>NC_133356.1:20372442-20705775 GCF_030506205.2 Paramisgurnus dabryanus
TCACTGCTGTGGACCAATATCAAATTTCAAAATCTAAAAACATTTGTAAGAACATTTAAAAAAATTGTGGGATATTGTTTCTTTTTTCATCTATCTGATTTTACACCTGATTTTAATTAGAAAATTAAGTAATACACTTCTTAAGGTTCTTCTTGTATTTTTAGATTGCCATGGCTTTAAATGATTCCAATATTGAATATTTGGGTGAACTTTAAAATAAAAATTTTAGGAAAGACTTTATTTTCTAAGAAAGTTTCTTATGTTTATAGTTCAAGAAAGAAAATCATGGGCATAGGCATGAAGAGAAAGACAATCGTGGGCATAAACATGAAGAGAGAGAACATGGTAGACATGGTGAAGCTGGGAGTCATGGTAAACCTGGAAGAAGAGGAAAAGGAAGAGTAAAAGGCAAGTGGTTATTTTTCAACATTTAATATATGCATACATTTTTTATGTAATTGTTTTAATTTTTTGGAAGTGTTTCCAGTTCAACCTGCATATGTACTGTATGGTCTCTATAGCGTAAGTATATGTGCTTCTCACAATAGCTTTGGCTGAACAGTTTAAACCTTCTGACTCGGATGATGATGATGATCCAAATGACTGGCTTTTTGAACTCCAAGATATGAGAGGTATGGGTATCCTTTACTAAATTTCTTCCTTTATTTGTTCATAAACAAATACCACACACCTATACGGTCCACAAACTATTGTATTGGTGCAAACATATCTACATCTGCTTGTTTCTGGGATCTGTGTTTTTATCTTTCTGTGGTCACTTCAGAAACAGGATAACAGTTCAAAATTTTACCTGCTTCCTAACAAATACTTACTTAATATTTAACAAATAATAATCAATGAATTTGGCTTGCTGTCCTTGAGGGAGAACCACTGTACCAAGGCTTGGCAACATCTCGGAGTTAATCCCCAAACTACAGAATTAAATAAAATTATGTAAATAAAAATATCTGGGCAAAGGAGGGATTCTGGATGAATTGTCACCCCTGCTATTACAATTTTTTTATTCTAAAACCCAGTGGTGTAGTGCAGGGTATACGCAGGTATACAGAGTATACACACTTCTTTACTTGATGGCATGGGGTATACCCACTTCTACTTTAAAAACATGGGGGCATAAAGTAAGAGTATACCCACTTCTCCATGTACCACTACACCACTGCAAAAACCCAAATCAAACTGTTTTTTTTTTTTTCAGGAAAATGCACCTCAAACCTATGCCAGAATGGCGGCACTTGTGAGCAGAAGAAAGACAAATATAAATGCAAATGTACAGAAAACTTCAGAGGCAGAAGATGCGAGAGACGTAGGAGCTCACTTCACACCATTTATATAGATCACTGAGATCAATTATAAGTACCAAAAATGATTGAATGTTTGTTTTAGGGAAAAGAATTTGTTCAAAAGAAACCTGTGGGGTAGGACTGTGCCTTCTGACATCATCACCTCCCTACTATAAGTGCAAATGTATTCCACCTTTTGCACCACCAAACTGCAAAATACGTAAGACTTACAGGATTGAATAACAAATATTTCATTAGTAATTTTTTTTAACAATCATACACTTTTCTAGAATTGGGTTTAAAATTCTTAGACAATAAAGTAAACATAAATGTTACAAAAACTAAATCTTAATTATGTTTAAATATCAAAAAATGAATGGGCTCTATCTTACACCCGGCGCAATGCAGCGCAATGCGCGACGCAAGTGTCTTTTGCTAGTTTCCACCCTGCGCAATTATAATTTTCACGTTTAGTGCCCCGTTGTTTAAATATCAAATGCATTTGCGCCCCCTTTTGCGCCCATGGGCGTTCTGGTCTGAAAACGAGGTGTGTGTTCAGGCGCATTGTTGACGGGTTGCTATTTTGAGGCAACTAAAATAGACTACGCAATTGACCAACAAAAACCTGGTCTAAAGTCAATGGCGCAATATGTTTTTTTTTTTGTTATTTAAAGGGCTCATTAGTAATATGCGCCTAAACGGGACGACAACGCGGGTTTGCTTAACACATACATGAATGCGCAGCAGCACAGAAACGCTTTTAAATATGAAAGATTAAAGGATTGAATGTAAAAGATTATTATTGAGTCTCTTAGACATAAATGAGGACTAATTATGAGACGTTAGAAGGCACAAAGAGCTGCTTCACCTGCAGCCTGGTAAGTAAATAAATGCTTTGCATTAAAATGCATCTGTTTTTGAATGTTTTTAAATGCTACCTCACGGATTTATTGTATATGATGACTCTGTGGATATGGTGAGATGAGAAACATTTTTAAGTAATGCTTAAAAAAACTGACGCTGTCCAAGTGCTGAACCTTGCTGAGAGCTGTTTGTAAATTCTTTATCTCCTGTTTGTTACAAATAAAGTATTTTTACAGTTCAAACCTTTTCTTACTAACTTGTAAATTATTTTTTTTGATGATATTGGCCAGCCATGTAAAGCAATTAAAATCCTGCTTTTTTACTTCCATGACTAAATGAAAACGGGTTTTAAAGGTTTTAATGAAAAAAAAAAACAATTTCAATACAAGTAAACAACACAATTATTTAACATTAATCTTAAACTGGGGATCTTCTTCCTTCGCGTAGTTTTTCAGTTTACAAAGTCCGTCATCTAAATATTTATTGCACGTTACGCCCAAAATACTCCCATTAATCATTAAAAAATATGCACAACTCTTTCCGACCATGCGCTCGTCGCACAAACCATTTTTTCAGTCATTAAATTAGCAAAAGTTGATTCGGACACGCCCATTTAGACGTTGCGCTCTGCGCTTTAGACAATGCGCTTATATCGTTAAAATAGGGCCCATTATGTTGTCTTTATATTTATTTGTCTATTCATTTATGTCTTTTTTTATAGCAACTCCATGTACTCCAAACCCTTGTCAGAATAATGGCAAATGTGTTAAGGATGAGGAGGATTTTGACTGTGTCTGTCAAGAAGATTTCAGAGGAAGATACTGTCAAGTTGGTGAGCAATTACTTGGCAATAGTATTGCTTTGTGCTCTTTATAATTTCTTTAATCTAGATCTAAAAAGCAATGAGGTACTGTATTTGATCAAATTAAGATTTATATTGTATATATGGAGCTTTTAGAGAATTTTACATGATTTTTTGCTTTAAACTTTTGCTTAATTTATTAAATACACCACTTATTAATTTAATATTTGATTTATTAATACATAACATACATAAACATTTATTGTTTTATAATAATTTATGGTTTAATGTTTCATTACATATATCAAGACTTTTACTTTGTTTGTTTTTTGTTACTTTGACAGACAGTCATAGGGTCTAATAGTCATCTGATGTAATTTCCTGCAATGTAAAAAAAATGCAGCAATAAGTTTAAACTGAATTATAAAGTCTATTCAATCTACAAGTTTTGACTTGTGGTAAATTGTCATAACTTAGAAAAACAAGTTGAAATTGCTTAACTTAATTTTTAAGTTAAAGAAAATAAAAATATATGTTGATATAATTTTAACAGTGTGCATATGATTTTCTGTTGACATGAAGCATTTTTGTCAAAGCAGCATATATTTTTATGTTACTTTAAACTTAAAAAAAATGTAATGAAAAAATAATTGAACTTAAAAGTTAAACAATGTCAGATTAAAGTTATGTCAACTTATCAAAAGCCAAAACTTAAAATAGTATATTGAATTGATTACAGTGGGACAAAAATTAGGAACTGTAATTTATATGTGTAATTAGATTAGATTAATTAAACTTTTATTATGTAATATTAAATATATAGACTCAGAAGACTGCTATACGGGGGATGGTGAGTCATACAGAGGCAAGGTTTCAGAGACAGAAGATGGGGACGAGTGTCTGGACTGGAACTCAGAGTTTGTTCTGGATAAAGGATCTTTTCCTGCAACGGCATTTGGGGCTAGTGAAAGCCTGGGACCCCATAACTACTGCAGGTTACAAACAACCCACACATACACAAGTCAAACATAAACATATGCCATGATCCCACAAACACATACAGAGGTATAACCTCACATTTATAAACATTTGTGACCCTATATCCAGACTAAAGCCTTACATATTTTAATTATGAGATATGCAGCATCAAAGTATGATTTTAATCAATAATTTATCTTTCATTTCAATCTTTGACATGGACTAACTCAGTAAATATTAAAGATATCAAGGTTATATTTTTACAGAATGTTCTTTACATTATGTAAAATGATTTTATATGGAAACACTAAATCACAAAATAAGACTTTAGCTGGGTTTTCATAGACTGGGTTACACATATATGCAAATATTTATACTTGCTTGCACACAGATCCAGGTATTTCCAAAAAGTTTAATCTAAAAGTTTGCTTATACATAACTAAAACCATATATAATGATTGATATGCCCCTGCTAAAATTCTAACATTTATAAAGTCAATGTGTTTCTGTTTGTATCACAGAAACCCTGATGGAGATCAGAAGCCATGGTGCTTCATTAAGAAAGACAAGAGACTCAGATGGGATTATTGTGATGTCAAAAAATGTCCCGCATCTAGTAAGACGAGATGGATGACAAATCAATACATACACACATATACTACTTTATATGTGCATATAAACCACACTGTTCATACAAGTTTGATCAAAACATCCCTTCAAATGACAAAAATGAAAAAAAAATCATATCATTGACCCATTTCCGATCCAGCAGATGTTAATACAGCCAAACCGGCATGACATTCATTCCACTATATTTATTGCTACAATGCAGCTTCCACAGATTTTGCACTTTTTTCACAGAAACAAATACCACAGATGTGCTCCCCACAACCATTGCACCTCCCACCACAATTGCAACCCAGCTGCATACTACACTAAAACAATCTCCTATCAGAACAACAAAGGCACCTAGAAGAGGTAACACTTCCCAATAGATTACCCCTACTATGTTTGATACATTTACTCATATTGTGTAATTTTCTCACAAATGTCACCTGTCACAGTTGTGCCCACCACCTCTAAGCCTCGCGTCACTCAGAGTGTAACTTCATCCAAAGGAATTGTTCGTACTACTACACATCGTCCATCACCCACATCGTCGGGAAACGCTGCACGTCCATCACCAACATCATCTGGGAATGCTGCTCGTCCATCAATAACATCATCTGGAAACACTACTTCAACAGTCAAGGATTTTCTTACCTGTGGTAAACCAGAACCGAAGAAGCAAATGAACCGAATTTATGGGGGCCTTAAAGCTATTCCTGGTGCCCGTCCTTGGCAAGTGTCAGTGCAGGCCAAACCTAAGGCATCCATCTCCTTCTTTAGACACATCTGTGGAGGTACTCTTATCAAACCATGCTGGGTGCTGACAGCGGCCCACTGCATGTAAGTAGAGTTTACTAATCAGGGCTCAACGCAAATAATTTTTCATACTGGTCTGGTCGGGCCAGTGGTTCAGGTTTTCACTTGCCCTGCCAAAATTTTCACTGGCCCCAATAAATAAATGTCAGTGTCACATATTTAAAAATAAAAATGCAAAAGTCAAATATAATTGTATACATATTCAACATACATGTTCCAACAAAAAAAGGCTCCCAACTTTTCTGCTTTGCTTGTAAACTGACAGCAAATTGTGCAAAATATTGCATCGTTTATTTTGTTGCATTTTACCCAAGTAAATGTCTGCTTCCAAGATGTTAAATAATATACATTGATGAAAATATATTTTAGTGACTGAGGGTGAAGCACTGGCTCGATCGGGCAAGTGAAGATACTTTTTACTGGCCCGAATGTCTCTCACGCTTGCTTGGCAGTCCTTTATGTTGAGCCCTGCTAATACTGCCTCTAAATAATACTGGTTTTATTTCACATAAAAACTGTAATAAACATTTGTTTGTTTTGTTTTTTTTGTGCAGTGACTATAAGTTTGAATACAATGTTTTGGTGGGAGGACTAAATCTGGGACTAAATGATCCACCACATCAGAGTTTGCAAGTGGAGAAAGTTATTGTCCATGAGCAATTCAGGACTACCCCAAGCGTTGTCTACAATGATATCGGTGATTGTTGCAATGACAGTGGTTATTTGTTTCAGTTTTTATTGCTGTTTCCATTTGTTTCAGATATATTTGTTCAAAATCCTGTGTATGTAGTAGAGCAACTGGAAAGCATCAACCTAATCTCACGGCAGTGTAACTATTTTATGAGGTGGCTTATTCATATGAATTAGTATTCACATATTAGCATGATGATCTGCTTTTGCCCCAGTGACATTCGGCTTATAGGTGGGGATATGGGAGGAGCTTCATTCTTGTTTTTTTTTCTTTTTGGATAATCATAGATTTTCACATCATAGAAATTCATGTAAAATACATTTCCAGTGAGATTAGGTTGAAAGCATTGGGTCAGTATATTAGATTTTAACCACAACCCTAATATCCACATGTCCTCATATCTACATAGACTTAATTTACATACACATCACCAGGCAAACAAGAACTTAAAAGAGGTCTTTTAGATAAATATTACACCAATGCAATACTTTCATTCAAATCTAAAAGGAACCAGAAACTTCAAAATAAAGTCAGTTAAGTCTAGCAAGAAGAAAAGTACTAAAATCAAAACATCCCACATTACTACACTCTAAAACCACATGTGGTTCTACATAGCACTAAATGGTTCTACACAGGTGCTTCACTGGTGCTTTACCGGTGCTATATGGCACTAAAAATGGTTCTTCTATGATTACGAGCAAAAAACCACTTTCGTGCTATATAGTACCGTTTGTTTTTAGAGTGTATGTCTTGAATGCTCTTTAAAAATTATATAATTGTTTATGTTACAGCCCTGTTAAAGCTTAAAGAAACTAAAGGGCAATGTGCTAAGGAAAGTCAGATGGTGAAGACTGCCTGCCTGCCCAAAGAACCTTTTGCAGATGGATCAGAATGCACCATCTCTGGATGGGGAGCCACAGAGACATGTATGCTTCTCCAAATCTGTGTTTGGCCATTTAAGACATTTATTTATGATTTCTCAACCACTGAAATTGAAAGCAACAATTTTTTCCTTCTTTCCTTCTATAGCGGATCATGGCTCCGCCCATTTGCTTGATGCACAGGTTTTACTGATCTCTCAGGAGGCTTGTTCCACCAACAAACTCTACGAAGCTGTGATAGATGATGGCATGTTTTGTGCTGGCTATCTCCAGGGGGGAGTAGACTCCTGTCAGGTAGGTCATTGGGAGGAAATGGCCACCTTTCTAAATTATGTACTGTAGTTAAAGGAATAATCAGCCTGATCTCAAGAGAATTCATACTTATTTGAAGAAGTGAAATACGTACAAAAACATATGATTATCATAAAACAAACAATAACGATACCACAGCCCTAACCCAGCATCTAACCCCAATTTCCCAGGGGCAAAAGCAATTATACAAAAATGCATGAATGTGGATTAGCCACTTCATAAAATACGTATAAACGGCCATGAGATAAATTTGGAATAGTTCACCCAAACTAAATAAGGGTGAGTAAATTATAAGGGAACGTGCATGTTTGGGTGAAATATTCCTTTAATGTTGACATTTTACTTATGTTTAAAGTTAATAATAAAGCAGTTGACAACAAGAATGACAATAAGCACTTAGGGACAATGCTGATGTAGTTGATCTGTCATTTATTTCTATCTCTCTCTCTCTCTGGCAGGGTGACTCTGGTGGACCTCTCACTTGTGAGAGGAATCAAACACATTATATATATGGTGTAGTAAGCTGGGGGGACAGCTGTGGGGAGAAGGGCAAGCCTGGGGTCTACACCAAAGTCATTAAATATGTGGACTGGATTAATAAAATAATCGCTGGAAACTAACATTTCTAAAAACAGTTAACTGATGCAATAATTTGTTCTTATGTACACTGATATACCTGACATGCTTTGAGCATACAGAGCACGCATTTTATTGGATCATTTAAGATTCTTCATATGATTCCTATGAATTAATAAAATATGTGTGTGTGTGATTATGGACCATGCTGTTTACATTTTTTTTAAACGTGGAGAGAAATTATTTACTCTGTTTGTACAATCCCATTCCAGTTTGAACCTCTATAAAAATTAACAATGGTATTAGTACAATTAAAAAAATGGTTACTATAGTTGTTAAACCATGTGACCACACCATAAATTTACCATAGGTTCCCATAGGCATGTTTTTTGTAGTATAGCCATGGTTTTACAAATGTTAATCAATACATCAAAAAACATACCTACTACACGTAATAATAAATTATGTGCAGGCAGCCACTATTCAAATATCTTCCAGCTATATTGCTTTTTGCCCTGCTTAGCTACACTATCCACTTAATACCATGATGATGGATAAAACCATGCTTGTTGTAACACTTAAAGGTGTTTAGAATGCTGTTCAAATTAACCAAATTCTGCATTAAAAAAGTTTTGGTAATACTTGAAGGGGTGTTCATAAAACTGACATGACACAATATTTTATGCACATTTATATTAAGTGTCATTTGTTCAATTATGTAATTTTTTATGCAAAGATGACATTGTTTGAATTGTCTTTGTTATGACAACTTGACATAAACCAATACATCATAACTTGTCATAAACATGACATAGCAGAGAGTAAACATCAAACTTAAGAAACTACCTAGCTTTATGGGTTAACATTACATTAAACTGTCATTTAAATGTCATTAAGTGTTGATACTATGTCAAATAATTTTATATACCTTAACAAAATGTAACAGACATGTCAAAATATTATACTTAACTTTATGTATGTGCATAATACATAAAAAATTGACAACTAACAGAACTTGTTCTTCAAAACATTTAATCAATTTAATTTAATGTTATTAACTTTGCAGCAATATGGACCCAATGCTGCATGGCTTAACCCATTATTGTACTGTTTTCATTTAATTTTAGGTGAATCGGTCTCCAAATGCAATAAAGTATCATTTTATAAATTTATAATTATTATTGAATGATTGATTTTATTTGTTAGACACATGAAGGAAACTTATGAAAACATAATGAACTAAAGAATATTCATGACGCTGTTATAAAACAATATGAAAGACTATTAACACTTAATGACATTTTAATGACAAATTAAATTAGTATCACTAGTAAAAATGGTCAGTTGTCTTGGTAATGTCAAGTTGTCATAACAAAGACATCTCAAACAATGTCATCTTTGCATTAAAAATGACATAATTGAACAAATGAAACTTAATGACATTTGTCATAAATGTGCATAAAATCTTATTCATGTTCATGGCACGTGTCATGTCATGATTATAAATGTGTCATGTCAGTCTTATGAACACCTGTTCAAGTAAAGTGTTACCAAATTTTTTTTACAACACAGCTATAGTAAAGCTAAACAAATAGTATAACTCCAATTTTCACTGCTGGCAAAACAAACAAACCAAGTTACTCAGAAATGTCATTGTGAAAGCAGACAAACTTGTGCAACAGTAACAAGTACAGTACTTCTACACACTTACATAAGAAAAACCCGTGCCATATTTAAAAAAATGTTATGATTGACAGATTTTAATTGGTTTCGCGTTTGTCCCCTGAAGATCATGACCTGGACACAGAGCCAAATGTAGTGCATCTGTAAATGTTCCAGTACAGAATGAGTACAGTGGTGTCATGTTGTCCACGCCTAAAAATGTCACCAGACCTCCATAAAAGCTGCAGAGAATCCCTATCCGCCGAAAGCATGTTGAGATGGGTAAAGGATGGGCGGTACCTCCATGCCATGCATTGTAGTCTCCATCAAAATACTCCAGACACCAGGACTCAGCATGTCGGCCTAACCAGCAGTCCTCCTTTTGACCTTTTCTTGAGATGGAAGGGTAGGTGAGACCCAGCTCCCAGTATAACTTCTCACTAACATCGACCTCCCAATAATGGCGACCTGAATCCCAGCTCTGAAGGCTAAGAACGTTAAGGGTGGTGTCAAAGCGCCCCTTGTCCTCGGGGACATCCTGCCATACATCTGTAAAAGTGGCACAGTCCCCTGCAGATGAAATAATCAGCTTTGGGTGGGCAGTGGTCGGATCTAGAATCACTTCTGTGGAATCTGCACAATTAAGATGGGATGAAAGGAATTAAAACCTGTTTTACCTGCAAGAATGCTTTTATATTACATATGACAGATACTGTGCCTAATGTCAAATCACAAGGCTGATTAATGTGAAAATGCACCTCACTTCCACTTTATTTCGATGCTTACATGTTTTGGTCATTTGTGACTCTGCCTGTGAAAACCCAGCTAAAGAAATTTCTATATAAAACCATCCTACACAATGAATTGGTTAATGTCAAGTTGTCGTCATAACAAAGACAATTCAAACAATGTAATTTTTGCATTAAAAATTATATATTTGAACAAATGACACCTAACGACAATTGTCATAAATGTGCATAAAATCTCCTTCATGTTCATGACTATGTGATGTCATGATTATGAAGGTATCATGTCAGTCTTATGAACACCCCTTCAAGTAGTTAATACTGACTAAGTAAGACCATGTTAAAGATTGAAAATAAAGTGAAAACAGTAAGTAAAATCTTATGACACTTTAGCATGGATTTCACAAAATTATTGACAGGACCAGATGAGCAGTTTCCAGGACAGGGTTTAGATTAATCCAGGACTACGCCTTAGTTACAGTGAGGAAAATAAGTTTTTGAACACCCTGTTATTTTGCAAGTTATCCCACTTAGAAATAATGGAGGGGTCTGAAATTGTCATCGTAGGTGCATGTCAACTGTGAGAGAAATAATCTTAAAAAAAATCAGAAATCACAATGTATGATTTTTTTAACTATTTATTTGTATAATACAGCTGCAAATAAGTATTCGAACACCTGAGAAAGTCAATGTTAATATTTGGTACAGTAGCCTTTGTTGCAATTACAGAGGTCAAACGCACACACTGCAGGAGGGATTTTGGGCCACTCCTCCACACAGATCTTCTCTAGATCAGTCAGGTTTCTGGCCTGTCGCTGAGAAACACAGAGTTTGAGCTCCCTCCAAAAATTCTCTATTGGGTTTAGGTCTGGAGACTGACTAGGCCACGGCAGAACCTTGATATGCTTCTTACAGAGCCACTCCTTTGTTATCCTGGCTGTGTGCTTCGGGTCATTGTCATGTTGGAAGACCCAGCCTCGACCCATCTTCAATGCTCTAACTGAGAGAAGGAGGTTGTTCCCCAAAATCTCGCAATACATGGCCCCGGTCATCCTCTCCTTAATACAGTGCAGCCGCCCTGTCCCATGTGCAGAAAAAGCATGATGCTACCACCCCAATGCTTCACAGTATGGATGGTGTTCTTGGGATGGTACTCATCATTCTTCTTCCTCCAAACATGCTTAGTGGAATTATGACCAAAAAGTTCTATTTTGGTTTCATCTGACCACATGACTTTCTCCCATGACTCCTCTGGATCATCCAAATGGTCACTGGCAAACTTAGACGGGCCTAAACATGTGCTGGTTTAAGCAGGGGAACCTTCCGTGCCATGCATGATTTCAAACCATGATGTTTTAGTGTATTACCAATAGTAACCTTGGAAACGGTGGTCGCAGCTCTTTTCAGGTCATTGACCAGCTCCTCTGTGTAGTTCTGGGCTGATTTCTCACCTTTCTTAGGATCATTGAGACCCCACGAGGTGAGATCTTGCATGGAGCCCCAGTCCTAGGGAGATTGACAGTCATGTTTAGCTTCTTCCATTTTCTAATGATTGCTCCAACAGTGGACCTGTTTTCACCAAGCTGCTTGGCAATTTCCCCGTAGCCCTTTCCAGCCTTGTGGAGGTGTACAATTTTGTCTTTAGTGTCTTTGGGCAGCTCTTTGGTCTTGGCCATGTTAGTAGCTAGATTCTTACTGATTGTATGGGGTGGACAGGTGTCTTTATGCAGCCAATGACCTCAAACAGGTGCATCTAATTTAGGATAATAAATGGAGTGGAGGTGGACATTTTAAAAGCAGACTAACAGGTCTTTGAGTATCAGAATTCTAGCTGATACACAAGTGTTCAAATACTTATTTGCAGCTGTATCATACAAATAGTTAAAAAAAATCATATATTGTGATTTCTGGGTTACACTTTATTTTGATAGTCCACTTCAGACATTCTACTAACTATAAATAACTATGCAACTACATGTCAACTAACTTTCAATAATTTGCACTTATACGTCAACTAACTGTCATTAGAGTATTAGTAGACTGTAGGGGTTGGGGTTAGGGAAGAGGTTTGGGTTAGTGGAATAAGTTTACATGCACATGCAAAGATACTTATAGTCAGTTGAATGTCTGTTGAGATATCATCACAAAAAAGTGTTAGTAGATATTAAGCAGACAGTCTACTAATTCTCTAAAGATTGGTAGTTGATAAGTACTATATATAAAAGACATGTTAGTTCAAGATGTTCCTAAATTAAGACAGGTCGAACATTCATTTTAGTCTGGGACTCGGATAAGCACTGTCCTAAATGTGTTATGCACAACAACTCACAGCTCTTCAGCAACCTCTTAGCAATAGGTATCTGAGAACGGATAAACAGCAGTAGATTGTTGGTTAGGCCCAGTAGCTGATCTGATTTCGCCTCATCAAGCTTTACCAGACCTGGGTCTGTCGTTCTTAGCAGTTCCTGTACCCTGCCAATAAAACAGAGATCAGCACTGCAAATAATACCTATCCATATATATTAAAAATATATTATCTTAGGTTCTATATATAATCTGTGGATTTTCCTAAATAATTTATATAAAAACAAACTTAAATTTAGAAGCCGACAAGCCTGTGCAGTTTTTCATGACTATAATTTTTTTAATAGTTGTCAAACATGATCTCTATTAAATTAATGCCCATGTAGATGAGTAAGATGTGCTGTCGGTCATAGCACGGTCATAAAACAATTTTCTCTTTGATTGATTTCCAAAAATTAAAGTTTAAACATTAAGGGCTTCTAAATATACATACCTGTTGTCAAACATTGTGACCTATAACAGAGAAGAAGGAAAGGTAACTATAGCAAGACTGTATTGCCACGGTTAAGATTGTAACCATAACTTTGTCAACTAAGCTGATTGGCTGAGAGTCAATGCCATTCATATTTTTAGTTTATTTAAATACGTGAGAACAGTTGATGTGTGATGGATTCTCTCTTCTAAAAGCTCACCCTTTCAACAGGCTTTATGCCATTGTCCATCAGTCCTTGATTTAGTTGCAATTCAATGTCTTTGAGAAGGACACAGTTTGTATCAATGAGATCGTCCAGTGCATGAACTGTAGCTGTCTCCTCTATCTCCAGCAGAGATAAAGTGATCCTACAGTCCTCCTCCAGAACTCTCTGCATCTCTTTATACTTCTTCACTGTGTTTTCTCTCATCACTGAAGACTTTGACTGAGTTAGATGAAGAAATTATTAACGGTCATGTTTATTGTCTTAAATGTAAATGTACATTTCTTTAACATGCAATTAAAAAAATATTTTGTGAACTACAACAATACAAAAAAAAAAAAAAAATGATGAACTTACTTTGATTTCATTTTGCTTGTCATTCAGTTTCTTCAGTCTATATTTGATCAACTCCTTTTGTCTAATCAGATGATCCTGGATATTGGGTTGCTCCATGTCTTGTTTGGGACATGGCACAAGATACAGGAGGGTACAACTAAATATAAATAAGAATTACAGGAAAAAAAATAACAGCAGAACTTACCTTAAACTGAGCCTTTGCGTCAACTCCCCAAACTGTCAGTGTGACAGAGGATCTGTGAAGGACATCCTTATGTTGCTTACACAAAGCCTTTGGGAATAATCTGCTACTCTGTAGATTTCCCATCAGGGGGGGGGGAGAGAGAGAGAGAGAGAGAGAGAGAGAGAGAGAGAGAGAGAGAGAGAGAGAGAGAGAGAGAGAGAGAGAGAGAGAGAGAGTTGAGAGTGAAAGAAGATCACATGTGTGGCTACACAGTAGCACAATCCTGCCCGTAGATGAATGCCATTCACTTTGACTTATCACTATGACGCAAATGTCACTTTAGTGCGTGCCACCTGTGCAATCTCATACTGGCTCCTCTCTAAGCTATATTAAGAGGTGGTATTTAAAGTAAAGAATTGTGAGACATTTTCCCAAGTGGATTTATAGCAATCAGGCTTTGTAATACAGTCCGTGTGCACGCCACAATTTGCCTGTTAATGGTTTCAGTGGAGTAGAAGTATAAGTGGATTCTGGGAAAAGAATGACAAGGTCGGTTATATTGGCTTCATGCAGTAACAAAGAGGTGAGACGAAATTTCCGGACAGTGAGAAGAAGAGAAGTGGATTTAAAACAAATGTGCTTCCCCAGAAGTGAAGTGAAAAAAGGTTCTTTGGATTATAAAATGTTTTTTTTTTAAAGAACCTTTGACTTAATGGTTCTCTAAGGAACCAAAAATGGTTTATCTATGGCATTGCTGTGAAGAAGCACCTTTATTGTTAATGAACAAAAAAGGGAGTTTGAACAGAAATTGCAAATCCTATCTTCATCTCAACAGAAAACAAAACAATCCACAAGATGGCAGCAAAGCTTGCATATGACTGAGCAACTACACTGTCAGAAATAAAGGTACAAAACTGTACCTTTTCTGTCACTGTGGCTGTACCCTAAGTTTCCGTTTGATACCTTTACAGGAATATAAAACAGAATACAATTTTGGGTAGATTACCGTACCTTAAGCACCTACATTGATAGAAAAAAGTCAAAATATGTACCCTAGCTGTCAGTGGGGCAGCACCCTATAAGAAGGTAATTGTATGGACCACTACATTTAGCTCTCTTTGGTCCCAGTATGAGGAACTAAAATGAAGTCCTTAGGTGCAAAGCTGTAGTTTTTGAAAGGGTACAGCCCCAGTGACAGAAAAGGTACAGTTTTGTACCTTTATTTCTTTATTTTTGTACCTAGTACATCCTAGCAACCACATAGCTATTCCCTGGCCACAACCCAAAACATCTAATCATGTTGGCAGCACGTTTTGCAAAAAAAAAAAGATTTTATCATTTTGTTTAAGTAGAATACCTCATGGACAATAAGCACAAAGCTGTAGCCTAATATCTTCTGTGATGTAACAGCTCAGTTTACTGTACGACCTGTGCATTAATGCTGAGCACTAGTCCTCTGTGAGCCATTATCCACATTTATCCACCATTTGACAGCAAAATCATGACCTGACCGTTACCTTCCTTATGGTCCGTCTATAAATGATTGTCTATTGGTCAGCTCAAATTAAATCCCTGCTGCTAACAGAATATTGACATTTTTATTTTTACCTTGTTTTCCAATATCCTGTTTTATAATCCTCTGAGTGAACGATCTGGGCTTCTGTAATATAGAGAAGTAGTGATTTAAGGTTTTTAGGTTTTGTTTGTTTAGCTCAATTGGGTCATTAATAAGGCAAATAATCACAGTAAAAATCTATGTTTGCATTATTTTCTTAAAAGTTGTAAGCAACAAATTTGAATGGACATTCTATCCATGTAATGACTATCCAGTATTATGACTTATGGGCAGAGCCGGACACTACTTGAATATTTTTAGTACATTTTCCAAGCATCTGTGCTTTATCAGAGTGGTTGTCTTGGGAAATTTTTTTACTTTACTTTACTAAAAAATGTTCACTACATTCTAAAGCATAGAATCATACTGTGTATTCCTTTGATATTGCATATTAAAATGTATTTAATACATAATTATATAAAAAGTGTGTACTTTTACTTTTCTTGAGTAAAAGTACAAAAGTACTTTTACTTAAGTAAAAGTAAAAAAATACTAGATGTTTAAAGGGGACAGAGAATGAAAAACCATTTTTATCTTGTCTTTGTTGAATAATGGTACTGTAGTCTACCCGCATTCACGAACATACAAAAAGTGCTTGACATGCTAAACATCTCAGTCTCATACAAATTCCTCTTTTAGAAATGTCAGCCAGAAAACAGCCCAATCTGAAAAACTGATGCTTATGACATCACAGGCATCTCACTGCCCCTCCACTTTAAAATAATTGGCTACATTTTTTGAGTGGCAGCAAAGTCAGCCAATCAGTAATGAGATTGCAAGTTAAACCAGTAGGGGGAGCCAAATAGGTGCAAAACCACTTGTTTAAAATCCCACACCCTAATAGAGCTATCTGAGAGAGGTTTTTAGGAAGCTTCTAAGGCCCAAACAAAATTTATTTTGTCTACATGTCACATCACAGAACAAGGATAAATACCCCGTTCAATCATTCTATGTCACCTTTAATGTACTTAAATATTAAATATAAACCAAAAACTTGAAATTATGAAATATAGTGGAATAAAAATGATGATAATATGCTTTGGAATGTATGTTTTCCAAAGAAAAACACTGCTTAAATACAAATACTTAAAAATTTACTTTTATGTAGAAAGTAAAAATACTAAAGTAGTGTTTATGGGTTAATATAATTAAATCAGCTGACTGGGAAACTCCCATGAACTGTACTACTAATCTTATAGACTACTTTGGACATCTATTACTGAGTGTAAGGAGGGCACTGTAATTTTTTGTTATCCCAAATGTTTTCAACAATGTTTGAATTAAGAGAATTAATAGTTTTAAAAAAATCCGCCCTTTTCATAGGGTCACCTGTCAAGGGTGTCTTAACAACGTAATCCTCAGTTTAACTCTTACAAAAATTAACCATGGTTTCACTACAGTTAAAAATTTTTTTTTACTAATAGTAATCAATACACTAAACAACATGGTTCCCTTTCAGTCGGTCACTACGACGTCACGTCGTGACCGACGAATTGGGAACTCGCTTAGAGAGACCAATCTGCTTCGAATACTACTAAAACGCCAATGAACTTGGCATTGAGATATTTGCATAATGCTGGCGCCGCCCCGCCAGGTGCGTATATAAGCAGCAGGTGCAAATAAGGAAATTAGCTTTTTATCGCTTCGAAAGCCGGCAGTATCTGCTACTGAGAAGCTACTCTACTCTGGTGGGATTCGATTGCTGAAGTTGGTTGGACTAGCAGTACCACAGCGGACGCTTCGCTTAATTCCACGACTCTACATCTTTATTTTGTTTTGAGTTTAGTGTGTGCGTTGCCTTCCTGTGCGCTCATCAACTAAGCATCTGAGTGAATTTCCCTAAAAGAGTGATACGAGAGAGCTTTGTGCCATGTTAAAGGCAGCCACTCTCTCGTATATCCGGACATCAGCGTCCTTTTCAGGATGGCTTTTCGTCCGTGCGATCTTGGGTGCGGCAAATACATGGGTCCGAAGGACGGTCACGAGCGTTGTCTTTCGTGTTTGGGCATCGAGCACGCAGAGGCAGCGTTCGCTGGGGGTAAGTGTTCTCACTGCGAGAACATGTCCCTTGTGGATTTGCGCAGACGGTTGTCTTTCCTCCGGGAAAAACGCAACCCTCGTCATGCGAGTGCTGAACGCCGCCACGGTGCGGCTGTGAAGCTCTCAAAAGACGACCTGCGCATCACTGTGCTGAGCCGAGCGGGGGATTCGTCCTCAGGCTCTCAGCCTCCTCATCCACAGCCGGTTGATGTGCCGATGGAGACTTCAGCGTCGTGTTCTACGATGTCTCTAGAATCCATCGTGCCGCCCTCCGGGTCCACCGACGCCGCAGCATCCGAGGGTGGGCCTCCTCCCCCTGACGTGGACCCCGACGCCCTTCCTCCCTCTGGTCGGGTTGGGACGCCGGAGTTCGATCCAGAGATGGTGGCCGTGCTCGCTCGAGCGGCGGAGACCGTAGGGTTAGAGTGGGTTCCCCCCCCTCAGCCCGAACCGTCCCGCCTGGATGATTGGTTCTTTGGAGCTGCCCGGGTTTCACAACCCTCTCCACCGGTGCCTTTCTTCCCCGAGGTGCACGAGGAGCTGACTAGAACCTGGAAGTCGCCGTTTTCCATGAGATTACGGCCGTTTCAGCCCTCCCCCCTCACCTCCCTCACCAGCGGAGCCGCTAAGGGTTATACGGGGATCCCTCCCGTGGAGCGTGCTGTCGCGATGCAGCTGTGTCCGGCACACGCTCCCTCTTGGAAGGACCGCCCAACCCTCCCCTCTCGTGCCTGCAGACAGTCCTCCGGTTTAACGGGCGCTGCCCACCAGGCATGTGGAGAGGCGGCCTCAGCCCTGCACGCAATGGCGTTGCTGCAGGTTCACCAAGCCAAGGCCTTGAGGGATCTGCACGAGGGAGGACACGACTCGCCTGTCCTTTCGGAGCTCCGGGCTGCCACTGACCTGGCTCTTCGCGCTACGAAGGTGACAGCGCAGGCGATTGGTCGTGCCATGTCCACGATGGTGGTCCAGGAACGCCACTTATGGCTATGTCTGGCTGACATGTCGGAAGCGGACAAGAACAAGTTCTTGGACGCTCCAGTGTCACAGGCTGGCCTCTTCGGTGAGTCGGTGGAGTCTTTTGCCCAGCAGTTCTCCGCCGCCCAGAAGCAGACAGAGGCGATCGCACAGATCATGCCCCGGCGCAAGCGACCTGCATCTCGCCCTCCAGCGCCGGCGGGCCCGTCTGCTCCTCGCCGAGGGCGCCCTGCGGCGGCTGCCTCCGCCCCCCCCACTAGAACATCTTCCAGGCCACGGAGGGGGAACAGCCGTCGACAGCCCGCCCCGCCCGCCCCACCCGCTTCCCGTGGTAAACGGAAGACGAAGCGGCCCTGAGACGGGCGACCTGGATTTGGATGGGATCACTCTACGGGAGACGGTGATGGCATCGCTCCCTCCACCGGTAGAGGGCCGGGTGGAGAATCTTTGGTTTCCTTTTGTTTCTGTTCCGCCGGCTTCTCAGCCGGCACCCACAAAACCACAAAAAGAGTGCATTCCTATTCCTTCTCCAGGTCTTCAGAGGATCGAGAGAGATGTGAGCGGGCATTCACATGCTCTTCCTCCCTCTCCTCTATCGCCAGCGGGTGTTCTGAGGAGTTCCAGCTCTCCGCTGAAGAGACGGGACCACCAGCACCCTCCTCGGAGTCTGTGCTCTCCGCTGAGGAGACCAGACGACCGTCACCCTCAGCGGGCTCAGGTCAGTGTCACACACACACATACTGTAGATACTTATGCTGTCTCAGCAGACGTACCGGCAGTACCACCTGTCCCGCTCAGCCGCCCCACCGCGGGTACCCCGACAGTGCCGTTAATTCCCCTCGTACGGTCCCTGGGGGCGTGGCTTCAGCTTCCCAGCCCGTCTCGTTGGGTTTTACGCACTGTTCGCCTCGGTTACGAAATTCAATTCATCCGGCACACACCCAAATTCTCGGGCATTCGTTTCACCACGGTGAAAGCGTCCGATGCACACGTACTGCGTGCAGAGGTCGAAGTCCTGTTGGCGAAGGACGCGATCGAGCCGGTCCCTCCAACCGAGATGAGATCGGGCTTCTACAGCCCGTATTTTATAGTACCCAAAAAAGGCGGCGGGTTGCGACCGATCTTGGATTTGCGCGTTCTGAACAAATCTCTGCAGAAGAGGTCCTTCAGGATGATAACACCGAAGCAAATATTCAATTCAATTCGCCCCCAAGATTGGTTTGCGGCAATAGACCTGAAAGACGCGTACTTTCATGTGTCCATAATCCCTCGTCACAGACCGTTTCTCCGGTTTGCGTTCGAGGGACGGGCATACCAGTACAAAGTTTTACCGTTCGGGCTATCCCTCTCTCCCCGTGTGTTCACGAAAGTAGTGGAGGCGGCGTTAAAACCCCTCAGAGAGAGTGGCGTTCGCATATTGGCTTACCTCGACGATTGGCTTATAATAGCGCATTCTCGACGGACGCTGTGCGAGCACAGAGATTTAACGCTTCGGCATCTCGCCCGTTTGGGTCTTCGGGTCAACTGGGAAAAGAGCAAACTCTGCCCCACGCAGAGGATCTCTTTTCTCGGGATGGAACTGGACTCGATCGATTTATCGGCGCGTTTGACAGAAGAGCGCGTCCAGTCAATTCTGACTTGCCTCGGTTCATTCCGAGGGAAGAATGCGGTCCCGCTGAAACAATTTCAGAAGCTCCTGGGGCATATGGCTGCAGCAGCGGCCGTGACACCGCTCGGACTGCTCCATATGAGACCGCTTCAGCGTTGGCTTCACGATCGAGTCCCGAGGAGAGCGTGGCGCGCCGGCATCCATCGTGTAACCATTACACCTGCGTGTCGCCTAACATTCCCCCCGTGGTCGGACCCCGCGTTTCTCAGGTCCGGTGTGTCCATGAGACAGATCGCTCAGCATGCTGTTGTACACACAGATGCGTCCGACACGGGCTGGGGTGCCACGTACGACGAGCTTACGGCTTCAGGGGTGTGGACAGCACCCCAGTTGCACTGGCATATCAATTGCCGAGAGTTGTGGGCAGTATATCTGGGACTCGTACGCTTCGCTACGGAGCTGCGAGGGAAGGATGTACTAGTACGCACCGACAACACTGCGACCGTTGCGTATATCAACCGTCAAGGCGGTTTGCGCTCCCGTCACCTGTCGCATCTCGCTCGTCATCTCCTCCTTTGGAGTCAGAAGCATCTGAGGTCCCTTCGTGCCATTCACATTCCGGGCTCGCTCAATACAGCAGCGGACGCGCTTTCTCGAGCTGCGCGCCCCGGCGAATGGCGACTCCACCCCCAGACGGTCCAGCTAATTTGGAAGAAGTTCGGTCGTGCGCAGATAGATCTGTTTGCGTCGCCGGACGATACCCACTGTCGCCTGTTTTATTCACTAACCGAGGGCAGCCTCGGCGTGGACGCATTGGCACACAGCTGGCCTCGGGGGATGCGCAAATACGCATTCCCCCCAGTGAGCTTAATCGCACAGACACTGTGCAAGGTCAGGCAGGACGAGGAGAACCTTTTACTGATCGCCCCATATTGGACGAGCAAGAATTGGTTTCCAGAGTTAATGCTCCTCGCGACAGCCCCTCCCTGGCGGATTCCCCTGAGGAAGGACCTTCTTTCTCAAGGAGGGGGCACATTATGGCACCCGCGCCCCGACCTGTGGGATCTCCATGTGTGGTCGTTGAGCGCGCGCAAGGTTTAAGTGATTTACCACAAGCGGTATCTAACACAATCAACGCGGCACGAGCTCCGTCTACGAGACGGGCTTACGCGTTTAAATGGAACCTTTTCGTCACCTGGTGCTCTTCGCAACGCGAGGACCCCAGAGAATGCCCTATTAACACCGTGCTTTTATATCTTCAACATAGGTTAGACGGTAGGCTGTCACCCTCCACCATTAAAGTTGATATCGCTGCTATTTCTGCTCATCACTCACTTATTAACGGCAGAACAGTTGGCCAGCATGATTTGGTTGTTAGATTTCTAAGAGGCGCTCGTAGGCTAAACCCCTCGCGCCCTCCTTCTATTCCTCCCTGGGACCTGTCCATGGTGCTGAAAGCCCTTCAGGCCCCCCCGTTCGAGCCTTTGCAGTCTGTGAGTCTGAAGCTTTTATCAATGAAAGCTCTGACCCTGCTAGCTTTGGCCTCAATGAAGAGAGTAGGGGATTTACATGCATTCTCTGTTGACGACTCGTGCCTTCAGTTTGGTCCTGCTGCCTCAAGCGTAACATTGAGGCCCAGACCAGGCTACGTGCCCAAAGTTCCCACGACTCCTTTCAGAGACCAAGTGGTGAGCTTGCAAGCGCTGCCTCCGGAGGACGCAGACCCAACCGTGGCTTTGTTGTGCCCCGTACGCGCACTGCGACTCTACGTGGATCGCACGCAAAGCCTCAGGACCTCAGACCAGCTCTTTGTTTGTTATGGTGGCCAGCAGAAAGGGAAAGCTGTCACTAAGCAGAGGATGTCTCATTGGATAGTTGATACTATCGCCCTGGCTTATAATCTTCAGGGTATTCCTTGCCCCTTTAATTTGAGAGCGCACTCCACACGGAGTGTTGCCTCATCTTGGGCTCTAGCTCGTGGTTCCTCGCTAACAGACATCTGTAGAGCTGCTGGTTGGGCGACACCTAATACGTTCATTAGATTTTACAGTGTTCGTATTGAGCCTGTATCCTCTCGTGTTCTTTCCTCACCAGGGGGAGCACGGAGAACAGTCTCACAGGTCGGCTTGCAGCCTCCATCTGATGCTTCATAACTGTGTCAGTATGGAAGGCCTTCAGAACAAAAATGCGTAATGGTTTGAATTGTTCTTCCTCCGCTGCCTTGGCAGCCTTTGTTGCGGAGCATTGGCTGTCAGCCTTCACTAGCTGCATCCTCGCGAACCTACGTGTTGGCTCGGGCTCCACATTGTGTCCCACCGGGTTCCTTTGTGAGTATTTTCCGTGGGGTTAATCCTACTAGCCCACGTTTCCCTTAGCAGAGCACTGCTTTGCTTACACAGCCACGGCTGTCATTTTACCTCAACTACGGTTGACTTCGCCCACCATTAACCCTTAAGACGGGTGGTGGCTTCCGCAGCGTTCCTATCCCGCTCAGGTAGGGCGCTTCCCAGTCGCTGGCACTTCTGTGGGGTTAAAGGAACATCTAGTGCCCGGCCTTCTGCCTTAAAACCTAATTCTCCTTATCCTTAAGTGGAACCGGAGGGCTTTACGCAGACACTGGAAGAGGTCAGCCCCTAGTGGCGTTTTGGTAGGGATTCCCAATTCGTCGGTCACGACGTGACGTCGTAGTGACCGACTGAAAGGGAACGTCTCGGTTACGGATGTAACCCTCGTTCCCTGAAGGAGGGAACGGAGACGTCACGTCCCGTCGCCACAGGTGCTGCCACCTGCTGTTACGGCCGGTCACACTTTCCGGCTTTCTCAGCGAAAAAGAAGCTAATTTCCTTATTTGCACCTGCTGCTTATATACGCACCTGGCGGGGCGGCGCCAGCATTATGCAAATATCTCAATGCCAAGTTCATTGGCGTTTTAGTAGTATTCGAAGCAGATTGGTCTCTCTAAGCGAGTTCCCAATTCGTCGGTCACGACGTGACGTCTCCGTTCCCTCCTTCAGGGAACGAGGGTTACATCCGTAACCGAGACGTTTTACAATAAAAAAAACAGTTAATTTTTATAAGGGACTGCTTAAACTGCAGTAATTATACTTAATTACTTATACTATTCCTTCTTAACAATGTGTACAGTTTTTGCTGGGTAAGTACATTTTAGTTCAAAGCAAAAGAGGGTGCAGTTACTGGGACCTGAGCTTTTTCATTTTTTTAAAGAAATGTTTTTATTTATTAAATCAGTGAAGCATAACAAATATGATTTATTAATACAGTTTCCTCTCACAGTGAGTTGTGCATAATATCAGCAAAATTTCCATGCTCTTTGAATTTTCCAGTTCATCCGGGTACAAACTAGTGCTTATTTTGAATGCTATTTAGGAAGGATAATATGAGAATGGGTGCAGGGATCAATGTATTTGACCTAATGTACTGTAGCATCTAACACATTGGAGATAAAGAATACATCTCATTACCGGTGATAGAAATGACATATTGTGACTTTAATATTTTTACAGTTTTTTTCGATTGCTAAACGACAGTGGGCACAACTGGAGCTACATGTGCAAAACACTAACTACAGTCTGCACTACCAAAAGTCACCTGAGCACAACTCTAAACACATGGCTCAAAACAGCTCCGTGCAGCCAAACACTAAACACAACCCTCACTGAGATAACACACACTGTCACTCACAACACACTGAGAGGAAAAACACTAACATCAAACACCAATACACAAAATACTAACTTTATATCTTTACAGTTTTAACAATTTCAGTGATGTCACACCAAATAATGTTTTCTTTAAAGAATGATTTATTTATTGATTTATCACATTATTTTTTAGAACACCATAATTTTTTAAGGTAAATGAAAATTAGCAGTTTGCTTCAGTTGTCTGTAGTAATTTACGGAATTACAGTAATGAGAAAAAAAGGTAGAAACTTAAAGTACATGAAAGGTAATATTATATATAAATGAAATACATATATGAAATTGAAATTTATATTTATATGAAATTGCAATCAGCAGTGTTTGAAAGGCACAAGGCTGAAATCTTTTCTGTTTTGAATGTGTGATTCACAGTTTTGATAGCAGTGTGTTAGCATTTGAACAAAGTGCTGTAAATCCACAGTGTTGTGCAGGTTGCGATTAAAGTCATGGGATAAGTGTGTAAAGTTTTGAAAACTGTGTTCAAGCAATGAAAAACGAACTAGAGTTTGGTCCACATGAACTGCTGCTGTGCAGACTGTAGTTAGAGTTTTGCACATGTGACTCCAGTTGTGCCCACTGTCGTTTAGCAATCGAAAAAAACTGTAATATTAGCATTACTAATTTTTTAACATTACTTCAACTCATCAAAAGAAGTTAAAGCAGGTTTCCACTGGTCAGGTAATATTACAGTTTTTACCAATTGCTTACACACGTTTTCAAAACTAAGTCTCCTTTTTTCAAAACTCTACACACAATTCTCAAAACTGCACACACAAAATGCAAAATAGCACATATCTCCTTCAAAATGCAACACTGCATTCAAAATGCCACAAACACGTGTCAAAATGAAGCATTTGCATCAAATGGCAAACACTTCTTTCAAAATAATACATTTTTGGATATACCATGTAAACACTTCTGTTCTAAATCTAAAGCTCTTTGGTCTTTCATGGGCTTATATCTACATTTCAATACAATGTTCTACAGTGAAAGTAATCTGCCGAGAGGGGTAAAAAGTACACCGGAGACGCCAATGCAATGTAGAAACAGAAAATATTTATTAGTCCAAATATTACTGTTGTATATATTAGCATACAACAAAACTATAAACATGTAAACCAAAAGTATATTCTTTACAGTAGAATACAGTAAATTGTGTGTGGGGTCCTGTTCCAGGAATTGGCAGGGGGGGTGCAGATTGACAAAACAGTGACCTTTGACCTATTTATAGGCATATCTATACTACTGTAAAGTAAAGCAGTGATTGGTTAGTGATCAGTAAAGCATTTAGTGTTTGCACATGTGAGGAGTGTGTCTGTGTGACCTGGTGAATGAGTGTAGCATTTTGATTGGTTGTGTTTGGAAAAGGAAAGCAAGTGACTTCCTCATAGATCTTTGTGTTTTAGGTAGAGAATTGTGTGTAGTGTTTTGAAAAAAGTGTTTTATGCAATTGAAAACTGAGTCAAAGGCTGAGAAATAGCTTATGGTTTTGAAGATTTGGCATGTAGTTTTGCACTTTGAGTGAGAGGTTTTGAAAATCGTGTGACATGAAAAGATTTTGTGTGTAACCAATCGTAAAAAACTGTAATATTGAAATTAACATTTGAAATAAAGCCAATTTAATTGCAAAGGCATTAAACATTAATATTACATACTAAATAGCTGCTAGAAAACTGTTATGATTTGCCTTCTGAACATCTAAAAAGCAATATTTAGTGACCAGTAGATGTGATCTTTAATCTGTGAACATCAACACACGTTGGCGTGTTTCACTTGACACCTGTTTATATTTGGCAGTGGACAGACCATTAAATATGTACAAAGTGTGTAGTTGTACTGGGTGAGGTTAAGTGCTTGGTAAACCTTTAAGGATTGTATCAATAGAGTCTGGGTGTAATCAAATAGTTTTTTAGGCACCTAAGGGTCACCTTTATATATGAAATCGACCTGCTATCTTAACAACTACTTAACTACATTTGACCCAGTGGTATTTTTGGTATTTATCTGATAAAACAATAGCCAGGGAAAATAGGATATGAAGGAGAAATGTTCACTGTGGTGTATCTATTTCATTTCAAGGCTACCTTTAAAGTTTTTGCTTTGCAATATTGATTGAGAACAATGACATCCTTATTAAGTGCAAAATGAGAAACGCAGTTTTATATTTGATAATAAGCTCTTTCCATGTTAAATGATTTATGCCTTATTATTCACGGGCCCATTCTTTTTAGTTTATGTAGCAATAAATAACAGAACAAAGGATGCACGTACAAGTCCGAGCAGCTTCAATGAAAACAGTGCCAGCCGGGCACTGTACAGCCGCACTCAGCTTACAGCCTCTCTCTTAAGTTACCTTCTCACTTACTGTACTTCCCCCAGAGCCGGGAAAAGCTATCCCCTGTATCTGCATCTCTAATGGCAGCCGCCTTTTGGGGAGTTTTCAAGCAGAAGGAACGGGCAGACAAGCGGCAATCGCTTAGCTAAATGCAGAGTGCAATCTTGAAACAGAAAACTGAAGCAGCAACAGGGGCTTGCTGGATGGGCTGAAATGTTATTTGGATGATACCCGTGCATTAAAGCAAGGGAAAGCTGTGTTGAGTTTCTCATTGAGAGCAGCAGCAGGGCTCGCTGCGATAAGGAAATAGGGCTAATGTTACCTGATCTAGTATAATGTGAACCAATTACTACTCCATTGCACTTCATTACAGAACAGTAATAGGGCCAGGGTGAGCCACGCTATATGAGCAGCCGGGGGAAAATTGAGTGGTCATTGATAATATGATAAAAAGTGACAGAGAGAGTGGCCTCTCAAACAAATTATTGAAATTTACAGTGAGTGGGAGAAACAGAATAACTTCATTTAGGCAGCCGTGGGCCAGCACTTGGCCAAAGCAGCGCAGTCGACACAAAGGGCTGCTTATGGAGGGAAATCTAAAACGATCAAAGAATAGTTTTGGGCCCTGAACTATGCAGAGCTGTTCGGGACATTTTTTTTCAGGTAGCCATACTTCTTGAGTACTGAAGCATTCTCTGTAAAAAACACATCACTTATTTAAGCTGTCACTGTAACATTATTCATATATTTATTTGAAATATTAGGTAACAGTTAGAGTCTTAAAATAACCCAATTTACTTTGTTCTATCCAGTATCCTTTGTTGAACAGTTTTACATAAAATTTTGTCATTCAGCAGATGCTTTTGTTTAAAGCAACATACAACAACGAAGAAAACAATAAAGCTATTCATTTTAGGGAGACAATCGTATAATACAAAGTTAGAAAATTACACATATACACCCCCATCCAGAACTCTACGGTCAGCAAAGGAAAGACGCCTTGTGATACCTTTGCTAAAGGATACAAAATAACTTTCCTGTTCATTCACTTTCACCGGCATTCCTTGCTGGTGGAATGATATTCCAAACTTTGTCCGATCAGAAACATTTCCTACAGACATCTCTTTTGTCTCTTGAATAGAATATGTTGCCTATAAAAAATGAATTTTCTTTCTATCACAAACACATGTTGTGTATCTAATGATCAGTGAAAACTTGGTAAACTGAAAGGGACTTTGCAAAGGGACCTTCCTATGACAAGTCACTTTAAAACATCTCCTAAATTTGAGACATAATAAATTTAAAGGCACATGATCATCAGTATAAAAATGAATTTTTAACTACAGATTTTGGTAACACTTTACAATAAGGTTAAATAGTTATCATTATTAGTTAACTACATTAGTTATCATGAACTAATAATGAATTGCACTTATTAATTATTACTTATTTAGTAATCTTTGTTCATAGTAGAGATTTATTGTTCTCCTTTTTTCCTTTCTTTCATTTTTAAAGTGTAAATGGAAATTCTTCAAGAGTGTGAGTGAGGCTATGTATGTTGATGAAATAACATTGTTATATGTTAAATAACATTGTTGGGTAACGCTTTATAATAAGGTTCATAAGTTAACATTAGTTAATGTATTACCTAATACATTTGTTACGGTATTTATTAATATTTGTTAATTAATAAAAATAGAGCTTTTAATGTTTGTTCATGTTAGTTTTAAAGATTTTAAAGTTATATATGTGTGTGTATATATATATATATATATATATATATATATATATATATATATATATATATATATATATATATATATATATATATATAGTTTTTTTTTTGCAAATTTATTTATTTATTTTTTTTTTGCATTTTTTTGCAATTTTTGCAATTTTTGCCTTTATTTAAACATTGACAGTGGAGAGGACAGGAAAGTACAGGGAAAAGAGTGCGGTATGGGACCGGCAAATGACCACGACCCGGGAATCTTACTCGGGTCGCCGAAAGTGTGAATGCAGCACATATCAGAGCACTGCCCACTATACCATCGGCTCTGATGCGAACAAGATTTTAATGAAGTATTAGCAATTGTTGAAATTAACACTGTAACATTTTTTTTAGAAATTACAGTGTTACTTGCAGCTGGTTGCCAGTAACTTACCGTAGATTTACATTTATGTTATTTACTGGCAAGAGTTTGTTCAAAGTTAAATGAACATTAAACATTTACAAGTCTTTGTCTTTACAGAGTAAAACTAAAAAAACAGCATCAAGCAAAGCATTATGGGAAACAAAACTGAAGCTGATGATTTCTGGTTCCCAGAATGCTTTGCATGAGGCTGTTTTGTATAGTTTTATTCTGTAAAGATAAAGACTTGTTAATATTTAAAATTTATTTAACTTTGAATAAACTCTTGCCAGTTAATAACAGAAATTTAAATCCACGGTAAATTACCGGCAACCAGCTGCAAGTAACACAGTAATTATACCGAATTTTTTTACAGTGCACTGTAAAAAAATTCCGTAGAAATTTTAATGTTATTGCAGCTGGGTTGCCGGTAATTTACCGTAGATTTACATTTATGTTATTTACTGGCAAGAGTTTGTTCAAAGTTAAATAAATTTCAAATATTAACAAGTCTTTATCTTTACAGAATAAAACAATACAATAACAGCCTCATGCAAAGCATTCTGGGAACCAGAAATTATCATCAACCTTTTTCTGTTTTTTGGTCCAGATTTTGTTTCCCTGAATGTTTTGCTTGATGCTGTTTTTTAGTTTTACTCTGTAAAGATAAAGACTTGTAAATGTTTAATTTTCATTTAACTTTGAACAAAATGTTGCCAGTAAAAAACATAAATGTTAATCTACGGTAAATTACCGGCAACCCAGCTGCAATTTCTACGGAATTTTTTTTACAGTGTACTCTTGCTTTTATCAATCATTGTAATCAGATTGTGTTTACCTGAACGGGACCATTTTAAAGTATTATTAAAAACTTAAATGGAGTTTAGGCCTGAAAAAAAGGCTCATATGAAATGGTGTGCAAACAGTGGTAAAAGATTTCAATCGTTATTTGGACAGCCATCAGAGTGGTGAAAGGAAAATTAGCATTGAGACTGTCTGCTGTTGATAAGGGTCTTTGTCGACAAGAATACCAAGAGGTGTGAGTGACACACCGCCTTTGGGTTTACAAACACACTCAAGTGCTTGGTAAATGTAAGAAGATGGAGAAACAAAGTGTTTTCACACTACTGGTATTCCACCTTATCAAATATTAACGGACTCTGTCATAACATTTATATTAAACATTTGTTTATGTATATATTTCTAATGATAATGCATATGGTAAAATATAACTGAAGAGAGCAATACTGCCTGTTTCCCTAACTAATTTTATGTATGTGTTATGTGTGTGTGTGTGTGCGCGTGTGTGTGTGTGTGTGTGTGTGTGCGTGTGTGTGTGTGTGTGTGTGTGTGTGTGTGTGTGTGTAAAACACTCCACAAAACCCACATCAGCATTCCCTGCATGCCAAATTAATCAAGATAAAGAGAAATAAGTCTTATCCATTTATCCCAAGGTCTCCTAATAAACATGGATTACGAGTCACCTGTAATATTTCTAATTTTATAATAAAAAGTGTGTAAAAAGTGCACATAATTTAAAAGCTTTAAAGGTCCAGTTAGCTAATCATCACAATCTAAATAGGCAATATATTGAATACACGCTTCATTGATCAAAACTGTTGTGAAACATCTTATCGGAAACACTATCTTAAACCACTATTTAAAGATCATTCTGCTTTCATCTACTGTCTGTGTTCTGCTGAAATAGCTTCAACATGATAAGCTTTCAATTTGGAATAGCAGCTTTGGCTTTACAGTAATCGCAAAGTGGATATTAATCAGTCCTATTTATCTATAGAAGTGTGTGTGTGTGTGTCTGTGTGTGTGTGGCTCAAGGTAATTGTTTCATCCTGAATTGAACGCTGGTACGGTGGTCTCATTTTCATACTTTAATGCCCCTTTCAGGCCAGATTGAATCCCAGAAATGAATGCTGTTAGCACTGCCAATCTTACTCTGCAGAAATATGCAGCGGTAATTTGTGTTCGTGATGGTATGTGGGGTAAGAATATTAGCCGTGAAAGCTGAGATTGCAAACTTTTAAAAACTTGTTTAAACTTGTTTAAAATGCTAAACTGCTCCGTCACCATAAACAGTGAGATAAGGGGCGGTGGCATCTTAGCGGTTATAAACCCTCTCTAATAATCCAAAGGGCACAGGTTCAAACCTTGAAAAGTTCAATTCATGAGCTGGACACACGCTTTCCTATTCCTATCCTCTTTTACAGGTTACTCTTACATGAATTCCAGTAACTACTGGAATTCATGTAAGAGTAACCTGTAAAAGAGGACCGGGAGACTTTTTGGATAGGAAAGCATCTGCTAAACAAACTGTATGTTATGTTATTTAATACATTATGTGTCATTTTGTGTTGATTTTGTGTTAAAGTAAATAAAGAAGTGATATTTAAGTTTTTTGTTAAAAACAACAACAAAATAACAACAAAAGTAACACTGATTGTGTTGTTTTTAACACATCCTTTCCTAATGTGCAGTTATTCATTTTACTTAAAAGTTGCCAACATAGTTTAGCTATACATTGATTTTTGCTTATTGACGTCATATGAGCAATTCCATGCAAATGTCAACCTTACCCAATGTTTTTAACTAGGGCTATACTGGTATGTCAGATGTCAATATATGGTGGCATAAATACCCATGTGAGGCCTCTGTTTCAATTTTTTTTCAGTTAGGTAAGCATGGATTACAGAATTGTCACAAGAAATGTCACATCCATAAATCTGTATGTACTCATAAATGCAAATTAAAAATGTAATAAAATAAATGTTTCTTGCTCTTTGAAGACTCATCCTTTCTGCATTTGATAAGTATTATTGCTTCTGGTTTGTGCATTTTTATTCCTACAAATGATGTATACCAAAAAACTTATTTTATTGTCACATCCATAACATATGCATACAGTATTTCCCTCATCTAAAGCAAAAAACACATGCATAGACTGATATTTTTCTGATGTTTGTACTCTAATATAAGAGGACTCTAAAATACTCATTATACTCATATGCTTAAAGTGAGTGTAAAAAGCCAGCTCAATGATCTCATTCAGTAATGACAAAATATTGCAAATGTCCAAAAAGCAAATATATTATTTTAGTTTAAATTGCATAAACTGCATGTATTTGTTTGCTGATTGCATTATGCTGCATTTTTTGGAACAGGAGCTTAACAAAGAAAATAAAAAAATTGCATATTGACATGTGCACTATATGGTAGCAGTTTCAAGCACTTTAAATATAAACCTGAGTCCACACTTTCTTACTTTTATTCAATTTGGATTTTGTTTTAAATTAGGACCAATCACTCAAAAAAATGAACTTTCACTTTTGCCAATTTTACTTAATTCTTTCATGTTGTGATAACTTAAAAAAAAATCCATTTAAAAATGTGTACTTAATTTAATCTAGTTCATTCAACAAATAGTGTATTGTCAGCTTTACCTAAAACTTATTTGTCCAGCGAACATAACATTGTTGCATAAAAGTAACGATTGAATAAAACTAGGGCTGTCAAAAGATTAATCGTGATTAATCACATCTAAAATAAAAGTTTGTGTATACATAACATATGTGTGTGTAGTGTGTATAATTAATATTTATATATAAAAACACACACAGTCATGTATATATTTAAGAAAAATTGGTTATATTTATATATAAAATATTTATATTTCTATATAATATAAATTATATAAATGTTTATACAGTATATAAATGCAAATATTTCTTAAATATACACATGAATGTGTGTGTATTTATATATACATAATAATTATACACATTACACACACATATGTTATGTAAACACAAACTTTTATTTTAGATGTGATTAATCACGATTAATCTTTTGACAGCCCTAAATAAAACCAATATAGACTTGCATCTCATTGGCTGAGGATTTTGCAGTGTATTATGGGTAATTGCTAGGTGCCCTCTTCCAGAAGTGTAGCACCATTTGTGAGTAATAAGTGGCCAAATATGAGTCAATTAACTTGTTTTGATATATTTTAGAACAAAACAAACAAATGGTTTGGAATGTAACATTGCATTTCAACTATGTTTATGACTTGCTTGATTTATTCGGTCTTGTGGACTTATTAAATCCTAATTAAAGGGGGTGGAGTTTATAAAATGGCATTATTAAAATTTTTTGTCATCATTAATTACATTTTTTATGTACAATTAACTACATTTTTTTTTGTTGACTATACAAAGATTTGTTGAGTTTACTTAAACTTCTTTTGTAAAATGAACTAAATTATTGTTTGTTGAGATTACTTAAACAAATTGCGTAGAACCTGTTGACATAATATTTTTTTATTAAACCCAACACTTCATTTTTTTGAGTGATGAAAAGTTATTTTACTATATAAAAGACGAAGAATGTTTCTCTTTTATCAGACTCATGTCTCCACACTGCTCTCCAGTGTTTACAAGTTGGCCAAATCATTCAAGCATGCAATATTTGTGCACTTACAGTAGCAGCAATGCATACATTAAAAATATAATCACGTAATTAAGGCAATGACAAAGCAGTTAGTCTGATATGTTTGCACCTCTACAGAAATAATCGATTCACATGCGGTTCTAGATCTCTTTTCCATGTCCTTCGGCCTCAGTAGAGGTGCGGTGTGCAGTACAACAGCTCAACATCCCTAACAAACACAGTCATTGTACGGAGACTAACATGACACCCAGCGTGGAGGAGGTAAGCTTCCTTAAAGTTAAACGCATCACTTAGCTCATTTTAAAAGGCTTTGAACAGACAGACATTAACCTGAAATATATGCGGGCCTCTTCCTCCAGCTTAATCCAGTATTTAATTAGAGCGGGTCAAGAGCCGGGGTCGCGTGCCTGCCCGATCGAGGCTTAAAACTTGTCCAGCGCACAAAGAGAGTACTGATAGAAAGCATTCACGGGAATGAGTGTGGATCTCAGACTAACCCTATCATTGGTTATTCTTACAGAAAGTGAACACACAGAACACACAGTGAGATATGCTGCTCTAATGTTGTAAACAGCATCAGATGAGTGGATAGATTAAGGAAATTACAAAAGTCAATGTACTAAACAGTTGGGCCTGTTTAACCACTCGACATGATATGTGTCACCTTATGTAACAAATTGCTTTAAATTGTTTACCATGCATTTATAAAAAAAGCAATAAAGAAACAGGTTAAATGCATTTAATTATATAAAAAAAACATTAACAATATAGCAGATTAGAAAAAAATGAACCATGTGCAATCCGCTTCTGAAATCAAAGTCAGTGTCAATTTGTGCTTTTGACACATAGCCACTAGAGGACAGAAGTTGACTGCGAAATTTCACATATTTTTTCATTTTTTTTGGAAGGTAATGTTCTTCTTAGAATAACCTGCTTTCCATGAGTCAAGGGACAGGGCAAGATTTACATTATGTTTGTTTTAATGGTTATTACAAATCCTAATCTAAATAATTTCATAATTCTAAATGAGCCTTGTGACAAATTGCACAAATTATTTTCAAATAACTCAAATGTTATGCCAGAAAAAACATTTAATTGATTATTAACAAGAAATGAGCAATTTAAGCTTTATGGATGTGACATTTGCAGTCAGAAAATGAATATATTACCAATATATTGAACCATCTGTTTATATTTTCCACACTGTTCAAATTTCTGTAGGAATTACAGTATTACTGGCAGCTGTTATCTGTAGATTTAAATGTATGTTATTTACTGGCAACAGTTTGTTCAAAGTTAAATGAACATTAAACATTAACAAGTCTTTATCTTTACAGAGTAAAACTATAAAATAACAGCTTTATGCAAAGCATTTTGGGAACCAAAATCAGAAGGAAAACAGAAAAAGGTTAACGAGGATTTCTGGTTCCCAGAATGCTTTGCATGAGGCTGATATTTTATAGTTTTATTTTGTAAAGACAAACACTTGTTAATGTTTAATGTTCATTTAACTTTGAACAAACTTTTGCCAGTAAATAACATACATTTAAATCTATAGTAAGTTACTGTTGCCAGTAAATAACATAAATTTAAAGGGGACATATCATGATGATCTGACTTTTTCCATGTTTAAGTGCTATGATTGGCTCCCCAGTGCTTCCATAAACCTAGAAAATGTAAAAAAGGACCAACCGGTAACTTAATTTTGGTAAACCATTCTCTGCAAGCATGTGAAAAATAGGTCATTGAAATTTGGCTCCCCTTGTGATGTCAGAAGGGGGATAATACCACCCCTTAATCTGCACAATCCAACCACAGCACTGCCATTTAGTGCAGAGATCAGCTCATTTGCATTTAAAAGAACACACCCAAAAAGGGCGAATTTTGTTTTATTGGATATATTGGACATCTTAAAAAGTCTTGTAAAATGTCCCCTTTAAATCTACAGTAATTTACTGGCAAACAGCTGCATAACTACCCATTTTTTTCAGTGCAAACATAAAAAAACACAACATACACACAGTACCTCAATACCTCATATACACAATTACCTCAAAACCTCATGGATTTACAGAAAATGGCCTAATAAATTAAGGCAGGTTCAGCAAAAGTGTGTCCTTCTTTAAATAAAGGCAAATTTCGAGTTATAGCAAGCAATACTAAATATAATAAACATGTGTAATTGTTAATAAAAAAATAATAAAAATTCAGTGGAAGTAGATTGTATATCTGACGTCATAGCTTTACAAAAGTTAAAGATTTACTGCCAATTTTGGCTTAGCAAAAAAAAAAACACTATGAATGACTTGTGTATTGTAACAACATGGAATGTAAGTTAGATTCAAGATTTTAGACTCACATGGTGAATCTTTTTATGCCTTTTTTTTCTTAGCCCCTTTGCATTTTGATTCCATTCCATTTGTAATCATTGTTCTTATCAGAACTTGTCTTTAAAGGCAGATGCATAATTTTTACAAATTTACCTGTAAGATGTGCTTCCACCTGACATCATTCTCAAATCGGTCATTTAAATCAAACGTAGATGTCAAACTTTCATCTGTGTGTGTGTGTGTGTGTGTGTGTGTGTGTGTGTGTGTGTGTGAGGAATGTGAGTGTGTCACAGAAACAGGGACAGGTCCGTTCCACTCCCAGCTCTTAACAAGCATAGTAATACATCAGTCAAAAGCAATAATTTTACAATTAATGAAATTCCAATTTGCCTTCAGAGCATTTCACGTTGACATTTTCCACATTGCGAGAGCGCTTTGATAAAGTTTTTAAAATGCAAAAATGCATGGCAGAGGCTAAAGACCAGCCTGGGTGTCAATGTGCCTGCCAGAGGACGATGGTACTTAATTTTTATCGCCGCTTGCCTAGGGCGAAGAAAGCCTGAATGTTAACATTGGCACCATTTTCATTATCGCCATATGATTATGGATTTTACTGTGTTTAGCTGATAATACAACCAGGAGCTCACCTTAAAAGAATTTGCTAGGAGCCTCCATTTCCACCCAAATGAAATTTTCATTTGACAAACAAGTACAATTAGGCTGCTCGACTTGTTCGGCGTCAGGCTGTATTCTGATTGAACTTGGACCAATTTGCAGACGCTAAATGAGTTTGAATAATTTACATTCTGAATGTCTCGGGGACATTAGCTTTTGGAGTGCTAAGTGGCAGCATGCTTTTTGAAGTTGCTGATGATTAGATGTCTTCCTCCGTCTACCTGGACATTTTTCAGCGTACTTCAAAGTTAAGGAGTGAAAAACCTACATACCTTGAAGTACAATGAGAAGTAAAAGTGATTTCTTTTGCGTTTTTGGGGCCAATTCTGTTAGGGGGTGAGAAAATTACTTTAATATGTGTGTAATGCACTTCGTTAGCTTTAATGCACTTTGCCTCTCTCTAAAGGGTCCACGTTACTTATTACAGACGATTCGTGTTTGCTCCAATAAGAGAATTTGTTTCTGTTAAATTTTTAATAAAACACAATCAGTAAGTTTAACTAAAAACATTTACTAATTGGTATTTTGTAAATTAAAACGAGCAGGTGCGTAATTTTAGAAAATTCATAAATGCGTTTAATGTAATTTTAATAGGCCTATTTCATTTCTCCTTCACTAATTTCACAAGTACAGTAGGCTAGTGTAGGTATTTACATGTTAATTAATGATGGAAGATGCATGGCATCTACAGTATCATTTCAAACACAAGGGCACTTTCACATACAATCTTAGATGTGTTATTCAGCTTTACAATTATCCACATTAGCATATAATTATCTCAGGAATCCTAACATTAGCTTTTACGTGCTCCGTCGTAGAGAAAACAAAACAGTTACTAGCCCAGATAGCATTGACACATTCCCCCGGTTCCCCCCAGAACGGGCAGAGGTCTCTCCGACTCAATAACATCCAGTTGTTGTGTAAGTCTGCCAAGTCAGTTTATGGTTTCCCGTCCAACAGATCCAGTTTCTCTGTACAAATGTGCCTATTGTGCAGGCCTCTTGGCAGTGCAGACATACTTACTTTAATATTTGCGGGGCAGGATAACCTGCTGATACCGAGGAGGTCAGCTTGCCTCTCTGTTTGCCTCCCTCTCTAGATTATAACTAGTTTCCATGACTGCGAGCAAACTGAGCCCGGCTTTATCACCGTCTCTGACCGAATCGGTGCACACTAACTGTCATTCGTGAACAATGAGCGTACACAGAGCGTGGGTCGAATCCTGCATGTTTAATCGACCAATTTTGAGGAGTTGCTTAAGGCTGACTATCGTAACATTTTAGATTTTACTTAAAATGAAAACGGGTTTGATTTAAGGTTGTAACTGTTCATTATAACCCTTTTCTGTTTAGGATGAATCCTGCAGGTACATTCTAGTCGACCCAAACTTCGTTAAGCCATGATACACACAATAATGTAAATATATTAAAGGAGAAACTGTGCAGGAGATTACTTATCAAGCCTCGGCTCAGCTCAGTAGATGAGGAGCTGTTGAAAAGCAGGTCACTTTGGGTTGAGGAATAATGCAACATTATTTGATTTTGCTCTCTCTTGCTCTTTATACTGGAATTGACCTCAACTTGAGTAACAGCTTTTCGGAAGCATCATAGAATCCGAACACCGGCACAGAAAGGAGAAAAAACAAGGGAACGCAAATAAAGGAGGGGTGGGATGGATGAAAGGGAGTGAGGATTTTAACAATGTGATTAGAAAGTAATGGGCTTGAAATAATGCCCCCGTACAGTGCTGAAAAAATAGGGAATTTCCATTTAGAGGGAGTCTTTATCTTGGTTGAAGGTCAATAGCTCAACTCCGTTTTCAGACATCAAAATCATTACAGAATAAGTCATGCTTGCCCACCACTGAAATGGATGAGGGCCTGATTTGGTGCCCATCACCTCCATCAACAATGAGTCTTCTGTCTCTGCCCGCGATAACTCATCACGCATGCACACACGCTGACTCCAGGAGTGGTCCGAAGGCCCAGGTGGAACCGCTTCACCCCGTAATGGCTCTGTGGAATGCGGAGTAGTGACCCCTATTGGTTTCCCTTCCATGTGAGAGGCACGCGCATGTTAAAGTCTCCGTGCCTGCCACTGATACAGGGAGAGCAATCAGTAGGGCATTACTCCCAGCTTTCCTTAATGAGAGCTGAGTACAGAGAGTTTAGTTTTACACAAGGTTATTAAAGAAACGTTACAAGGGCAGGCAAAGACAAATCAAGCCCTATGTGCTAATACGGGTTTATTGTATGCTAAGAAGGGACTCTTGCTTTTTACAGTAGATCGTTTTTATAATGCTATGAAAAAACACAGAATGTAACTAGACTGAAACAATAACACTTACAATAAGGAATAATCCTTTTCTGGAGCTTTAAAGGTGTAACATGAATTTTTTTAGCGATATCTAGTGGTAAGATTACAAATTGCACAAACTCAATTTCGAAACGCAATTAAAGTCTATGATAGCTGCACCAAGACAAAAATGTTGTCTAACTGTGGGTTCACACCAGCCACGCTTGAGGCGTCAAATTAGCATCTACCGCATCTACTTTACCGCTTGAACATTTTGAGTTTATTCGCTTCATTCTCGAGACATTCATGCGGAAATTCACGTCAAGCGAGGGGCTTCTGCAACTCTGCTCGCTTTCTGTAATTATGTCACCACTAGAGCAAGCTCCTGATAGGTTAACGCAGCACGTTTTTCGCCATTTTTTCAACTCGCACGTTTACCACGGCAATGCTCAATTCGCGTCATTCGTGCGAACTAGACATGCAAATAAAGCGGAATCACGCTGCACTACACTCCTCATTCGTGCCGCGAGTCCTCCAGACACATGTCAACACGTCTTCACATTGACTTAACATTGAAATCACTTGTGCTTGACCCCTCTACCGTGGCTGGTGTGAACACAGCATAAGACAGCGTAGGGGCAAAAAGAAGAACAATTTGTCCGTTATCATGGCTGCGACTTACATGTGGACATGAGGTGTATGTAGATAAAAATGGCTTATTCTAAGGTAATAAAAACAATACAGTTAGTTATGTAAAGTCTTACACATTTGTAAGGTTTACAATGAAAAGATTAAAACAGGTTCACTTACAGCAACGATAAACATTGTTTACACTGACCACAGTGTTTTGTGGTGTACCGCAAGGTGAGGGAATGAGACCAATAAAGTTTTATTTTATAAGATAAATTATTTTGGAACTGTGTTGGGATACCTGTTTATGTTCATTGTAAAAGCTGGGTTCTAAAGAAAAAACACAGTTGTAAGATAAGATACTCTTTATTATCCTTCATAATGGCAGTTTCCTCACAAGCTTACAGGTGTTTCATTCATAAACTCTGTAACTGTAAGGAATATAGTTCAATTCATTTATAAAGCTGGGCGGTGTGCGTTTCATGTTCAAACCCCTTAAGTAGTTTTAGAGACCAATACAAAGAGCTGCAGGCCTCTCATTCTCCCGCCTGGGTTCTCTGCTGTAATTAAAGAAAAGAACAAATCCGGAAAGAAAAAACGGTTCCACGAGAGACATAAGGTGCTTGTGCGCAGTGACGGAAAACAAACAACATCTGAAAGCAGGCTATTATTTATTCAGTCACCAGAGAAATCAAAGCCAGTAACTGCTTTTACAATTGTCTGTATAGCTTTCCTCTGCTTCTGTTGAAGCTTTGTTTAAACGTTCTATGAGATCTTTACCATTATGTAATGTGGGACTCACAAGGTACAATAATCAGAGTAGTGAATAGTAATTTAATGTTGGAGAAGCTGTTTACATGTTGATCGTGAATCTTCATCTCTTGAGTTTTTGAATCACAATAGCATTTTCTTTAATCTGGATATATGCCACTCTGCTTTCCAGAGGGGGAATTAGTCTGAGCAGTGTAATGTATACGCCTCAACATCATAATTAATACCGTCCCTTAGCATATTGTTTTCAGAAGGTATAAGAAAACACAAAGACATTGAATCAGAACTGAATTTTTCATTTCCTTTAGTATGTAAGTGTGTATTAGTAAGTTGACAGTATGAAAACGGTACCCCAAAGTAAATGCGAGTTATTGTCTCCAACATAAATCTCTTTTCTTGGACTACAACAAACACAAGGATTGAAGGCAACAGTTTACTTCCTGGGCTTTTTGACATAGACAAGACCGACATTATCATAATTCCTCCCACTTTGGACTCAGCCTGTAAGTTAACTCCTGTTAGCATTGCATTGTGAGTGAATCTTACATGATAAGGTATTTAGGCCAATCACAACATACAGATTAGCTGGCCAATCAGGGACATAGAGCTTCTCAAATCGATGAGTGCGTTTCAGGAAGAGAGTGAAATCTCAAGCTACAAAAATGTACGGTATGTAGAAAAAAATGTTTATTTTGAACCATAAACCATGGGAACACATTCTATTATACCAAATACACAAAATAACATTGTTTTTTAGCAATGAAATAGGTGCCCTTTAAAGAATTTGTTTGGTAATACCATAAGGCCTTGTCCACACGGACACAGGTATTTTTATATCCGTGACTTTTTTTACGTGGTATGGCCGTTCATCCACACGGAAACGCAGCATCAGGTCACTGAAACCGAACATTTTTGAAAACCCTTGCCAGGGTGAGGATTTTCAAAAACGCTGTTGCAGTGTTGTTGTGTAGACAGTACAACCGGGGATTTTGCTTCTGATTAAGGCTTCTGATTGGCCAACGTGGCTTTACGGTTAGGGTTATATCACCGGCTGGTGGTGTGGCATGCCCTTGACAGTGTGTGATAGCGTGTTTTTGCGCTTTCATGTAGGCAGAGATTCCTTTTAAACCGAGCATGTATGGACGGAATTTTTTTTTTACCGCAGGAGGTTATAAAAATAGCCGTGTCCGTGTGGACTAGGCCTAAGATTGTTTCTGTTATAGTAAATGCACAAAAAATAACAAAAACAATTTTATTTGCATTAACTAACATCAACAAAAGTTCATTTTATTATTGTTAGTACATTTTAGCCAGTGGCGGACTGAGACAATTATTCAGACCGGGAATTTGACTCCATCCCAGGCCATCTACACTGCTGCCATCACCGCCAACATATTCATGTAATCAAATTTGGCATTTGACAGAAAATACTGTGGGCCCTATCTTGCACCCAGCGCAATTGACTTTGTCAGTGACGCATGTATCATTCGTATTTTGTACCGGCGCACAGTGGGTTTTTCCCTCCACAGACGCACGTCGGCAAACTAGGGAATGAACTTGCGCTCTCTGGGCGGTTCAGCACAAAAAAGGAGGCGTGTGCCGGCGCAAACCATACCCGATGCTATTTTCCAGTTTCAAAAAACAATTGCGCCACTGACCAAAAAAAAACTAGTCTAAAGTCAGTGGCGCTTTGCGCATGGTTCATTATGCTATTTTAAGGGCGCATGCTTGACCATAATGTATAGCGTGCACAACGCGCACACACTTTGCTTATCTAATCTACACAGATGCAACAGTTATTTTTGCAAATCATAAATTGTTACAATAAAAATATTAACACATGAGATAAGGGAAATCATAGTGGTGAGCATTGTGGTGATAGTTTTTATTTATTGTGTGGCTGCGTTAAAAAATTATCATGCAAATAACGATTAAAATATTTTCATAAGTTTGTTGTGTGGCTGTATTACGTTTATTTTATGTAAATAATAACTAAAATGTTTTCATAAGAAACCTTAATGTATATGAACTTGATTTGTAAGTTTACTTTGGGGTTGGACCTTGCTTGCATTTCTTGGGTCCGATTTCAAAGCCCCCAAACCCTTTCAGCGGTGAGGGTGGACGCAGCAATGTCCTCTGCTGGCGTCAGGTCATGTGTAGAGGCAGATCCACCTCCCGTTACACGGCGTGCCCAATTTATGCTGGCAAGCTTGGGATTCCCCCGTCTCCTGACATCATTGTAGCGCTTGGCGCAACGTCCTGGGGATGCCAGTTGATGAGACAATTGTGGCTATTTTCTCTCACGCCCGTTTAACCGACACTGATTTGGGCGGGTTTCTCCCATCCCCATACAAAACAACTTCTCTGTCTTTAACTGCTTTTACAAGAACGTCGATCTCCTCGGCTGTGAACCGCTCCTGGCGTCCGCCTGGTAAATACGTCATGATAATAGCAACCCGCCATGGAATTTGCGCCCTTGCGTTTAAAGGGAATGTTGGATAGCGTTCTGATTGGTTTATTTGACATTACGCCCAACCACACCTATGAATAATGAAGCTACTTCAGACCAACCCCTTATTGATTTGCGCCTGATGCAAGAGTTGTTTCTCCCGCCGGGAAAATAGCAACAGCGCCCAAGATCCGCCCACAAAGCCACTTGCGCTTTGTGCTTCGCACTTGCGTTTCAGATCGTTAAAATAGGGCCCTGTATCTCTAAAACAGTGTGCTAGTTTGTCATTTTCCAACATGTTGCAACATGCACTTCTATTGTTATCTATCTAACTTCTATTGTTATTTTATTTTGGGAACACCAAACATTTAACTTTTTAGGTGATGCTATAGACGAGTGTGTGTAATTCTGACCAGCCTGCACCCTAACTGGTGAACATGGTTGTGATATTGCAGCACCTTGCTGCATCTGGCAAGGGCTTTTCTTTTTTATCTGCTCCCTCTCTGATATTCAACCTAATGATTAAATAGTGATTATGTCACGTGAGGTGGAACATGCTATGATTAAATTGCCTCAAAATAAAGCTAGTTGACTAGATAATATTTCTGCTGAACATCTAAAATATGGAAGTAAGAGGATAGCCCCTTTACTAGCTGTCTGTTTTACTGGCCTTTTGATTCATGGCGTGTTACCAGAGTCAATGTTGTCTGTTCTGTTAGTCCCAGTTATTAAGAACAAAGCTGGTATGGTAGGCAACTTAGATAATTACAGACCCATAGCTCTAGCAAGCATCCTGTCTAAAGTGTTGGAAAAAATCTTGCTGTATAGGTTAAATGTGTTTATTAAATCTAAAGACAACCAGTTTGGAATTAAGGCTAAACATGGTACTGATCTCTGCATTTATGCATTAAAGGAAATTGTAAATAAGTATAGAAATAAAAACTCATCAGTTTTTATGTGCTTTATTGATGCATCCAAGGCCTTCGATCGGGTCAACCATGCAAAGTTTTTTTTTTTAAATGAAACAAAGAGGGGTGCCAGAATATATTGTGAGAATCCTGGCTTATTGGTATGCCCATCAGATGATGCAAGTCAAATGGGGCAATAAAGCCTCTGCCCCTTTTGGGGTTAGTAATGGTGTGAGACAAGGGGGGATTTTGTCCCCAATTTTATTCAATCTTTACATGGATGATCTATCAGAATGTTTGAATGCCTATAAAACTGGGTGTATGATTGGGAATATGTGTGTGAATCATATTATGTATGCAGATGATCTTGTGGTGTTTAGTCCTAGCAGTGCTGGTCTTCAACAGCTTTTAAATATGTGTTCTGAGTATGGTCTTAAACATGATATTTTATATAATCCTGATAAGAGTGTGGTTATGATCTGTAGAACTAAGGAGGATAAAAGTATAACATTTCCAGTCTTTAAACTGTCTAATAAGAGTCTTACTGTATCTGTGAATGTAAAATACCTTGGTCCTTTTATCACAGAACACATGACAGATGATGAGGATATAGAAAGACAACGGCGTATGATGTATATGCAGGCGAATACACTTTTACGTAAGTTTAGTTTCTGTTCAGATGAGGTGAAGGTGTCTCTTTTTAAAGCATTTTGCACTACACTTTATACTGCTCACCTGTGGTTTAACTATAGAACATCAAGTTTACAGAAGCTGCAGGTAGCGTATGAGAATTTTACTTAAGAAACCTAGATGGCATGGTGCAAGTGAAATGTTTGTGAGTGTTAGAGTAATTACTTTTAAAGCACTGCTACGAAATCTCATGTATAGATTTATCTGCCGGCTAAATGATTCTGATAATGAGATTATTGTGGGTCTATCTAATATAAGTGTGAGTACTACACGATATCAGTCAAAGCTTTGGAGACATTGGTATTGTTGTATTCTGTAGCTATTTATTGTGTGAGTTGTTTATCTTGTTTTAATGTCTTGTCTGTAGTATTCTTTTGTTTTATCTGGACCCCGAGTCTGTAATAAAGATTGATTGATTGATTGATCATCCTTCACTCCATTTTTCCACGTTTGTCGAATATAGCCAAACAGGCAGTGCGTCGCTAATGTTGGGTCATGTGGCGGTGTCATTTTCACACCATGATTGCCTGATTTGTTGACTCAGGCAATTCATTCCTAACTACATATCAGCCTATCACACGTCAAGCTGACTGCATGACATGCTAACGACTGTCAGGCCACTGGGAAATTTCCCGCTGCTTCAGATGGCCAGAGCACTTCTGGTGTTAGCTACTGCATTTTCAAGTGTTAAAAAAAACAGGTGTTACCAATTATTTCTACTTTAAATCAATTTTTTTTAAATTACTCCTATTAGTGTAAACTAATGCAAAAATTGTCCTATTTAATTTTTTTTTTTACATATATCATTCCAAAGTTTATTTAATATACATGTTAAAGCACTTTTTTAAAATGATCTAATAAACATTATACAAAAACACAGCGCATTTAATCTTGATCAGATTTGTGCACTGGAAATCTTGAAATGTCTGCATGTCCACTAGATAAGATGCTCTCCCTGCAATCCACACCCAATCGCATTTGCTCTTAGTTAATTCCCATGAACTGTCATAGCAGTCAAAACTAGGTATTACAAGTGTCACTGTTGAAACAAAGGCTGGTGGAGTTTTAAGTGTACTACAATGGAGTTGCACAATATGACACCGGATCTTCTTAAAGACCACTAAAGAAGTTTGAAACTCTCCCAGAATCAGTAACGTTTGCCGTCAGGATCACAAAGCCTTGCCGTTTTTAAAGTTTAAAAACTAATTAAAGCCGCTTGGATTCTACATGCATTGTGTTCCCCCTTGACAGAGATCTGTGGAAGATCAAGAGTGCCTAAATCTCTCCCAAACCACTCAACAAACAAAAGCTGAGTAATAAATCCTAAATCTGATTTTGGTATCTGCGGTAGGCAGCCCATGTATCCCCAACACAGACAGAGACTCATTGTGCTGGGTGTTTGCATCTCTCTCTCTCTCTCTCTCTCTCTCTCTCTCTCTCTCTCTCTCTCTCTCTCTCTCTCTCTCTCGCATTATGATGTCTGAATCTAAAAAAGTAGGAATCTGTCTGGTCATCCTCATGTTTTTCTCAAGTTCAAACAAAAGAATTGTTTTATTTTTTTTGTTCATACTAATTTTAAAAAATCTGGACTATGTTCACCCTAGACAGTGGTACCCCTAGTATTAAGAAAACATAACAATGCTGGCCACCACTGTTTTAACACTGAATATATCACATAAAAAAGAAGCACTGACTGGACCTTTACATTTATGCATTTGGCAGATGCTTTTATCCAAATCAACTTATAGTGCATTCAAGTTCTGCAATTTACCAATACGTGTTACCTGGACTCGAACCCATGACCTTTGCATTGCTAACACAAAATACTACCAAGTTAGCTACTGGAGTGTACAAACAGAAAATGGCGTTTGCACATCACATCCTGCTTAAAACACTATACACCGTATATAACCCAAAATAGGGAAGATATATGGTTCATAAGTTAAGCTTCTGGTACTTTTAAACAGTATAAGAGCTAACATGCCAGTGTGTCTACAAACTGGGCCTGTTCACATGAAATACAGCTGTCAGTCCTGTTTTAAAGAGCTAAATAGGGGTGACAGCCGCATTTTATAACTGATAACTAACACTATTTTCAGTGAACTGTGTTGTGCGACCGGAACCAGTTTGACTTTAAATGCCCCTATAAAGGTCCTACTTTAAAAGCTTTCATTGAAAGCTTGCATTTGAGCATATAAAATACTCTCTCTCTCTCTCTTCGGCAGATGCAGAATGTGAAAGAGAGAGAAATATGGAAGAGAGGAAACAGCGGTGGGGGCAGAGGGACTATAACAAACGATGGAGAGTGGCAAGTTTGCATTGCCCATACCAACAAGGCCCTATCTCATTAACACACCGCTGAAATAAAAGGGGGCTTTTCTGGCTCACAGCTATAAAAAAATTATCATAGTGATGATGTTCCTCAGCCGTCAACAGAGCTGCGATAACGTTGTTTGATGATGACTTTCCCATGAATGTTAAGCAGCTGCCGCAGTGGAGGAAAGCAGCTTATCAGAGCCTAATGCCCATCTCTAATTCCTGCCCTTCTTGAACTAGCCATTTTCTAATAGCGTTAACTGTCAAATTTACATCCCGTCTTAATGCCACTAAAGAGTACGAAGGATGAAGAGTAAATGACAGCAGTGTAATGAGCAAGGCATCCCTCTTTCCTTATTTCTCTCTGTCTGTCTGTCTATCTTTAGGCAGGAGATTTTCTAGAATTTGAGGGTCTTTTTTCTCTCCACCTGAGCTAAAAGCTTGAATCCCCTTATGCTGCCATAAAAGGAAATCATTGTGTTATGAGCAGAAATGAATTATAAATTATGGATTTATTACGAAGAATAGCAACTTAAAATCATTGTAAGTGATTTTAGATTTTAATAATCAATTTGTTGGACATTATGACGTTTTTCCAGTTTGAATCCAGCAGAAGGCGGCTGAAGCGCAGATGTGCATTTATAGCAGTGAAGAAACTAAGTTTCATTATTACTATTGACAGGACATGTAAACTACGCTATCTCATAGCAATTTGTATGTATTTATGAGGTGGCTAATTCATATCAATTCGTACAAGCACATTTTTACATTTCTGTACTGTATAATTACGTTGGAGTTAGGGGTGGGGATTTGTTTTTTGTTTTTTTTTAATGATAATCGTATACTTTTGATTCACTTTGTAAAAATGAATACGAATTAGCCAGCTCATAAAATATGTTTAAATCATCTTTAAATCTCTTGAGTCTCTCTCTTGAATCCAGCATGTAAGTAACTTGCAATTCATGGACTGGCCGCTAGAGACTGGCTCCAATAGGGGAGTCAATCCCAGAGACCCCCCATGTTAGGATGCCCAACTTTATAGCAGAATTTTTTTTACAGCCTGGTACAAAAAGTGGTTGTAGTCTACATGTAATTGTGCCACTCTTAACAATTGTAAGGGGCTAAATTTTTGTGTAACTCATCCATTTAATTATCCATTAATTCATTTTTGGCCACTTGCGTGACAGGTGGATTGCCGTTGCTGTTACTACTGTTTCAGCAACCAGGCGCCTCAGCTCCACCAACATTTCGCCTCTTTACTCATTTTCGGTTATCCAAGAATGACGCATGGTAATGCGCTGGCAAGATGGCGAAGGCCGGCTTAGCCCATATTGGGCTTTAAAAAAGCTCTTCAGAAACCTATGGATGACGTCACGGACAAATACATCCATTGTTTAAACAGTCTATGTATGTGATCAGGTCGATATTCTATTTTGAAGGTGTGTTCATGCTTCTCCCAGTGAGTCATGATGTGAATCCAGGGCTAAGCTAATGCAAATGAGACTCATTGAAAGTTTTTCAAGGCTTGCATATAATTTAAGATGGCATTTAAGCTTCTAACCCTGGATCATATCTCTTAAATTAATTCATCAGGTAATATTTCCCATTATTCAAAGACATTATTTTATGTCAAAGAAAGTAATGGCACGATTACAGAGCCAAGCACACAAATTAGCAGTGCAACGTGAACGTTCTCACTTAGAAAATGATAGTTAGAGCAGCTGGAAATTAATGCAAAGGGGAAAAACTCTTTTTGAAGGCACTGAAATTTGACACAATATCCCTGGTCCAAAAGGCCAATTCAATTTGTGATTCTTTTTTATCTTTAATGATATATACACCCTTCTATTCAGATTTAGATTCTCGACTGATGAAGAAAAAGGCTGTGATTAATAATTCAAGTTTCAAGGCAAAATTGTGCTGGAAGAAAAAGGCAAAGAATGAGAGTTACCTGCTATCTCTCGCTTCATAATCAGGCATGTAAGTGAAGTTATGAATATGAGGTGTGTTTCATCTGAGCAGCCCCTCACGGCTGGGATAGCCAATTCGCTCTGATTAAATCTGAGCTCATCTGATTGGAGCTTGCTTGAGATTCTAACCAGGGTACATTTCACACTAATCTACAAGCCAGTGAAGCTTTCCAAAAGGCAAGGAAGTGTGATTAAAATAAAGAAACAGACAACAGATAAATGTGCCGAATGTGTTAAGTCTTGGTGTAAAAAAGAGGAAATAAATGATTCAATTTAAATGTATGATATTATCAGGGAATGGTCCGGTTGTGCAACTTTGCGCTTAAACTGATTACACAAGAATGACTGTAAATCATAACTGTGTCAAAGCATCTGAAATCTATCACAAAACAGATTGCACTGATCTCACTTACAGAAGAAAATGTTTTCCATATAAAAAACTTTTATTATATCCAATAAACATATTCTATTTATTTTCTAGGCTGCATTTACAAAATATAAACCTATCCCAGCAAGCAAATTGGTGTTTAAAAGACGTCTAATAGCCATTCAAACACAGCTCAGCGACTGGGCTAAAACAAGAAAATTTTGGGTCAGTAAAAATTTTATAGACGTCTATCCACAGCCCAAAAATAAATGAAATAATAAATAAAACCAAACATCTTGTTATCACTGTGGACTTTGCTTTCATGATGGAATAACATACATCTCGCAAGTGATTTCAGCAAAGAATGGCATGTAACCAATGTTGGCTGGGTTACTCCAAGCCGGACTATATTAGGTTTATAGTTAACCTAAACTCTAAAAAAATTGGTGCTAAATAGCACTAAAAGCACGTAATCATAGGGGAACCATTTTTAGTGCTATATAGCACCTATAAGGCACCAATGAAGAACCATACAGGGGTGATATAGCACCACATATGGTTTTAGCACAATATGGTTCTACACAGGTGCTACACAGGTACTACATATGTAAGCGCTATATGGCACTTAAAATGGTTCCCCTATGATTTCTGCAACATGATCTCACCGCAAGTGGTCTTAAATTGTATTAATTTTATTTGTGTCCATGGCATGAAATTCAGCTTTTCTATGAATAGTCTTTTGTGTCCATAGCACAACTGTCTTTTTCGTGTTTCAGGGGTTAGATTTGAGATTTGGGTTAGGATGTACTTTGTTTCTACATGTTTTTCTTCCGCTTTTTAAACTATTCTCGCCTGGAGTTGGGGTTAGAATGTCTAAAAATGTAACCGAACGTGATTCTAACCCCAACCCCAAGCGACAATGGTAAGAAGAAAAAAAACTTTGAGAAAACAATACATAAAATGACACGAAAAAGAAATACGTGCCACAGACACAAAAAACCATGTATAGAAATTTGTGCGAGTGACACGAAAAAAGCTGAATTTCGTGCCGTAGACAATAATAATTAAATAAAAAATTTTCATGACTATAACACGACTTTCCGATGAAATCAGTGAACAACTTTTAGTGCTATTTAGCACTGTTTATTTTTAGAGTCCAGATGGTGAAATGATGGCTATGCTTGCTGGGAATGGGCTTGTATCAAATGTGTCAAAGTCTTAAAACTAATTCAGAAATCAATATTTTTAGTTAAATGAATGAGGTATTTTTTTTACATTGTTGTCATGTTTCCAGAATTTGCATGGGCAGTGTGGATTTGACAAAAAAACCTGATGAATCTCTTTTGTTTAATCACTTGTTTCAGGAGTGTTTCACATTTGCCTCTCTATCTCTCTATTGTTTTATCTTTGGCTCTTATACCATCTCATCGTCATCGTTTTACCATTGATTGTTGTTATCTTTGATTTTCCTTATTGCAGGAAATCACATTAAGTACACGTAATGAGTCGTTCCACAAGTTAGAAAACACTATAATCCATCTTATAAAATCATTATCTTTTATATCAAAAGGATATGTATTGCAGAAGTTACTCAACCTTTTTTAGAAATACATCTACTGTACAGTCTATTAGTTAAATAGATCCATTTCAGGCTGCATTGATAATGGTGAGTATAGAATAGGAAATGTCCATACTGCAATATGCATATTGCAATGGTGTGCAATAACTGAATTACTTATTATGTATAATCAAATGCAGACAGCAGAGGGACTTGCGAGACAGAATTATTGATACTTTCTTTTTCAAAAAGCAATGTGAGAAAAAGAGAAAAATTAAAAAAACCTTAAATCCATAAAATGTTCTAATATCCAAAATGTTCCGTCTCGGCTATTGGCTTGAAGGTTTATATTAAAAGATTGTTTACAATTATTACTTTTTATACCAACCAAACATTTACTTGAAGCCTGTATTATCATGCCAATCAACTTAGTTTGTTTTAGCACTAACCGTCTAATCCCAATAACACTGCTATCCTCTTCAAACTTCTTGTATGAATTAAAATGTCACACAAGTGAATCATTACAGCTTAATGGTTCAAATACAGTTCAAAATTACTGCCATAATGAGTAGTTTGAAGTGACAGGTGAAGCTAGAAATTAAAATAAATGAAAATGGCATGATGGAATTACTCAGTGAGAATATGTACCATTAAAAAGTAGGACACATCAAGAGATGTCTTCTTCTGCACAAATACACATTAGGAATACTGTCATATTTGCTGCCAACAATCTGTGACATATGAGCACTCAAAATTTATATTTATGCATTTGTCAGATGCGTTTATCCAAAGTGACTTCAGTGCTTTACAAGGTACACAGGGCTGTCAAAAGATTAATCGCGATTAATCACAAACAAAATTAAAGTTTGTTAGCGCACACGCACGCACACACACAAATAAGGCAAAAAAAATGCTTTTATTTTGTATGCGATTAATCGTGATTAATCTTTTGACAGCCCTATTGAAAACACATCATTTCCATGCGTATAACAATTTATAATAGCAGTGCCCGTTTCTTTCTTTTCTGTTTAGTTTAAGGTATGTGACATAAAAGTTTTCTTTGTAGAATTTTAAAATGAAAAATGTGTTAAAATCATCATTAATGGCATCAGTCTGGACGATGACACAATGTGACAGTCTGTCAGAGTAAATATGGTTTAATAAATGAATTAACTCCATAAATAATGGCTGTGATGACATTTTAGGGGACAATAAGTCTGAGCATTGTCAGGAAATAGTTGATGTATGAGTTTCATGCCTCAGCAGTTCCTCAAAATGAATCGGCGCAGGAAGATAGCTGGTGCCTTGCAACTAACCCATTTCCCTGAATTATCTACTTGTTGTCAATTTGCACAGTGGAATTACACATGCAAATTGCACTGCCTGCACAAACACCACTTGGAGATGATAAAAACAAATTAACAAAGGCTATAGAAGAAGGATTTATTTCACTGGCTCACCCAGGTCAAGCAATACATGTATTTGACGATTGTGTGTACCCAATTTTGGTGTAATTATATCTGCAAATTATTCTTTGTAATCTTATTATTTTTTTCCTTCAACCTCCTTCTTAAACTCATAATTAGCTCCCCCGCTTCTCTTCCAAAAAAAAAAACAATTCAGTCGGCTGCCCAGTCAGACTAACAATGACTAAGGTAGCGGCTATTTAAGTGCAGATACTATTTACACTAAATGCAAATAGTGATGATGCTATTTACACAAGTGAAAATAACATATTTTTTTTGTGATAGATGCTGCTTACACTAAGTGCAAATAGCTGTAGATGCAATTTACACCATCTAAAAATATAGATATTTCAATTTACATTAAGTGACAAATATCTGCATTTTCTTAGCGATATGCTATTTATAGTAGTTGAAAATAAGTTTTACTTAATAAAAAAAATTATACAATTTGCAATAAGTGGCAGATCCTATTAGCACCTCAGTATTTTTGTAGATTAACAGGATGCAATAATAACATATGTGTAAATGATTATTACAATTATTAAATGGATGCCATATTATTGTGATAAATAAAGCCCTCCCTACACCATGCCCTAACCCCAATAAATACTTTATTATTTTTCTTCAAACATCTTCTTCATTTTTATTAAAAATAAATGGCTTTTTGCTGTGATATGTGATAGTAAAACGAAAAGTGCAACTTCAGCAAAAGGCGAATTCAAACCAGCAACATCGTGTCAAAAGCCAAGTTCTACATTGCCTGTGCCACTGATTGCAGTACGTCTTCTTTAACACTTAAGTGCTCCAACCAAACATTGGTGGGCGGAGCTAGTGTAAATAGCGTTTGCCAACAATGGACAGTATTTACCCTCAGTGTAAAAAGACACTCAGCAGTGAAAAATCTCAACGATGGGCCACACACACACCACATACTTCTCCTTCTTTATTCAGCAGGACTGGCCATTATTAGTAATGGCTTGTATACTGTACATGTGGAGGGTAAAAGTCAAGTGTTATTAAATTGGAAAGTACAGCATCAGGCCAAATGCACAGGAAAACAGGCATGTAAGTCGTTCTCAAAGTCAAGCTATAGCCTACCTAATCGCCTCTTAACATGGTTTCTCATATTCTGAGCTAAATGAGGAATCTCTGGACCTCCGTGTTGGCTATTAGATATCCCATTTACTTTGTACATGCTCAGTTAATCTGCTCTAATGAATTCTGCCACCCGAAGCCAGATCCAGATGACTTAAAAATTATTACTATTTCCTCAGACATGCTTTGCTCATTTGAGCCTTGGTCCGGCTGGCTTAAAAAAACAGCTTGTCACAGTAAGATACTAATAATTAAGGGTTTAAGATGATTAGTTTATCTCCATGCACTTACCACCTTTTGTTCGCTGTAGCAAAAACTTAATAAGCTTTAAACAGTGCTCCCGAACTTACAAAGAAATTAAAGAAATAACAAATTAAAGCCCAAAGAAAAGAGCTACAAGTAGACAATTAGTTGTTTTTAACAAAACACTTTTTGTGTTAATTAAATAGAAAATGCAAATAAGCATAATAATCATTTTGATGTCAGTAATTCTGCAGCACTGACATATCAGCATACTACGTTATGTTAAAAAGTTGAAGTTGTCACACAGATAATTAAATTGGTATTAACTGTGGGGTGGGCAATATCAGTTTGCACTGCAGTGGAGAAGATATGGGTTACAAGGAGTGACGTTTTAATATATCTTGGTGATTTACTGTAGACCCTGACATATTTACTGTAAGTTTTAATGGTCAGGATGAAATTGATGTTTTTAAAGACGTAATCAAAATATACTTCAAGAAGGTCAAGTAAGCACATGCTACATTTAGTAAACAACGTGTGTGTGTGTGTGTGTGTGTGTGGTGGGGGAGAGAGAGAGAGAGAGAGAGAGAGAGAGAGAGAGAGAGAGAGAGAGAGAGAGAGAGAGAGACAGAATGTTAGGCACATTCAAACCTTGTGGCAACACCTCTGGAGGCGTCACAAGCAGAAATTACATTGATGAAAATTTCTGACATCATGACAATACAAATGAGCTTGTTGCCCCAAAATCTGTGCACACTAAATAAATCATTTAAGTAAATAGGTGGTTTTGCAATTAGGCACAAAGCCCACCCCTATTTAGCAACAAAACAGAAAACTGATGTTATTTGATATAAATAAGCAATTTAAGCATCAGTGTTTTTCGTCTGCCAGTGCCACAGGCTAAACAAGATTAGCATGCTAATCATTTGAATGATAATGTGATGATGCCCTCAGCTGTCTGAATAAATTGTGAGACATGCTCACATAAGAGCATTCTTATCGCTGTAGAAAACATGAGCAATTGTGTTTTAGTTCTTTTATAACATACTGAAAAATAAAGTATGGCAATTCTCACAAGTAAACTGGCATGCAACTATGTTTGAATTACTTTTTCTTACCTTAGTGGGTTAGTGTATTGCATCTCTAAGAGTGAGGTTTTTTTTTACTAATAAAATACGTGCAGTTTATTTTGAAACGATGAGTCTTTTGATGCTGGGTCTTTCTTTCTTAGGTAAGTTAACGTTACTAATCAGAAAAAAAAATATTTTCACATGTATTGTTTAACAGACATGACTTTTTAGGGATTCTTTGTTCGCAAAAAGCATACATCAATAAAAAAAATACTGCGATTATCGAATGCACAGATTAACCTATCAAAATACATTTTTTCCTAAATTATAATTTATTATTCAAAAAACAGAAAACAATCATTTATATGGTGCTATGCCAATACGTATCCGCTTACAGAAAGCGTCCAATCATTTTCCATGTTACAGATGACGCTCAATCGCTCATCCAATCAAAAAGCGCTATATTCAAAATGCGGAAATACCGAACGCAACTGTAAACATACTGCTTTCATAGAAGTGGTGAGGTGATGCACATGGATATCGTAAAATCACTAAACGATTTATATATTATTTATAACACAAATAACCTCACTGTTTGACAGAGACTAACACATGCGTCTTCAAGAGTTGTTTGTCGGCGATTCGCAACATTGAATATGTATAGCGGACTACTCCCGTCGGGTCTCACTGAGGCTGATTTGAGCTCTGAAGATGATGGTGATGTTAGAGAGACAGAAACAAATGAGCACCTATCACCTCAGTCAAGCACAGAGACACACCCAGCATGTGTACAGCTTGAAAGTAACGTTAACAGGACTACTGATTTGCAAACTGATGCATTGTGTGATGATGATTGTCCTCCTGGAGTCTCCCTGGACAAATGGCAAGTACGTCCACTGAAGGAAGTTATGGATATTGTCAGAATATAACAGATCATGTAATGATTTATGAATCGTTGGTGGAGGTATGCCTAACATTGGGATCGTATTGTTTAGCAGCAGGTAGTTTGACAAACTGCTGAAAGGATAATATAAACAAAGCATGTTGCTAAAACAAGTGATCATTTAAAATCAATATGTCGATGCTAGTTTTTTTTATTGCTTTTTATTGTTACAGAGATTCAAAGAGCTCCAGAGAGCAAAATCTGATCAGAGAGTAAAGCAACCAAAAACAAAACGACAAAGAAAAAGACGACACAAAAAACGTGAGCATGTCTATTGGATGTAACGTTAGCTTTCTTATGACATGTCTGTTTTGATCTTCACAGAGATACTTTATTCACATCACAGATGCTAATTCTGGATAGTATCTTTCATGCAGATGTCTACATTCTACATACAGCTGTTTGAAACTGTTACATGGAAAATGTAAAAATTACTTTAGTATAGTTTACATGTAATATTACTTTTTAAGAAGAGAGGGACTGTGTCTATTTTAATGTATGTTAAATACAGTTTTAAATGCACTGAATTACATAAAATGTACTTTTTATTCTGCACCTTAAACAGGTGGGACTCAAACACAAAACGATGATGCAGAGCAGAAAAGGTATTGTGGACAGTTTTGGTTTGCTGCAAGACAGTTCATTTACAAATAGACCAGTCACAAGGTCTATGAGATATACTTGCACAAACATTTTTCAGATTTGATGGGATAGTTCAGCCGGAAATGAAAATACCCCATGATTTACTCACTCTCAAGCTATCCTCGATGTATATGATTTTCTTTTTCAGACAAACACAATCAAAGTTATATTAGAAAATGTCCTGGCTGTCCCAAGCTTTATAAAGGTAATAAATGGTGCTTCTGATTTGAAGCCTAAAAAAGTGCATCCATTCTTCACAGAAGAAATCCAGTGGGTTCCCAGTGGGTTAATAAAGGCCTTCTCAGGGCAATTGATGTGATTCTGTAGGAAAAATATCAATATATCTAAAATAACTAGGTTCCGATAAAGATGAGTGTACGTTCACAAGAGTTTGCAACATAGAACGTAGCCTCTCGTCTCTCTCGTCTCATCTACACCACATCTCATACGCTAGTAATGCACTCGCTGAACGCGTGTTGGTCATTACTGGAAGCTAGTTATTTTAGTTTGTCAAGTCAAAACCGAAGCACCATTTACTACCATTATAAAGCCTGGAACAGCCTGGACATTTTCTAATAAAACTCAGATTGTGTTCGTCTAAAAAAAAGATAATCATATACATCAAGGCTAGTGGTGTAACGAATCGCAGTTGATCCGTGATCCGTACGGATCACAACCCACGGTTCGGCTCGCATGTGATTCGCGGATTAATACGCAAATTTAAATAGGGAAAGTTTATCATTTGTAAGGGTTTCAAAGGTTTGCAAATGTTAACATTCAAGTGATTTTAAACCGTTTAACTGCAAAAAGGCGCTAAAGTGAGCAGTTTACTTTGCGCACAAACGCACGTGTGGTTGAATGCGTCCGGTACAGCTAGAGTCCAACGTGATCATCCTTCAAACATCAGAACTCTTGATATGTAAATTTCAGAGAGTTGCGCTACTCTCTCTCATACTGTTGTATATTAAAATACATTTGGCTAACACAGCAAAAAAAAAAACAACGTTACGTTTTTATGTGGGATACTGTTTATGCTGCGCCGTTTGTAATTTGCCCTCTGTCTGTGTTTGTGCACGCGTTTAAGGGGACTCAGTAGTGCACACACAGAGAGATATGCAGTCTGTGCATATTTGGTCTTAAAGAGACAGTTAGCTCAATTGATTTAACATGAATGAGACAGACCTAAGTAATCAAACAACCTAAACACAGAGAAAATCACTTATGAAGCTTTAAAAAATAATAAATAAATTTATAATATAATAATTTAATTAATACAATAAATGCAAGGTTATTATTCAATTGGATTTCTGTACCTAATGATTTTAGACCTTACATAATGTGCAATTTTGTTCTTTTTTATAAATGTATGTAATTTCTTGATTTGTTATTAGATTTTTCCCATACTTTTTTTAGCTGATCCGAAAAATGATCCGATCCGTGCCTCAAAAACCGTAATGTGATCCGAACCGTGAGTTTTGTGTTCCCTTTCAGTCGGTCACTACGACGTCACGTCGTGACCGACGAATTGGGAACTCGCTTAGAGAGACCAATCTGCTTCGTTTACTACTAAAACGCCAATGAACTTGGCATTGAGATATTTGCATAATGCTGGCGCCGCCCCGCCAGGTGCCTTTATAAGCAGCAGGTGCAAATAGGGAAATTAGCTTTTTCGCTTCGAAAGCCGGCTTTATCTGCTACTGAGAAGCTACTCTCTGCTCTTCTGGAAACGGTTGCTGAAGTTGATTGACAAGCAGTACTAACACAGCGGACGCTCGCAGTATTCCACGGCTCTGCATCTTTTTTGTTTTGAGTTTAGTGTGTGCGTTGCCTTCCCTGTGCGCATCATCAGCTGAGCACCTAAAGAGTGATTTCCCTAAAAGAGTGATACGTGAGAGCTCTGTGTCTTTTTAAAGGCAGCCACTCTCTCGTATATACGGCGATCAGCGTCCTTTTCAGGATAGCTTTTCGCCCGTGCGATCTTGGGTGCGAGAAGTATAAGGGTTCCAGTGACGGTCACGAGCGCTGTCTTCGTGCTCAGGCATCGAGCACCCCGGGGCTGCGTTCGTGGAGAGTTTCTGTTCTCTCTGTGAGAGCATAACCCTCTTGGATTGCGGAGACGACTGTCGTTTCTACGGGAACGCTGTCCGCGCCTTTGCAGTGCTGACGCCGCCATGGTGCGGCTGTCAAGCGCTCGCAGGGCGCCCTTCGCGTCACTACGCTGAGTAGGACGGAGGATGCGTCCTCCACCTACCAGCCTTCTCATCCTCAGCTGGTTGAGGCTCCGGTGGAGACTGCAGAGTCGTGTTCTACGATGTCTGCCGAATCCATTGGACCTCCTTCTGGTCCCGTCACTTCTGCAGCATCAGAGGGGTGTCCATTTTTCCTCCGAGGCAGAGTCGTTCCGGAGATGGCGGCCGTGCCCGCTCGAGCGGCGGAGACGGTAGAGTTGGAAAGGTTAACCCCTCTCCGCCCGAACCGTCCCGCCCACAGGATTGGTACTTCGGAGCTGCTCGGGCCTCTCGGTCCTCTCCTCCTGTGCCTTTCTTTCCCGACGGCACGAAGAGCTGACGTGATTTGCGGCCGTCCGGCCGTTCAGCTTCACCCCTCACCTCCCTCACCAACGGAGCCGCTAAGGGCGGGGACCCCTTCAGTGGAGCGGGATGCGTTCCTGGAGGGACCACCCAACCCTTCCCTCCCGTGTTTGTAGACAGTCGTCCGGTTACGGACGCTGCCCATCAGGCATGCCGGAGAGGCGGCTTCGGCCCTGCACGCCATAACGTTGCTGCAGGCTCACCAAGGATTTACGAGGGAGCCCGCGACCTTCAGTCGTGCGATGTCCACCACAGTGGTTCAAGATCGCCACCTTTGGCTGTGTCTGGCTGACATGACGGACGCAGACGAGAACAACTTGAATGCTCCTGTCTCACAGACCGGCCTCTTCGGCGAGCCAGGGGAGTCGGACAGCTCCCCTGCGCAGACTGAGGCGATCTCCTAGGTCATGCCCCGGCGGAAGAGAGCTGCCCTTGGTCCACCACGCCGGCTCCTCAGTCTGCCTCTCGCCGTCGGCGTCCTGCGGCGACCACGTCCGTTCCCCTCCTCGGACCCCATCTCGGCAGCGCAGGGGAACCGGTCGTCAGCAGCTCGCCCCGCCCGCTTAGCCGCTTCCCGTGAAAATCGGGAGTTTAAGTGGCCAGTGAAGGGCGACCCGGATTGGCAGAGGATCACTCTTCAGGAGATGGAGCTCCTTCCCCCGATAGAGGGTCGGGTGGAAAATCCTTGGTTTGCATATGTTCCACCGGCTGTTCGGCCGGTACCCACTTAACCACACATAAGAGTGCATTCCTCTTCCCTCTCTAGGTCTCCGGAGGATCGAGAGAGCCGTGAGCGGGTACACACCAGCTCCCCTACCTCTCCTCTATCGCCAGCGGGTGACCTGAGGAGTCCGAGCTCTCCGCTGAGGAGACCGGACCACCAGCACCCTTATCGGAGTCTGCGCTCTCCGCAGAGGAGACCAGACGACCGTCACCCTCAGCGGGCTCAGGTCAGTGTCACACACACATACTGTAGATGTTTATGCTGTCACAGCAGACGCACCGGCAGTCCCACCTGTCTCGCTTCGCTGCCCCACCGCGGGTACTTCGGTAGTGTCGTTATTTCTCCTCGTACGGTGCCTGGGTGCTTGGCTTCAGTTCCCAGCCCGTTTCGTTGGGTTTTACGCACGATCCGCCTCGGTTACGAATCCGGCACACCCCAAAATTCGGGCTTTCGTTTCACTGTAGTGAAAGCGTCCGATGCACATGTACTGCGTGCAAAAGTCGATATCCTGTTGGCGAAGGATGTTCGAGCCGGTCCCTCTTACCGAGATGATGATGATAGGGTTTTTCCAGCCTTTATCTCATAGTACCCAAAATACGCGGCGGGTTACGATCGATTTGATTTACGCTCCGGCTCTACGAAGGTGTTCTTTTTGGATGATAACGCCGAGGCTCGTATTTCAATATTCAGATCGGTTTGCAGCCTTAGACCTGTAAGACATGTACTTTATGTGTCCATCTCCCCCTCGCTTTAGACCGTTTTTCGCTCTGCGTCGTGGGGTGGGCATATTAATACTAAGTACACCATTCGAGCTGTCTCTCTCTCTCCGTGTCTCCATGTGCTAGTCACGGCATTAAAATGTCAGAGAGAGAGCGTTGTTCGCATTCTGCTTTTTTCTACGTCGACTTATAATAGCCCGTTCTTGGCAGACGTGCGCGAACACAGAGAGTTAATGCTTCGGCATCTCGCTCGTTTAAGTCTTCAGGTCGACTGGGAAAGAGCAACTTTGCCCCGTGCAGAGGATCCTTTTTCTCAGTATGGAAATAAGACTCAATCGACTAATTGGCGTGTTTAACAAGAGCGCGCAACCAGTCAGTTCTGACTTGCCTCGGTTTAATTCGAGGGAAGTACGCGGTCCCTCTGAAACAATTTCAGAAGCTCCTGGACATATGACAGCATGCTGCGGCTGTGACGCCGCCCGAGCTGCTTCATATGAGACCGCTTCAGCGTTGGCTTACGATCGAGTCTCGAGGAGAGCGTGGCACACCGACATTCACCGTGTAAACATTGCACCTGCGTGTCATTTCAATTTTTCCCCGTGGTAGACCCGGCATTTCCGATAGAAGATATGCCCCTGAGGGGTCTCCTGGCATTCTGTATATTGCAATGCCCTCAGCACGGGATGATCAGCCACGTATGACGGGCTTGCAGTCTCAGGGGTGTGTATAGCACCCCAACTGCCGCGAGCGGTGCGCTGTATATCTGGGACTTGTACGCTCCGCTATGGAGATGCGAGGGAAGGATGTATTAGCCGACACCAATAACATTGCGACTGTTGCGTTATTTACCGTTAAGGCGGTTTTGCGCTCTCGTCACCTGTCGCATCTCGCTCGTCATCTCCTCCTTTGGAGTCAGAAGCATCTGAGGTCCCTTCGTGCCATTTACATCCCGGGTTCGCTCAATACAGCGGCAGACGCGCTTCCCGAGCTGCGCCCCCAGCGAATGGCGACTCCACCTCCAGACGGTCCAGCTAATTTGGAAGAAGTTCGGTTGTGCGTAGATAGATCTGTTTGCGTCGCCGGACGATACCCACTGTCGCCTATTTTATTCACTAACCGAGGGCAGCCTCGGCGTGGATGCGTTGGCACACAGCTGGCCGCGGGGGGTGCATAAATACCCATTCCTTCCAGTGAGCTTTATTGCGCAGACACTGTGCAAAGTCAGGCAGGACGAGGAGAGCCTTTTATTAGTCGCCCCGTACTGGACTACCAGGAATTGGTTTTCAGAGTTAATGCTCCTCGCGACAGCCCCTCCCTGACGATTTCCCCTGAGGAAAGACTTTCTTTCTCAAGGAAGGGGCACATTATGGCACCCGCGCCCCGACCTGTGGGATTTCCATGTTTGGTCGTTGACCGCGCACAAGGTTTAGGTGATTTATCGCAAGCGGTATCTAACACCATCGACGCGGTTCGAGCACCGTCCACAAGACGGGCTTACGCGCTTAAAGAAACCTTTTTCGTCACCCGGTGCTCTTCGCAACGCGAGGACCCCAGAGAATGCCATTAACATTGTGCTTTTATATCTTTAACATAGGTTAGATGGTAGGCTGTCCCTCCGCCATTAAAGTTGATATCGCCGCTATTTCTGCTCATCACTCTCTTATCAACGGCAGATCAGTTGGCCAGCATGATTTAATTATTACATTTTAAGAGGCGCTCGCAGGCTAAACCCCTCGCGCCCTCCCTCTTTCCTCCTGAGACCTGTCCATGGTGCTGAAGCCTTCAGGTCTCCCTTTTGAGCCTTTGCAGTCTACGAGTCTGATGTTTTTATCAATGAAAACTCTGACCCTGATAGCATTGGCCTCCATGAAGAGAGTAGGGGATTTACATGCATTCTCTGTTGACGATTCGTGCTTTTAGTTTGGTCCTGCTGTCTCACTGAGACCCAGACCAGGCTACGTGCCCAAAGTTCCCACCACTCCCTTCAGAGATAAGGTGGTGAGCTTGCAAGCGCTGCCCCCGGAGGACGCAGACCCAACCATGGCTTTGTTGTGCCCCGTACGCGCACTGCGACTCTACGTGGATCGCACGCAAAGCCTCAGGACCTCAGACCAGCTCTTTGTTTGTTATGGTGGCCAGCAGAAAGGGAAAGCTGCCACTAAGCAGAGGATGTCTCATTGGATAGTTGATACTATCGCCCTGGCTTATAATCTTCAGGGTATTCCTTGCCCCTTTAATTTGAGAGCGCACTCCACACGGAGTGTTGCCTCATCTTGGGCTTTAGCTCGTGGTTCCTCGCTAACAGACATCTGTAGAGCTGCTGGTTGGGCGACACCTAATACGTTCACTAGATTTTACAGTGTTCGTATCGAGCCTGTATCCTCTCGTGTTCTTTCCTCACCAGGGGGAGCACGGAGAGCAGTCTCGCAGGTCGGCTTGCAGCCTCCAACTGATGCTTCATAACTGTGTCAGTATGGAAGGCCTTCAGAACAAAAATGCGTAATGGTTTGAATTGTTCTTCCTCCGCTGCCTTGGCAGCCTTTGTTGCGGAGCATTGGCTGTCAGCCTTTCACTAGCTGTATCCTCGCGAACCTACGTGTCTGGCTCGGGCTCCACATTGTGTCCCACCGGGTTCCTTTGTGAGTATTTTTCCGTGGGGTTAATCCTACCAGCCCACGTTTCCCTTAGCAGAGCACTGCTTTGCTTACACAGCCACGGCTGTCATTTTACCTCAACTATGGTTGACTTTCGCCCACCATTAGCCCTTAAGAGGGGCGGTGGCTTCCGCAGCGTTCCTGTCCCGCTCAGGTAGGGCGCTTCCCAGTCGCTGGCACTTCTGTGGGGTTAAAGGAACAACTAGTGCCCGGCCTTCTGCCTTAAAACCTACCTCCTCCTCCTTAAGTGGAACCGGAGGGCTTTTACGCAGACTCTGGAAGAGGTCAGCCCCTAGTGGCGTTTTGGTAGGGATTCCCAATTCGTCGGTCACGACGTGACGTCGTAGTGACCGACTGAAAGGGAACGTCTCGGTTACGGATGTAACCCTCGTTCCCTGAAGGAGGGAACGGAGACGTCACGTCCCGTCGCCACAGGGCTGCTCCCTGCTGTTTATCGACCGGTCACTTTCTCCCGGCTTTCTCAGCGAAAAGAAGCTAATTTCCCTATTTGCACCTGCTGCTTATAAAGGCACCTGGCGGGGCGGCGCCAGCATTATGCAAATATCTCAATGCCAAGTTCATTGGCGTTTTAGTAGTAAACGAAGCAGATTGGTCTCTCTAAGCGAGTTCCCAATTCGTCGGTCACGACGTGACGTCTCCGTTCCCTCCTTCAGGGAACGAGGGTTACATCCGTAACCGAGACGATCCGTTGCACCCCTAATCAAGGCTGACATGAGGGTAAATCTAAATCATTGGTAATTTTAAAGGGCACCTATTTCATTGCTAAAAACAATGTTATTGTGTGTAAATGGTATAATACAATGTGTTTGGGTGGTTTGTGGTTAAAAAACACATTCTTTTCCACATACCGTACATTTTTGTAGCTCCAGATCATCTTGAAATGCACAGATTTTGGACAAAACTTGTTGATTTGAAAAATGCTGTATCCCTGATTTGCCAGCTAATCTGTATGTTTTGATTGGATTGAAAACCTCTGACGTCAGCCAAAAATGTGACGCTCCTTACCATGTTTGAAAGATTCGCTCACAATGCAATGCTGACATGAGTTAACTTACAGGCTGAGTCCGAAGCGGGAGCAATTATGATAATTTCGGTCTTGTCAACATCACCAATCCCAATTATTAAACTGTTGCCTACAATCCGTGTGTTTGTTGTAGTCTAAGAAAATAGATTTACGTTGGAGATGAACTCGCATCATTGTTTACTTTGGGATTTGTACCTCTTATACACACTTATACACAAAATTTAATGAAAAATCGTGAATCAGACAATAGGTGCCCTTTAATTTTTGGCTGAACTAGTTATCTTTTACCCTTCTAGTTTTATCATACATCACCCTTACACTTTGTCAAAGCATGTCTCATCCTAGCACCAAATTTACACTTGTAGAACATGTAACAGTTAGAGAAATAACAAAATCTTAGAAAGTTTTCTTGACAGTCTTTTAGCAACTGATAATAAATAAACATCAAAGCTTCTCGCTCGGTGTATTTGCACAGAAAGCTGGAGGAAAAGGAGGAAAACTGGAAGGAGCTCACGCAGTTTTTTGGCATGAAGGATAAATTCGAGCCTCCTCCTTGCAACAGGCCTCCTCCCAAGGTAACAATCATTTCCACCATATTCCTCTGCCACTCTGTGGGTGTCCTAATTCCACTGAAAAAATAATATCCCTCTGCTTCTCTCTGTTTCATGCCTGCTGTATGTCTAACTCATAATTGTTTCCTCTATCAAACGTGAAAGACAGCATGAGGAGGCGTCTTTTCTTCCACATGACACTGAGGATAACAGAATAGATGGTATTATATTTAATGATGAGATTACCTTAATCTTGACATGAGGATGTGGTAGCACTGTCTGTTCTGGTTGGTGTTTAATATTTCTTATATGAGGTGGATTTCTTCATTGCAAAATTTCTTCTGGTGAAAGCCACGGCACAATAGAGCGAGGAGCTCTTTCTAATGTTGTAATGTAGTGATAGGGAGTCTGATGCTTACAAATGAAATACACCGGCAAGTTTGAATGAAATACACCAGACAAATGACAGGTCCAATTTTTCCCACTCGCAAACTGAAGGGCATCACATGTTGTTGAATAATATAAACAATAAACATCATATGTCTTTAGCTGTCTTTAGGGATCAGCTTTTAGTATCACCCACTCTTTCTGCACATTCAACATGAAATATCACCTCTTTGAGTTTCATGTTTTATTTTCAGTGCAAATGCTCTTTTTTTCTACAGCGGATATGTCACAAAAATGTACCTTTTTTACATTAACAATTTTTTTTGCCATGCATGCATGTAGCGTCCATACAATTGTCATTATGCTGTCATATTAAGACTTCTTAGCAGAGCTCAGTCAGGTTACCGTATTATTATTGCTGTACTGTTTGCATATAAGGGTCAAAAAGTCTTCGTATAAAACAATGCATTTAAAAAACCTTTTATTCCATTCTACTTGCATGGTGTACACCTCAAGGTATACAGGTTTAAACTAAAGTGACCTTAATGACTTTGCATGTGTTTTTAAATGCTTCAAATTATTGCAGAAGTATAATTTTGCAACCTGATCTTGAAGGAAAATTGTAATTTTTTGCAAGGTAATTTTTTTAATGAATTGGTATGATGTGAATTTTTTTACAAAAAAGCGTGACAGTCCACCCCTAAATGCGACTATCAGTGTGGCAAAAGCAGATAGTTGTAAAATGTATAATTGAGATAATAAAAAGTCACATGAATTAGTCACCAATTATCTAAAACTTTAAATAATTACTGATGGCAATAACATTTTTAATTTTTTGCCTTACATTGAGGGTGAGTAGTCGCAGGGGCATGCCATGTGTTGCCCACTTCAGCAAAACCAAACAACTGAAAACAAGTTGATATGAAATCAGAACTTTAGATCAGTATTTTTAAAGTCAGTAAATATTTATATAAACATGAGAGGCGAAGTGTATATGTGGGTGAATAAAGAATAATTGTAGGAAGTTGACTTTGTTTGACATTTGCTTATAATGTCATTTATTCATCCAGAAATTCTCCTAATTAAATTTTCTATAAATAAGTCTCTTATGTGTAAAGCTTTGTAAATGGATCAAATTAATTTGTAACTTCAAGCCATGTTTGCACTAATGCATATTACTTATCATTTGGTGCATTAACTGAAAACATTTTGTGCAGTTATTTTTTAATTTATAATTTGTCGTGTTAGCAGAATGTTAGCAAGTGTAATTTGTTTTAAATAGAAAAAATGCTGCTAATTCAATTTTCCATATCTTTTAATGCTAAGCTCAAATAATTTTGCATTAGTTAGGTAAAATATGAGGTTATTGAGTTTAAATATTGTTTGATATACATCTTTGGCTAGTCTTAATTTATACAGTTCTCTCCATGTTCTCTTCATTTGACTTTCAAAGGGAATTTCTGTATTGGATAAACATAACAAAAGAGCATATAGCCTGAAAGCTAATTTTATTAAAGTTTTGACTCGGGCTGAGTCAAAAACCTTCCTCTAGTTGACTTCTGTAATGTTTATGTGACTGTTTTTGAAATCACAGTATGGAATATACATTAGCTCCTCCAGAATAAAGGACACATGGTTGTTCTTGAATATTTTGCACATCCGCCATCGACATAATCCAGCCATTTACTACTGTTCTTCATGATTTATTTACTGTTGGGTTCATGGTTTTGTTTTGGGATTTGCCTTGTGAAGATCAGAGAAACAAGACTGAGAGCTATGCTGCTTCTGATGGAAATATCTAATTAAAGACCAACGTGTATGTTTGGTAACCTCCTGAAGATTTTTTTGCCTAATATTTAATCAACCAACGATTTTCATTTATGAGAGGAAATCTACATATTTGTTGTAATAGCAATCATATTAAAAAGAATAGCCAAAGGCGTTCATGAGATACTCTTTGATTTTTTTTCCTTCAATTTCTATTTGAAATCACTTCATTTTATTCCTGTCTCTTCTCATCTTCAGTCAGGCCTGGAAAAGAGCATAGAGAGCGCCATCGCTGAAGGGGACTATGGGACGGCGGAAGAACTGAGTGACAGACTTGCTACTCGAGAGGTATGTTGCCCAGATAAGCCATCTCGGGGGGCGCTTCAACTGTGACAAATTGAGCTAATGGGTCTGTGGCCATATTGCCTGCAAAGACACAGAGGCTACAAACACACAACTGTGCACGCACACACACGCTCGTGCATGATTCAACTTGGGCATAAAGTCTTGCTACCCTTTTACACTAAAGTTAATGGAAAGCCCTCCCCCCTAGTTTGAAGTGCAGCAGTGTCTATAGAACTTTTGGTTCTGCCTTTTAATGAAGGCTACAATGCTTTCGAGCCATGCACTAAAACATTTTCAAGGTGGTAGTTTGCACCTTTGAAGTGAGCTCGTACCTAAATACAGCGCCTGCAGTTTTAAAGCGGCACATTTTAGGAGTGTATGTAGGATCAAGCGTTTCGTAGCTAATTTGGCAGAAAATGTAACATTCGCAGAGCTGTAATTGCAGGTAAAAAGACATTCGACTTTTCTGAAGTTGGGGCAATCATAGCGGACAATATTTTTAAGCCTTGCAAGTTTGATTCAATAGAATCTGAAATGCATTCGGCTAAATTCGCACCTAGCCTTTGATTCTAGCATTACTGCATGGAATTGATGTTCACCGTCAACTTTAAACAGTTTAGGGTAAAAAGGTTTGAACATGTTCTGCTAGTTTTCTTTACATACTGTACACATTGTTGACTTAAGGCATAATGAAATGCTGTTTGTAAAGAAAACAGGATTCTTGTAACTTTCGCAGGACATAAGAAAATACTTTCATCTGATACCATATTAATTCTGCAAAGTTATTATTTTTATTTCCTGCTTGCATGCTTTATTTGTTATTGGGTGAGTTAATAACAAGTGTCACTCGACATACAAACCAGCCTTTACTTTATCATGAAGTTGTGTGTTAAATTACATTGCACAAAGCATCTATTAATAGCTGTATATTTAAGTTTACTAAATGATTTCTAGGTCCCACTCTATAAATCCTTTTTATGAAAATAATTTCTTTTTACAGTTTATTGCCATGCTACATCCGAATCTATTTCTGGTTGTGGTTGTTTGTTTTAAATTGCATTTTTAGCAATACACTTCCTACAATAATTAATTTTCTATTAATTTTATAGCATATTATGGATAAAATGCTCTCGGGTCATGCTTAGTAAAGCACTCTCATCCAAACATCTAATTGGGTGAATCGGGATTAATCTTGTTAACCTCAAATATTAGTTTCCTTCATAATCAATTACAGTTTATGCTTCCTCTGGGTAAATGCGAAATGACACTATTTATTACCAGTTAATGAAATCATATTGTGTTGATGTTGGTTTAAATCGGTTCAAAGTAAGGTGATAATCATTTTCCTAACAAGCACAGTGTCATGGGAAGAAGCATTAAATAGCTCAGTAATGCTAACAACAGGCCCTTGGTTTAGGTAATTTTCTTAGCGTCTTTGCAGAGGTAATCCATACAGATGCTGCTTACGCTCATCTCTGCTGTATCTCTATGGTTTATCCGTTTCTTTCCTAGATCGACTGAGACATAATGGTTTCTTTGGCAACTGTGTTCAGAAACGTTTCATCTTTACATGAGCTTGATTTTGTTTTTACACGGCTATATCATCCTCTGCCTTTGTTCTTTTGTTTTGTTCAGAGTGCCAGATTGAAGCACAAGTTTATCTTGACTTCAAAAAGCTGCTAAAGAATTTCAGAGATGCCACAATTTTACTGAAAAATCTGTTGCATGTTTAAATTAAAAGAACTGAAATTTCTACAGCTAATCTGTCTTATCAAATAACATTGGTATTTGAATTACTGCAGGCAAAATTATTACTTTAGCCTGGTTTGCAGGTAAAAACAAAACGGCTAAATTGTATGGTGTTCCTCTTTGATTGACAAACCAGGAATATGTCTAAGCTTCTTAAAGCATCTGTGGATTTGAGTAGACTCAGCCGAGTCTAGAATCACTCACTCAGACAGACAAATGTCTGCTTCTGACACAACACTGACAATTGCAATCATTACCTGCTCTATTTGTTACTAAATTACAAATTTCATCAGTTAATGTGCATTTATCATCTGCTGGACTGAACATCTACCCTACACTGGCAGAAAAAATGCATCTAAAGAGTTTATATTAGTACCTCACATATTTGTACCAATGAGTGCATATTAGTACTTGGGACATATTGGTCCTAGGGATCGACCGATATGGATTTTTTTTTTAGTGCAGATGCCGATACTGATTTTTGTTTCATCAGCCTTAGCCGATGACCGATACAGGCTGCCGATTTTCTTGAGCCGATATTTGTAGCTGATGCCGATACACATAAAACCCTTACACGGTCGGCCGATATATCGGTCTATCTCTAATTGGTACCACATGTATACTTATCTGGCACATTTTAGGACTTTTTAAGGGTACTCATGCCCTAGTGACAGCTTGGGACCGTGTTTTTGACCGGTTTTTCACAGTGTACATAGATTCTTTCTGCCTCAGAGAGGTGTAGATATGAAAGGCTCTCTTTGAAGATGCCAATATAAGATACTGGCATGTTTTTAAGATTTTGTAATGCAGAGGTGCATATAAGCCATGATAGTATATGACATTTAAGGGGTTTCTCTTGATTTAGATTCGTGAGTCTCACCATTTATTATTGTAGCCGTATACAACACCTTTCCATAGCCACAATAACTATTGTTTATTCCGTATTATACTATTATATATTTATTTTTATGTTATACATTTAACATGCTTTTTGCTTTTTGACGCTTTTATATAGAGAACAGGAAAGATGGGAAATTAGGAAAGATGAGGATCTGGAAAGTCACATGCCAGATTTGAACTTACATTTCCAATTGAGCACCAGAAACTCTAACTGCTAAGCCACCTCTTTTTCTTTGGTTTTAAAAGATGCAATCACCCCACAACCTACTGTAATTTCACTACATTTCCTCTAATCTTGATGCAACTCTAGATAAACGGTGGGAATATGTTGCCCCGTATCTAGGGTCCTTGGGGCAATTTTATGCCATAATTTTTAATCCAGGTAGAATTCATTGTTACAGGGCTCTGTGGGGTCACAGAGCACCTGCCCAGGATAAATGTCAATAATCCCAGCTTTGGCAAGCATCAATTTCAAGGTTCTAATGATATTTGTGTCTACTGATATATGCAACATTATACATTCTGTAATATGTTTGCGTACTAATACAGCGTTAAATTAACGTGTTTAGAAGTCAAAAGGTCTGCAAACTCTATCTTTTGAATTTCTTTTGCCATATTTGGTGGTGTCTTCTTTTGCTTTTCTTCTCAACTCAAAAGTAGATGACGAGTTATTGGTTGCTTTTCTGCTTGGCTTTTTTAATCAAATGATAATGTAATAATTTTCCTTTAATCTGCAAATTCAAGCAATTTGTTAAAACCTTCTTTGAAGTTGTTCTAAAATGTGTGTTAAGCATAGGCTTTCATCTTTAAGCATTTGAAACAAAAATTTGATAGCATTTGATAGTAATAGCTTCTTTGAGATTTTCCTTTCATGAAAGTGTTGCTCACTTATTTGTACACTGTACATTTTTTTGTGTAAAATAACAGTAAAGAGCTGGCACAGAGACACCAGCAGTATACCATTATTTTTACGATATTCATACTGTATGTAAAATTACTTTACGGTAGTAGTCTGTAAACCAGAAAACCTGTATTTTTCTGTATTTCTATAATTTACAGTAAAGAGCTGGCATCAAAGACGCCAGCAATATACCATTATTTTTACGATATTCATATGTAAAATTACTTTACGGTAGTAGTCTGTAAATCAGAAATACAGTATATTTCTGTAGTTACACTGTCAAATGTTTCACAGTCTAATATGATAAAAAAAAATGCACCATATTTCTGTGATTTATTTAAAAACTAAAATAAAATTGTTTAGTTTGTTACTTTATCACAGTTTACTAGACAGGCAGATCTACTGTATTATACTGTACAAAATACAAAGTACAAAATACTGTAGTGTCCTGTAATTTAAAACATCAGCTTACTGTTCAGGGCCTCTGTCATGTTGCTCCAATTTAAGCAGCCCACAATGCAACTACAGTAATAACCTGTTTAACATGAAAACAATATTTTAGTGTTGAACATTGGCTGTAAATTTACAGCAATTGCTTACAGTGTAGGTGTTATAATTCTTGGGCTGTGTAAAGTTTTTAAAAATATTAATAAAACCCTTCTTATTACCAAATATTAACAGTTTTTACTGTATATCATGTAACAAAAACCATACTGTACTGGTACCTTTCTTTAATGTTAGAAGCGGAAACAAGGTAAGTTGATGAGATAAAAACACACATACTTTAGTGAAGGTGCACGTATACATTCATTCAAGTGACTGCAACAATTCAATATAAATTAATAGGTTGTCCCATTTGAAGCCTCAGGAATTAAGAAATGTATTGTTTACATTGCATAATATTTAGTTTCAGATTTTTAGATGTTTTGACTGTTTGAAGAGCTTTTGGCAGTAGAGAATAAATGGCTAGTGTCAACTTAAGCGCTTTTATTTTAGCCTTATAAGCATATTTAATAACTGGAGCTGCACTTTGAGTCTCTGTAGGAAAGCAAGTGAGCAGTGCTAAACAAAAGACTGTCACACTTTATTATATCCTACACTTTCTTTCTGCCCTGATCATGAACATTCGCTCCGCATTTCCACTTCAAAACGCAGACTTTTTCGTCTCGAGCGGTGGGTGGTACTGCATCATTACACGTTTTGTGGGAGTCAGACAATATGAGCATGATTAAAAGAGAGACATTGTCTGAAAAAAGTTAAAAGTCAAATATGCTTTTAGAAATGAAGCAACTACACAGGGGTAGATACTTTTCTTTTGCGTCAGTCCAAGATCATGCATTAAATTTGGCCTTATAAATGGTAAGGATTTAAGATAAGGCCCATTAAACGTGTTGCATTACTGTTTCCTTCATCCATACTAATTTACCACCAATCAGCTGGGGTTCTGTCATAATATGTGTTTGAAATAAAGTGTGTCTCAGTAACTAAGTGAAAAGATAGCTCTAATCACATGTTGTTACCTGTTCTCTCAAAGTTTCTCTGTGTGTTCTTTACAAGGGTGTAAGAGTCATTATTGTAGTTAGGTCAGACTCAACGGTGGACACTAATCCAATTAAATTGCACTAGTTTGGCAGCTTTTAAGCAGTGAGACGTGTAAGTTATGGCTTATGTCTTCTGGCGTGATCGTAATGTATCTTTTTGTTTTCTCATCCAATTATTATTGTCCTTATTTCATTATTTTACAGGTTGTTATGGCTTATTATGGCATTAAGCATATTGCATATTTTTTGGTAATTTTCACCCAATTATGAATTGTCTTCCCCCCCCCTAAAATTAGCTTGATTAGTTATTTTATCCTTGCATTCCTGTTCTTCTTCAGGAAGGACATCCAATCTGTCGAGAAACACAAGAGTCGCTCTGTGCGGGCCCCTCTGGCAACAGGAAAACTGTGACGCAAAACTCTCCCCTTTGTTCCTTGTTCATCAGCATTAGCAATTTATCACAGAATGAACTTTTGTTATATCTTTAGATGATTCAAATTCTTGCCCATTAATTTTGAAATGGGTACTAAGCTTTTATCAAATGCTGAGGAATCTCATTTGGATTATTGTATTTCATTAATTACTTGATAGACAAAGCATACTTTTCAATGTAGATTTTTTTGTGCTCTTTAATTAATTAGCATGTTTTCTCTTTTAATTAAAACCATTTTTTCCAAATTAAAGCCCACAGCAAAACACATATATAATTTGTTTGTAATTAGCCCTTAATTGGTGGTAGTGGAAGCTTAGCACCCTCGTTTTCTTTTTCCTGATTGCCATTTTATTGCCAGTCAGTCATTAATTAAACTGTTTTTCTAATTAGCTCATAAAACTGTTGATGGCACATTATTGTAAGTGCGAGTTCAAAGCTTGCTAATAAGCCTTGCCTGCTCAGAAGAGGGAAGATAATGAAATGTGCACAAAGCCGTCGAACTTTCCGACTTTTTTCCACTCCCTTGTTCCCTGAAGATGACAGTCTTATGTATCTGGAATCAGATTATTGGGGCTAAAACACAGTAAAGCGCATTATACGCAGAGCTTCTCCAACTAGATCCCCCTCAGAGAGGCTGCCTCTCTCTCTGTGTCTTGTAATGCTGTTTGTCAAGTTGGTGGCAAGATTACGGAAACTCCTTGTCTTATTTTCCCCAACCACCCCCTTGAGACTGATAAGCTATGTTAACTGGATCTTTTACTGTATACAAGGATATCAAGTGTAGGACTGTCGATATGTTACTTTTGTTCTGAGGATTTTGTCTTTACTTTCAATTAGATGACACGGAGTATTGTCACAGGAGCGTGGCCTGTTTAGTTTTTTTTTCAAGAAATGCAATAGTGTTAATAAAATTTAGCTCAATATTGTTTAAACACTAAATTATATTTATATGAATTCATTTAACTATTTCTCAATTACATTTACATTTACATTTAGTCATTTAGCAGATGCTTTTGTCCAAAGCGACTTACAAGTGAGGTAAACAATAGAAGCAACTAGATAGAAAAGTTTGAAGACAAACTTTATGTTGGCTTGACAAAGCCTAGCCTGAATGTTTAAAACAGATTGAGAGAAATTTAAAACAAGTTTAGTTTAGTATTATAACTTTCCGTAAACATGATACCAAAAGTTACCATGTTAGCATGTTTAGCACTAAGTTAGCATGATGCTAACATGAATTAGCATGAAGCTAGCATGATGATAACATGAATTAGCATGAAGCTAACATGATGTTAACATGAATTAGCATGAAGCTAACATGAATTAGCATGAATCTAACATGATGCTAACATGAATTAACATGAAGCTAACATGATGCTAACATGAATTAACATGAAGCTAGCATGATGCTAACATGAATTAGCATGAAGCTAGCATGATGCTAACATGAATTAACATGAAGCTAACATGATGCTAACATGAATTAGCATGAAGCTAGCATGATGCTAACATGAATTAGCATGAAGCTAGCATGACTTAGCATGAAGCTAGCATGATGCTAACATGAATTAGCATGAAGCTAGCATGATGCTAACATGAATTAGCATGAAGCTAGCATGATGCTAACATGAATTAGTATGAAGCTAGCATGATGCTAACATGAATTAGCATGAAGCTAGCATGATGCTAACATGAATAAGCATGAAGCTAGCATGATGCTAACATGAATTAGCATGAAGCTAGCATGATGCTAGCATGATTAGCATGAAGCTAGCATGATGCTAGCATGATTAGCAGGAAGCTAACATCATGTTAGCATGATTAGCATGAAGCTAACATGATGCTAACATGAATTAGCATGAAGCTAACATGAATTAGCATGAAGCTAGCATGATGCTAACATGAATTAGCATGAAGCTAGCACGACGCTAACATGAATTAGCATGAAGCTAGCACGACGCTAACATGAATTAGCATGAAGCTAGCATGATGCTAACATGAATTAGCATGAAGCTAGCATGATGCTAACATGAATAAGCATGAAGCTAGCATGATGCTAACATGAATTAGCATGAAGTTAGCATGATGCTAACATGAATTAGCATGAAGCTAGCAAGATGTTAACATGAATTAGCATGAAGCTAGCACGATGCTAACATGAATTAGCATGAAGCTAGCACGAAGCTAACATGAATTAGCATGAAGCTAGCACGATGCTAACATGAATTAGCATGAAGCTAGCACGATGCTAACATGAATTAGCATGAAGCTAGCACAAAGCTAACATGAATTAGCATGAAGCTAGCACGATGCTAACATGAATTAGCATGAAGCTAGCACGATGTTAACATGAATTAACATGAAGCTAGCACGATGTTAACATGAATTAGCATGAAGCTAGCACGATGTTAACATGAATTAGCATGAAGCTAGCATGAAGCTAACATGAATTAGCATGAAGCTAGCACGATGTTAATATGAATTAGCATGAAGCTAGAACGATGCTAACATGAATTAACATGAAGCTAGCATGATGCTAACATGATTTAGCATGAAGTTAGCAAGATTTATTATGAAATTAGCATAAAGCTAGCACGAAACTAGCATGAAGCTAGTATGACTTAGCATGGAGCTAGCATAAGGCTAACATGACCAAAAGACCCAACCCCCATGTCTCTATGATGTTCGGATCCAGAGATATAAGGCTTTGTTTATTATGTTGCTAGGGTGCTCATATTTGGTTGTTAGGGGCGTGGCTTAATACCTCAATAAGAATCCAAAGAGACTGATTGGATGTCTGAGTAAAATAAGCCCACCCCCATGTCTCTGTGACACTGTGATGCAAAGATATCCATCTGGGCATTTTATAATGGCAGTCTATGGGATATGTTGCTAGGGTGCCCAAAATGGTTGCTAGGGGCGTGGCTTAATAGCTCTGGGGTGATCCTAAGAGACTGATTGGATGACTGAGTAAAATGAGCCCACCCCCATGTCTCTACGACACTCTAAAGTGAAGATATTCCATCTGGGACGCTTTTATTCCCTTATATGGGCATGTTCCCTGCCCCATTATAAGTCAATGGGGAAATTTGGGTGGCCCTTACGCCCCAGGGGTGAAACTTACACCCCAATGTGAGGCATGTTCTTACAGAGCCTGCCAGCCTCTTCAAATGTGGTAACCCAGAAGTTTCTACAAATTTCTCGCTCGCAGCTATGACCCGTCAAAGTTTGTCGCAATTTTAAGTCAATGGAAAATTTGGGGTGTTTGAGCGCCCCGTTTAGGAATTCGGTAGGTCCCATCAGTTAGAAAAGATATAGCATAAATCTACGTACCAGTCTTAAAAGTTTTGTAAAATTTTGTGGGTGTAGCTTGAAAGCTCTAGGAGGAGTTACAGTTAGAAAAAGTGTGGACCAGAAGAATAATAATAACTAGATATTAAAGTTTGAGGACAAACTTTATGTTGGCTTGAAAAAGCGTAGCCTGAACATTTAAAATGGTTTGACAGAAGTTTATTTTAGTAGGCTATCTGGCTGTTAGCATGATTAGCATGAAGTTAGCATGATTAGCATGAAGCTAGCATGATTAGCATGAAGCTAGCATGATGTTAGCATGATCAGTATGAAGCTAGCATGAAGCTAACATGATTAGCATGAAGCTAACATGAAGCTAACATGATTAGCATGAAGCTAACATGAAGCTAACATGATTAGCATGAAGCTAGCATGAAGCTAACATGATTAGCATGAAGCTAGAATGAAGCTAACATTTATTCCGTTGCTAGGGTACTAAGTTTGGTTGCTAAGGAGAAAATTGGCATCCCATAATGATCAACCTTCAAGCCACAAGTAAAACGGTCCAACCCCCGTGTCTCTATGATGTTCTGAAGCGGAGATATAAGGCTTTGTTTATTCCGTTGCTAGGGTACTAAGTTTGGTTGCTAGGGAGAAAATTGGCATCCCATAATGATCAACCTTCATGCCACAAGTAAAACGGTCCAACCCCGTGTCTCTATGATGTTCTGAAGCGGAGATATAAGGCTTTGTTTATTCCGTTGCTAGGGTACTAAGTTTGGTTGCTAGGGAGAAAATTGGCATCCCATAATGATCAACCTTCAAGCCACAAGTAAAACGGTCCAACCCCCGTGTCTCTATGATGTTCTGAAGCGGAGATATAAGGCTTTGTTTATTCCGTTGCTAGGGTACTAAGTTTGGTTGCTAGGGAGAAAATTGGCATCCCATAATGATCAACCTTCAAGCCACAAGTAAAACGGTCCAACCCCCGTGTCTCTAGGATGTTCTGAAGCGGAGATATAAGGCTTTGTTTATTCCGTTGCTAGGGTACTAAGTTTGGTTGCTAGGGAGAAAAATGGCATCCCATAATGATCACACTTAAAGCCACAAGTAAAACGGTCCAACCCCCGTGTCTCTACAATGTTCTGATGCTGAGATATAAGGCTTTGTTTATTCCGTTGCTAGGGTACTAAGTTTGGTTGCTAGGGAGGAAATTGGCATCCCATAATAATCAACCTTCAAGCCACAAGTAAAACGGTCCAACCCCCGTGTCTCTAAGATGTTCTGAAGCGGAGAAATAAGGCTTTGTTTATTCCGTTGCTAGGGTACTAAGTTTGGTTGCTAGGGAGAAAATTGGCATCCCATAATGATCAACCTTCAAGCCAAAAGTAAAACGGTCCAACCCCCGTGTCTCTATGATGTTCTGAAGCGGAGATATAAGGCTTTGTTTATTCCGTTGCTAGGGTACTAAGTTTGGTTGCTAGGGAGAAAATTGGCATCCCATAATGATCAACCTTCAAGCCACAAGTAAAACGGTCCAACCCCCGTGTCTCTATGATGTTCTGAAGCGGAGATATAAGGCTTTGTTTATTCCGTTGCTAGGGTACTAAGTTTGGTTGCTAGGGAGAAAATTGGCATCCCATAATGATCAACCTTCAAGCCACAAGTAAAACGGTCCAACCCCCGTGTCTCTATGATGTTCTGAAGCGGAGATATAAGGCTTTGTTTATTCCGTTGCTAGGGTACTAAGTTTGGTTGCTAGGGAGAAAATTGGCATCCCATAATGATCAACCTTCAAGCCACAAGTAAAACGGTCCAACCCCCGTGTCTCTATGATGTTCTGAAGCGGAGATATAAGGCTTTGTTTATTCCGTTGCTAGGGTACTAAGTTTGGTTGCTAGGGAGAAAATTGGCATCCCATAATGATCAACCTTCAAGCCACAAGTAAAACGGTCCAACCCCGTGTCTCTATGATGTTCTGAAGCGGAGATATAAGGCTTTGTTTATTCCGTTGCTAGGGTACTAAGTTTGGTTGCTAGGGAGAAAATTGGCATCCCATAATGATCAACCTTCAAGCCACAAGTAAAACGGTCCAACCCCCGTGTCTCTACAATGTTCTGATGCTGAGATATAAGGCTTTGTTTATTCCGTTGCTAGGGTACTAAGTTTGGTTGCTAGGGAAGAAATTGGCATCCCATAATAATCAACCTTCAAGCCACAAGTAAAACGGTCCAACCCCCGTGTCTCTAAGATGTTCTGAAGCGGAGAAATAAGGCTTTGTTTATTCCGTTGCTAGGGTACTAAGTTTGGTTGCTAGGGAGAAAAATGGCATCCCATAATGATCAACCTTCAAGCCACAAGTAAAACGGTCCAACCCCCGTGTCTCTATGATGTTCTGAAGCGGAGATATAAGGCTTTGTTTATTCCGTTGCTAGGGTACTAAGTTTGGTTGCTAGGCAGAAAATTGGCATCCCATAATGATCAACCTTCAAGCCACAAGTAAAACGGTCCAACCCCTGTGTCTCTATGATGTTCTGAAGCGGAGATATAAGGCTTTGTTTATTCCGTTGCTAGGGTACTAAGTTTGGTTGCTAGGGAGAAAATTGGCATCCCATAATGATCAACCTTCAAGCCACAAGTAAAACGGTCCAACCCCCGTGTCTCTATGATGTTCTGAAGCGGAGATATAAGGCTTTGTTTATTCCGTTGCTAGGGTACTAAGTTTGGTTGCTAGGGAGAAAATTGGCATCCCATAATGATCAACCTTCAAGCCACAAGTAAAACGGTCCAACCCCCGTGTCTCTATGATGTTCTGAAGCGGAGATATAAGGCTTTGTTTATTCCGTTGCTAGGGTACTAAGTTTGGTTGCTAGGGAGAAAATTGGCATCCCATAATGATCAACCTTCAAGCCACAAGTAAAACGGTCCAACCCCCGTGTCTCTATGATGTTCTGAAGCGGAGATATAAGGCTTTGTTTATTCCGTTGCTAGGGTACTAAGTTTGGTTGCTAGGGAGAAAATTGGCATCCCATAATGATCAACCTTCAAGCCACAAGTAAAACGGTCCAACCCCCGTGTCTCTATGATGTTCTGAAGCGGAGATATAAGGCTTTGTTTATTCCGTTGCTAGGGTACTAAGTTTGGTTGCTAGGGAGAAAATTGGCATCCCATAATGATCAACCTTCAAGCCACAAGTAAAACGGTCCAACCCCCGTGTCTCTATGATGTTCTGAAACGGAGATATAAGGCTTTGTTTATTCCGTTGCTAGGGTACTAAGTTTGGTTGCTAGGGAGAAAATTGGCATCCCATAATGATCAACCTTCAAGCCACAAGTAAAACGGTCCAACCCCCGTGTCTCTATGATGTTCTGAAGCGGAGATATAAGGCTTTGTTTATTCCGTTGCTAGGGTACTAAGTTTGGTTGCTAGGGAGAAAAATGGCATCCCATAATGATCAACCTTCAAGCCACAAGTAAAACGGTCCAACCCCCATGTCTCTACGACACTCTAAAGTAAAGATATTCCATCTGGGATGCTTTTATTCCCTTATATGGGCATGTTTCCTGCCCCATTATAAGTCAATGGGAAATTTTGGGGGCCTCTTACACCCCAGGGGTATAGCTTACACCCCATTGTGATGTATGTTCTTACAGAGCCTGTCAGCCACCTTAAATGTGGTAAGCCACAAGTTTCTACAAGTTTCTCACTCACAGCTATGACCCGTCAAAGTTTGTCTCAATGTTAAGTCAATGGAAATTTTGGGGTGTTCGAGACCCCCGTTTAGGAATTCGGAAGGTCCCATCAGTTAGAAAAGATATAGCACACTAAGTCAGACCAGTCTGAAGGTCTGTGGAAAATTTGGTGCATGTAGCTTGAAAGCCCTAGGACGAGTTAGTGTTTATAATTTTGGGGGGAGAAAAAGAATAATAATAACTAGATATTAAAGTTTGAAGACAAACTTTATGTTGGCTTGAAAAAGCGTAGCCTGAACGTTTAAAACGGATTGACAGAAGTTTAGTTTAGTAGGCTATCTGGCAGTTAGTATGTTTAAGTATGAAGCTAACATGATTAGCATGAAGCTAGCATGATGCTAGCATGATTAGCATGAAGCTAGCATGATTAGCATGAAGCTAGCATGATGCTAGCATGATTAGCATGAAGCTAGCATGATGCTAGCATGATTAGCATGAAGCTAGCATGATTAGCATGAAGTTAGCATGATGCTAGCATGATTAGCATGAAGCTAGCATGATGCTAGCATGATTAGCATGAAGCTACCATGATGCTAGCATGAAGCTAGCATGATTAGCATGAAGCTAGCATGAAGCTAGCATGATGCTAGCATGATTAACATGAAGCTAGCATGATGCTAGCATGATTAGCATGTAGCTAGCATGATGTTAGAATTGTTAATATGTAGCTAGCATGAAGCTAGCATGATGTTAGCATGATTAGCATGAAGCTAGCATGATGCTAGCATGATTAGCATGAAGCTAGCATGATTAGCATGTAGCTAGCATGATGCTAGCATTATTAGCATGTAGCTAGCATGAAGCTAGCATGAAGCTAGCATGAAGCTAGCATGAAGCTAGCATGAAGCTAGCATGATTAGCATGAAGCTAGCATGATGCTAGCATGATTAGCATGAAGCTAGCATGATGCTAGCATGATTAGCATGAAGCTAGCATGATTAGCATGAAGCTAGCATGATGCTAGCATGATTAGCATGTAGCTAGCATGAAGCTAGCATGATGCTAGCATGATTAGCATGAAGCTAGCATGATGCTAGCATGATTAGCATGAAGCTAGCATGATTAGCATGAAGCTAGCATGATGTTAGCATGATTAGCATGAAGCTAGCATGATGCTAGCATGATTAGCATGAAGCTAGCATAAAGCTAGCATGATTAGCATGAAACTAGCATGATTCTAGCATGATTAGCATGATGCTAGCATGATTAGCATGAAGCTAGCATAAAGCTAGCATGATTAGCATGAAACTAGCATGATTCTAGCATGATTAGCATGAAGCTAGCATGATGCTAGCATGATTAGCATGAAGCTAGCATGATTAGCATGAAGCTAGCATGATTAGCATGAAACTAGCATGATTCTAGCATGATTAGCATGAAGCTAGCATGATGCTAGCATGATTAGCATGAAGATAGCATGATGCTAGCATGATTAGCATGAAGCTAGCATGAAACTAGCAAGATTAGCATGAAGCTAGCATGAAGCTAGCACGAGGCTTGCATGATTAACATGAAGTTAGCATGAGAATAGCATGATTAGCATGAAGCTAGCATGATTTAACGTGAAGCTAGCATGATTAGCATGATGCTAGCATGATTAGCATTAAGCTAGCACTATTTAGCGTGCAGCTAACAAGATTTAACATGAAGTTAGCATGATTTAGCATGAAGTTAGCAAGATTTATTATGAAATTAGCATAAAGCTAGCATGAAACTAGCATGAAGCTAGTATGACTTAGCATGGAGCTAGCATGAAGCTAACATGACCCAAAGACCCAACCCCCATGTCTCTAAGATGTTCAGATCCAGAGATATAAGGCTTTGTTTATTATGTTGCTAGGGTGCTCAAATTGGTTGCTAGGGGCGTGGTTTAATACCTCAGTAGGAATCCTAAGAGACTGATTGGATGCCTGAGTAAAATGAGCCCACCCCTATGTCTCTATGACACTCTGGTGTAAAGATATCCATCTGGGCTTTTTATAATGGTAGTCTATGGGAGATGTTGCTAGGGTACCCAAAATTGTTGCTAGGGGCGTGGCTTAATAGCTCTGGGGCGATCCTAAGAGACCTATTGGATGACTGAGTAAAATGAGCCCACCCCCATGTCTCTACGACACTCTAAAGTGAAGATATTCCATCTGGGACGCTTTTACTCCCTTATATGGGCATGTTTCCTGCCCCATTATAAGTCAATGGGAAATTTTGGGGGCCTCTTACACCCCAGGGGTACAGCTTACACCTTAATGTGATGTATGTTCTTACAGAGCCTGTCAGCCTCCTTAAATGTGGTAAGCCACAAGTTTCTACAAGTTTCTCACTCGCAGCTATGGCCCGTCAAAGTTTGTCTCCATGTTAAGTAAATGGGAAATTTGGGGTGTTTGAGCGCCCCGTTTAGGAATTCGGAAGGTCCCATCAGTTAGAAAAGATATAGCACACTAAGTCAGACCAGTCTGAAGGTCCGTGGAAAATTTGGTGCATGTAGCTTGAAAGCTCTAGGACGAGTTAGTGTTTATAATTTTGGGGTGCTAAGAAGAATAATAATAATAAGTTTAAAAGCAATAACAATATGTTGGCTTTTTCAAGCCAACATAATAATAATAAGTTTAATAGCAATAACAATATATTGGCTTTTTCAAAGCCAACATAATAATAACTAGATAGAAAAGTTTGAAGACAAACTTTATGTTGGCTTGACAAAGCCTAGCCTGAACGTTTAAAACAGATTGAGAGAAATTTAAAACAAGTTTAGTTTAGTATTATAACTTTCCGTAAACATGATACCAAAAGTTACCATGTTAGCATGTTTAGCACTAAGTTAGCATGATGTTAACATGAATTAGCATGAAGCTAGCATGATGTTAACATGAATTAGCATGAAGCTAGCATGATGCTAACATAAATTAGCATGACGCTAACATGAATTAGCATGAAGCTAACATGATGCTAACATGAATTAGCATGAAGCTAGCATGATGCTAACATGAATTAGCATGAAGCTAGCATGATGCTAACATGAATTAGCATAAAGCTAACATGAATTAGCATGAAGCTAACATGATGCTAACATGAATTAGCATGAAGCTAGCATGATGCTAACATGAATTAGCATGAAGCTAGCATGATGCTAACTTGAATTAGCATGAAGCTAACATGAATTAGCATGAAGCTAACATGATGCTAACATGAATTAACATGAAGCTAGCATGATGCTAACATGAATTAACATGAAGCTAGCATGATGTTAACATGAATTAGCATGAAGCTAGCATGATGCTAACATGAATTAGCATGAAGCTAGCATGATGCTAACATGAATTAGCATGAAGCTAGCATGATGCTAACATGAATTAGCATGAAGCTAGCATGATGCTAGCATGATTAGCATGAAGCTAGCATGATGCTAGCATGATTAGCAGGAAGCTAGCATGATGTTAGCATGATTAGCATGAAGCTAACATGAATTAGCATGAAGCTAGCACGATGCTAACATGAATTAGCATGAAGCTAGCACGATGCTAACATGAATTAGCATGAAGCTAGCACGATGCTAACATGAATTAGCATGAAGCTAGCACGAAGCTAACATAAATTAGCATGAAGCTAGCACAATGCTAACATGAATTAGCATGAAGCTAGCACGATGCTAACAAGAATTAGCATGAAGCTAGCACGATGCTAACATGAATTAGCATGAAGCTAGCACGATGCTAACATGAATTAGCATGAAGCTAGCACGATGCTAACATGAATTAGCATGAAGCTAGCACGATGCTAACATGAATTAGCATGAAGCTAGCACGATGCTAACATGAATTAACATGAAGCTAGCATGATGCTAACATGAATTAACATGAAGCTAGCATGATGTTAACATGAATTAGCATGAAGCTAGCATGATGCTAACATGAATTAGCATGAAGCTAGCATGATGCTAACATGAATTAGCATGAAGCTAGCACGATGCTAACATGAATTAGCATGAAGCTAGCACGATGCTAACATGAATTAGCATGAAGCTAGCACGATGCTAACATGAATTAGCATGAAGCTAGCACGATGCTAACATGAATTAGCATGAAGCTAGCACGATGCTAACATGAATTAGCATGAAGCTAGCATGAAGCTAACATGAATTAGCATGAAGCTAGCACTATGCTAACATAAATTAGCATGAAGCTAGCATGAAGCTAACATGAATTAGCATGAAGTTAGCATGATGCTAACATGAATTAGTATGAAGCTAGCATGATGCTAACATGATTAGCATGAAGTTAGCAAGATTTATTATGAAATTAGCATAAAGCTAGCACGAAACTAGCATGAAGCTAGTATGACTTAGCATGGAGCTAGCATAAGGCTAACATGACCAAAAGACCCAACCCCCATGTCTCTATGATGTTCGGATCCAGAGATATAAGGCTTTGTTTATTATGTTGCTAGGGTGCTCATATTTGGTTGCTAGGGGCGTGGCTTAATACCTCAATAAGAATCCTCCGAGACTGATTGGATGCCTGAGTAAAATGAGCCCACCCCTATGTCTCTGTGACACTGTGCTGCAAAGATATCCATCTGGGCATTTTATAATGGCAGTCTATGGGATATGTTGCTAGGGTGCCCAAAAATGGTTGCTAGGGGCGTGGCTTAATAGCTATGGGGCGATCCTGAGAGACTGATTGGATGCCTGACTAAATTGAGCCCACCCCCATGTCTCTACGACACTCTAAAGTGAAGATATTCCATCTGGGACGCTTTTATTCCCTTATATGGACATGTTCCCTGCCCCATTATAAGTCAATGGGGAAATTTGGGTGCCCCTTACACCCCAGGGGTGAAACTTACACCCCAATGTGAGGCATGTTCTTACAGAGCCTGCCAGCCTCTTCAAATGTGGTAACCCAGAAGTTTCTACAAATTTCTCGCTCGCAGCTATGACCCGTCAAAGTTTGTCGCAATGTTAAGTCAATGGAAAATTTGGGGTGTTTGAGCGCCCCGTTTAGGAATTCGGTAGGTCCCATCAGTTAGAAAAGTCATAGCACGCTAAGTCAGACCAGTCTGAAGACTTTTGGAAAGTTTGGTGAATGTAGCTTGAAAGCTCTAGGAGGAGTTACAGTCAAAAATTTTGGGGATCAGAAGAATAATAATAATAATAATAACTAGATAGGTACATTTCCTGAAGAAAATGTGAGTGGTGCTTGCCGTGGCAAAATTCTGGGGAACATATATGATTATACTCCAAGCCAAAAGTAAAACAATCCAACTCTCGTGTCTCTACGATGTTCTGATGCGAAGATATAAGACTTTCTTTACTCTGTTGCTAGGGTACCGTATTTGGCTGCTAGGGAAAAAATTGGCACCCCATAGTGATTACACTCTGAGTCACGAGTCAAACGGTCCAACCCTCGTGTCTCTACGATGTTCTGATGCGGAGATATAAGGCTTTGTTTACTCTGTTGCTAGGGTACTGTATTTGGTTGCTAGGGAAAAAATTGCCATCCCATAGTGATTACACTCTGAGTCACGAGTCAAACGGTCCAACCCCCGTGTGTCTACGATGTTCTGATGCTGAGATATAAGGCTTTGTTTACTCTGTTGCTAGGGTACTGTATTTGGTTGCTAGGGAAAAAATTGGCATCCACTAGTGATTACACTCTGAGTCACGAGTCAAACGGTCCAACCCCCGTGTTTCTACGATGTTCTGATGCTGAGATATAAGGCTTTGTTTACTCTGTTGCTAGGGTACTGTATTTGGTTGCTAGGGAAAAAATTTGCATCCCATAGTGATAACACTCTGAGTCACGAGTCAAACGGTCCAACCCCCGTGTCTCTACGATGTTCTGATGCTGAGATATAAGGCTTTGTTTACTCTGTTGCTAGGGTACTGTATTTGGTTGCTAGGGAAAAAATTTGCATCCCATAGTGATAACACTCTGAGTCACGAGTCAAACGGTCCAACCCCCGTGTCTCTACGATGTTCTGATGCTGAGATACAAGGCTTTGTTTACTCTGTTGCTAGGGTACTGTATTTGGTTGCTAGGGGCGGGGCTTGGGAGTGGCCAATGATGTGACCAGTTGCTACACTCCGAGTCACAAGTAAAACGGTCCAACCCCCATGTTTCTACGATGTTCTGATGCGAAGATATAAGGCTTTGTTTACTCTGTTGCTAGGGTACTGTATTTGGTTGCTAGGGGCGGGGCTTGGGAGTAGCCAATGATGTGACCAGTTGCTACACTCCGAGTCACAAGTAAAACGGTCCAACCCCCGTGTTTCTACGATGTTCTGATGCGAAGATATAAGGCTTTGTTTACTCTGTTGCTAGGGTACTGTATTTGGTTGCTAGGGGCGGGGCTTGGGAGTGGCCAATGATGTGACCAGTTGCTACACTCCGAGTCACAAGTAAAACGGTCCAACCCCCGTGTTTCTACGATGTTCTGATGCGAAGATATAAGGCTTTGTTTACTCTGTTGCTAGGGTGCTCACATTTGGTTGCTAGGGGCGTGGCCTGGGAGTGGCCAATGATGTGGCCAGTGATTACCCTCCGAGTCACGAGTAAAACGATCCAACCCCCGTTATTCTACGATGTTCTGATGCCTAGATATAACTGTTTGAATTTTATGTTGCTAGGGTGCTTAAAAGTGGTTGCTAGGGGCGTGGCTTAATAGCTCTGGGACTATCCTGATAAATTGATTGGATGTCTGAGTAAAATGAGCCCACCCCCATGTCTCTACGACATTGTAAAGCGAAGATATTCCATCTGGAACTTTTTTATTCCCTTATATGGGCATGTTTCCTGCCCCATTATAAATCAATGGGAAATTTCGGGTGCCTCTTACACCCCAGGGGTACAACTAACACCCCAATGTGATGTATGTTCTTACAGAGCGTACCACCCTCTTGAAATGTTAGAACCCACATGTTTCTACAAAATCCTCGAGCGGAGCTATGACCTGTCAAAGTTCGGTCCAATGTTAAGTCAATGGGATTTTTGGGGTGGTTTTTCGCCCCCCTTTCGGAAATCCTGCACCCGATCGCTTATAAAAGTCATAGCACACCTCTCCTCAATAAACCGGTCAATTTGAGCCCTCATTCATGTGTCTACGACAAACCGTGCGGGACGAGTTACGCGCCGAAATTTTGTCCAGATATAAAAATAATAATAACTAGATAGGTACATTTCCTGAAGAAAATGTGAGTGGTGCTTGCCGTGGCAAAATTCTGGGGAACATATATGATTATACTCCAAGCCAAAAGTAAAACGATCCAACTCCTGTGTCTCTACGATGTTCTGATGCGAAGATATTAGGCTTTGTTTACTCTGTTGCTAGGGTACTGTATTTGGTTGCTAGGGAAAAAATTGGCATCCCATAGTGATTACACTTTGAGTCACGAGTCAAACGGTCCAACCCCCGTGTCTCTACGATGTTCTGATGCTGAGATATAAGGCTTTGTTTACTCTGTTGCTAGGGTACTGTGTTTGGTTGCTAGGGAAAAAACTGGCATCCCATAGTGATTACACTCTGAGTCACGAGTCAAACGGTCCAACCCCCGTGTCTCTACGATGTTCTGATGCGGAGATATAAGGCTTTTTTTACTCTGTTGCTAGGGTACTGTATTTGGTTGCTAGGGAAAAAATTGGCATCCCATAGTGATTACACTCTGAGTCACGAGTCAAACGGTCCAACCCCCTTGTCTCTACGATGTTCTGATGCTGAGATATAAGGCTTTGTTTACTCTGTTGCTAGGGTACTGTATTTGGTTGCTAGGGAAAAAAATGGCATCCCATAGTAATTACACTCTGAGTCACGAGTCAAACGGTCCAACCCCCGTGTCTCTACGATGTTCTGATGCGGAGATATAAGGCTTTGTTTACTCTGTTGCTAGGGTACTGTATTTGGTTGCTAGGGAAAAAATTGGCATCCCATAGTGATTACACTCTGAGTCACGAGTCAAACGGTCCAACCCCTGTGTCTCTACGATGTTCGGATGCGGAGATATAAGGCTTTGTTTACTCTGTTGCTAGGGTCCTGCATTTGGTTGCTAGGGAAAAAAATGGCATCCACTAGTGATTACGCTCCGAGTCACGAGTCAAACGGTCCAAACCCCGTGTCTCTACGATGTTCTGATGCGGAGATATAAGGCTTTGTGTATTCGGTTGCTAGGGTAGTGTATTTGGTTGCTAGGGAGAAAATTGGCATCCCATAATGATCATACTCCAAGCCACAAGTAAAACGGGCCAACCCCCGTGTCTCTACGTTGTTCTGATGCGGAGATATAAGGCTTTGTTTACTCTGTTGCTAGGGTACTGTATTTGGTTGCTAGGGAAAAAAATGGCATCCCATAATGATTACACTCTGAGTCACGAGTCAAACGGTCCAACCCCCGTGTCTCTACGATGTTCTGATGCTGAGATATAACTGTTTGAATTTTATGTTGCTAGGGTGCTCAAAAGTGGTTGCTAGGGGCGTGGCTTAATACCTATGTAAGGATCCTGAGAGACTGATTGGATGCCTGAGTAAAATGAGCCCACCCCCATGTCTCTATGACAGTGTGATGCAAAGATATCCATCTGGGCATTTTATAATGGCAGTCTATGGGAGATGTTGCTAGGGTGCCCAAAATTGTTGCTAGGGGCGTGGCTTAATTGCTCTGGGATGATCCTGAGAGACTGATTGGATGGCCGAGTAAAATGAGCCCACCCACTTATCTCTACGACACTGTAAAGCAAAGATATCCCATCTGGAACTGTTTTATTCCCTTATATGGGCATGTTTCCTGCCCCATTATAAGTCAATGGGAATTTTTGGGTGCCTCTTACACCCCAGGGGTACAACTTACACCCCATTGTGATCCATGTTCTTACAGAGCCTACCACCCTCTTCAAATGTTGTAACCCACATGTTTCTATAAAATCCTCGAGCGGAGCTATGACCTGTCAAAGTTGGGCGCAATGTTAAGTCAATGGGATTTTTCGGGTGGTTTTTCGCCCCCCTTTCAGAAATCCTGCACCCGATCCCTTATAAAAGTCATAGCACACCTCTCCTCAATAATCCGGTCGATTTGAGCCCTCTTTCGTGGGACTACGTTAAACCGTGCGGGACGAGTTACGCGCCGAAAAAGTGTCCAGAAAAAGAAGAATAATAATTATAAACTAGATAGGTACATTTCCTGAAGAAAATGTTAGTGGTGCTTGCCGTGGCAAATTTTGGGGGACAATTTATGATTATACTCCAAGCCAAAAGTAAACGGTCCAACCCCTGTGTCTCTACGATGTTCTGATGCAGAGATATAAGGCTTTGTTTATTTGGTTGCTAGGGTACTGTATTTGGTTGCTAGGGAAAAAACTGGCATCCACTAGTGATTACACTTCGAGTCACGAGTCAAACTGTCCAACCCCCGTGTCTCTACGATGTTCTGATGCAGAGATATAAGGCTTTGTTTATTCCGTTGCTAGGGTGTTCATATTTGGTTGCTAGGGGCGTGGCTTAACACCTCTTGGCATCCACTAGTGATTACACTTCGAGTCACGAGTCAAACGGTCCAACCCCCGTGTCTCTACGATGTTCTGATGTGGAGATATAAGGCTTTGTTTATTCCGTTGCTAGGTGTTCATATTTGGTTGCTAGGGGCGTGGCTTAACACCTCTTGGCTTCCATTAGTGATTACCCTTCAGGTCACAAGTAAAACGGTCCAACCCCCATGTCTCTACGATGTTCTGATGCGAAGTTATAAGGCTTTGTTTATTCGGTTGCTAGGGTGTTCATATTTGGTTGCTAGGGGCGTGGCTTAACACCTCTTGGCATTAACTAGTGATTACCCTTCGAGTCACGAGAAAAACGGTCCAACCCCCGTGTCTCTACGATGTTCTGATGCAGAGATATAAGGCTTTGTTTATTCCGTTGCTAGGGTGCTCAAATTTGGTTGCTAGGGGCGTGGCTTGGGAGTGGCCAATGATGTACCCAATTGTTACACCCCTAGTCACAAGTAAACCGGTCCAACCCCCGCGTCTCTACGATGTTCTGATCCCGAGATATAACTGTTTGAATTTTATGTTGCTAGGGTGCTCAAAAGTGGTTGCTAGGGGCGTGGCTTAGTTAGTCTTTAAGGATCCTAAGATACTGATTGGATGCCTAAGTAAAATGAGCCCACCCCCATGTCTCTATGACACTGTGCTGCAAAGATATCCACCTGGGCATTTTATAATGGCAGTCTATGGGAGATGTTGCTAGGGTGCCCAAAACGGTTGCTAGGGTAACCTTACACCCCATTGTGGGGGACGTCCTGACAGAGTCTAGCACCCTCTTCAATTTTAGTAACCCACATGTTTCTATGAAATCCTCACTTGGACCTGTGACCTGTCAAATTTTTTTGGCAATGTTAGTCTATGGGATTTTCGCCCCATTGACTTTCCATTAGGGCACTTTTGGGCACCTCTTACACCCCAGGGGTACAACTTACACCCCAATGTGATCCATGTTCTTACAGAGCCTACCACCCTCTTCAAATGCTGTAACCCACATGTTTCTGCAAAATCCTACAGTGGAGCTATGACCTGCCAAAGTTCGACGCAATGTAAAGTCAATGGGACGTTTTCGGGAGGTTTTTCGCGCCCCTTTCGGAAATCCTGCACCCGATCGCTTATAAAAGTCATAGCACACCTCTCCTCAATAATCCGGTCGATTTGAGCCCTCTTTCATGGCACTACGCCAAACCGTGCGAGACGAGTTACGCGCCGAAAAAGTGTCCAGAAAAAGAAGAATAATAATAATAATATCTTTGAGCAATAGTAATAGTGATGCCTTGCATAAATGCAAGCACCACTAATAATAATAAGCTTAGATCGAAGAACAGTATGTTGGCTTTGTCAAGCCAACATAATAACTAGATATTAAAGTTTGAAGACAAACTTTATGTTGGCTTGAAAAAGCGTAGCTTGAACGTTTAAAACGGTTTGACAGAAGTTTAGTTTAGTAGGCTATCTGGCTGTTAGAATGTTTAAGTATGAAGGTAACATGATTTAACATGATGCTAACATGATAAGCATGAAGCTGGCATGATGCTAGCATGATTAGCATGATGCTAGCATGATGCTAGCATGACTAGCATGAAGCTAACATGATGCTAGCATGATTAGCATGAAGCTAGCATGATGCTAGCATGATTAGCATGAAGCTAGCATGATGCTAGCATGATTAGCATGAAGCTAGCATGATGCTAGCATGATTAGCATGAAGCTAGCAAGATGTTAGCATGATTAGCATGAAGCTAGCATGATGCTAGCATGATTAGCATGAAGCTAGCATGATGCTAGCATGATTAGCATGAAGCTAGCATGATGGTAGCATGATTAGCATGATGTTAACATGATTAGCATGAAGCTAGCATGATGCTAGCATGATTAACATGAAGCTAGCATGATGCTAGCATGATTAGCATGAAGCAAGCATGATACTAGTATGATTAGCATGAAGCTAGCATGATTAGCAAGAAGCTAGCATGATGCTAGCATGATTAGCATGAAGCTAGCATGATGCTAGCATGATTAGCATGAAGCTAGCATGATGTTAGCACGATTAACATGAAGCTAGCATGATGTTAGCATGATTAGCATGAAGCTAACATGATTAGCATGAAGCTAACATGATGCCAGCATGATAAGCATGAAGCTAGCATGATGCTAGCATGATTAGCATGAAGCTAGCATGATGCTAGCATGATTAACATGAAGCTAGCATGATGGTAGCATGATTAGCATGAAGCTAGCATGATGCTAACATGATTAGCATGAAGCTAGCATGATGATAGCATGATTAGCATGATGCTAGCATGAAGCTAGCATGATTAGCATGAAGCTAGCATGAAGCTTATATGACTAGCATGAAGCTAGCATGACTAGCATGAAGCTATCATGATGCTAGCTTGATTAGCATCAAGCTAGCATGATGCTAGCATGGTTAGCATGAAGCTTGCATGATGCTAGCATGATTAGCACGAAGCTAGCATGATGTTAGCATGATTAGCACGAAGCTAGCATGAAGCTAGCATGATATTAGCATGTTTAGCATGAAGTTAGCATGATGTTAGCATGATTAACATGAAGCTAGCATGATGTTAGCATGATTTTAGCATGATTAGCATGAAGCTAGCATGAGGCTAGCATGATTAGCATGAAGCTAGCATGAGGCTAACATGATTAACATGAAGCTAACATGATGTTAACATGATTAGCATGAAGCTAGCATGATTTAACATGAAGCTAGCATGATTAACATGATGCTAACATGATTAGCATGAAGCTAACACTATTTAGCCTGAAGCTAACAAGATTTAACATGAAGCTAACATGATTTAGCATGAAGTTAGCAAGATATATTGTGAAATTAGCATAAAGCTAGCATGAAACTAGCATGAAGCTAGTATGACTTAGCATTAAGCTAGCATGAAGCTAACATGACCCAAAGACCCAACCCCCATGTCTCTATGATGTTCAGATCCAGAGATATAAGGCTTTGTTTGTTATGTTGCTAGGGTGCTCATAATTGGTTGCTAGGGGCGTGGTTTAATACCTCAATAAGAATCCTATTAAGACTGATTGGATGCCTGAGTAAAATGAGCCCACCCCTATGTCTCTATGACACTCTGGTGCAAAGATATCCATCTGGGCTTTTTATAATGGTAGTCTATGGGAGATGTTGCTAGGGTACCCAAAATTGTTGCTAGGGGCGTGGCTTAATAGCTCTGGGGCGATCCTAAGAGACTGATTGGATGACTGAGTAAGATGAGCCCACCCCCATGTCTCTACGACACTCTAAAGTAAAGATATTCCATCTGGGACGCTTTCATTCCCTTATATGGGCATGTTTCCTGCCCCATTATAAGTCAATGGGAAATTTTGGGGGCCTCTTACACCCCAGGGGTATAGCTTACACCCCATTGTGATGTATGTTCTTACAGAGCCTGTCAGCCTCCTTAAATGTGGTAAGCCACAAGTTTCTACAAGTTTCTCACTCACAGCTATGACTCGTCAAAGTTTGTCTCAATGTTAAGTCAATGGAAATTTTGGGGTGTTCGAGCCCCCCGTTTAGGAATTCGGAAGGTCCCATCTGTTAGAAAAGATATAGCACACTCCGTCAGACCAGTCTGAAGGTCCGTGGAAAATTTGGTGCATGTAGCTTGAAAGCTCTAGGACGAGTTAGTGTTCGTAATTTTGGTCTCAGAAAAAGAATAATAATAATAAGTTTAAAAGCAATAACAATATGTTGGCTTTTTCAAGCCAACATAATAACTAGATAGGTACATTTCCTGAAGAAAATGTGAGTGGTGCTTGCCGTGGCATGTTTCGGGGGACAATTTATGATTATACTCAAAGCCAAAAGTCAAACGATCCAACCCCCGTGTCTCTACGATGTTCTGATGCGGAGATATAAGGCTTTGTTTACTCTGTTGCTAGGGTACTGTATATGGTTGCTAGGGAAAAAATTGGCATCCACTAGTGATTACACTTCGAGTCACGAGTCAAACGGTCCAACCCCCATGTCTCTACGATGTTCTGATGCAGAGATATAAGGCTTTGTTTACTCTGTTGCTAGGGTACTGTATTTGGTTGCTAGGGAAAAAAATGGCATCCACTAGTGATTACCCTCCGAGTCACGAGTCAAACGGTCCAAACCCCGTGTCTCTACGATGTTCTGATGCGGAGATATAAGGCTTTGTTTACTCTGTTGCTAGGGTACTGTATTTGGTTGCTAGGGAAAAAAATGGCATCCACTAGTGATTACCCTCCGAGTCACGAGTCAAACGGTCCAAACCCCGTGTCTCTACGATGTTCTGATGCGGAGATATAAGGCTTTGTTTACTCTGTTGCTAGGGTACTGTATTTGGTTGCTAGGGAAAAAAATGGCATCCACTAGTGATTACCCTCCGAGTCACGAGTCAAACGGTCCAACCCCCGTGTCTCTACGATGTTCTGATGCGGAGATATAAGGCTTTGTTTACTCTGTTGCTAGGGTACTGTATTTTGTTGCTAGGGAAAAAAATTGCATCCACTAGTGATTACCCTCCGAGTCACGAGTCAAACGGTCCAACCCCCATGTCTCTACGATGTTCTGATGTGGAGATATAAGGCTTTGTTTACTCTGTTGCTAAGGTACTGTATTTGGTTGCTAGGGGCGTGGCTTGGGAGTGGCCAATGATGTGCCCAGTGATTACACTCCGAGTCACAAGTAAAACGGTCCAACCCCCGTGTCTCTACGATGTTCTGATGCGGAGATATAAGGCTTTGTTTACTCTGTTGCTAGGGTACTGTATTTGGTTGCTAGGGGCGTGGCTTGGGAGTGGCCAATTATGTGCCCAGTGATTACACTCCGAGTCACAAGTAAAACGGTCCAACCCCCTTGTCTCTACGATGTTCTGATGCGGAGATATAAGGCTTTGTTTACTCTGTTGCTAGGGTACTGTATTTGGTTGCTAGGGGCGTGGCTTGGGAGTGGCCAATGATGTGCCCAGTGATTACACTCCGAGTCACAAGTAAAACGGTCCAAACCCCGTGTCTCTACGATGTTCTGATGCGGAGATATAAGGCTTTGTTTATTCGGTTGCTAGGGTGCTCAAATTTGGTTGCTAGGGGCGTGGCTTGGGAGTGGCCAATGATGTGCCCAATTGTTACACCCCTAGTCACAAGTAAAACGGTCCAACCCCCGTGTCTCTACGATGTTCTGATGCCGAGATATAACTGTTTGTATTTTATGTTGCTAGGGTGCTCAAAAGTGGTTGCTAGGGGCGTGGTTTAATATCTCAATAAGGATCCTGAGAGACTGATTGGAAGCCTGAGTAAAATGAGCCCACCCCCATGTCTCTATGACACTCTGGTGCAAAGATATCCATCTGGGCATTTTATAATGGCAGTCTATGGGATAGGTTGCTAGGGTGCCCAAAATGGTTGCTATGGTAACCTTACACCCCATTGTGGGGGACGTCCTGACAGAGTCTAGCACCCTTTTCAAATTTAGTAACCCACATGTTTCTATGAAATCCTGGCTCGGACCTATGACCCCTCAAAATTTTTGCAATGGTAAGTCTATGGGATTTTGCCCCATTGACTTTTCATTGGGGCACTTTTGGGCACCTCTTACACCCCAGGGGTACAACTTACACCCCATTGTGATCCATGTTTTTACAGAGCCTACCACCCTCTTCAAAAGTTGTAACCCACATGTTTCAACAAAATCCTTGAGAGGAGCTATGACTCGTCAAAGTTGGGCGCAATGTTAAGTCAATGGGATTTTTCGGGGGGTTTTTCGCCCCCCTTTCAGAAATCCTGCACCCGATCGCTTATAAAAGTCATAGCACACCTCTCCTCAATAAGCCGGTCGATTTGAGCCCTATTTCATGGGTCTACGACAAAGCGTGCGGGACGAGTTACGCGCCGAAAAAAGTGTCCAGAAAAAGAAGAATAATAAGTGCTTGCCGTGGCAAAATTCTGGGGAACATATATGATTATACTCCAAGCCAAAAGTAAAACGATCCAACTCCCGTGTCTCTACGATGTTCTGATGCGAAGATATAAGGCTTTGTTTACTCTGTTGCTAGGGTACTGTATTTGGTTGCTAGGGAAAAAATTGGCATCCCATAGTGATTACACGCCGAGTCACGAGTCAAACGGTCCAACCCCCGTGTCTCTATGATGTTCTGATGCTGAGATATAAGGCTTTGTTTACTCTGTTGCTAGGGTACTGTATTTGGTTGCTAGGGAAAAAATTGGCATCCCATAGTGATTACACTCTGAGTCACGAGTCAAACGGTCCAACCCCCGTGTCTCTATGATGTTCTGATGCTGAGATATAAGGCTTTGTTTACTCTGTTGCTAGGGTACTGTATTTGGTTGCTAGGGAAAAAATTGGCATCCCATAGTGATTACACTCTAAGTCACGAGTCAAACGGTCCAACCCCCGTGTCTCTACGATGTTCTGATGCTGAGATATAAGGCTTTGTTTACTCTGTTGCTAGGCTACTGTATTTGGTTGCTAGGGAAAAAATTGGCATCCCATAGTGATTACACGCCGAGACACGAGTCAAACGGTCCAACCCCCGTGTCTCTACGATATTGTGATGCGGAGATATAAGGCTTTGTTTATTCGGTTGCTAGGGTACTAAAATTTGGTTGCTAGGGGCGTGGCTTGGGAGTGGCCAATGATGTGACCAGTTGTTACACTCCGAGTCACAAGTAAAACGGTCCAACCCCCGTGTCTCTACGATGTTCTGATGCGGAGATATAAGGCTTTGTTTATTTGGTTGCTAGGGTACTGTATTTGGTTGCTATGGAAAAAATTGGCATCCCATAGTGATTACACTCCGAGTTACGAGTCAAACGGTCCAACCCCCGTGTCTCTACGATGTTCTGATGCGGAGATATAAGGCTTTGTTTACTCTGTTGCTAGGGTACTGTATTTGGTTGATAGGGAAAAAAATTGGCATCCCATAATGATTACACTCCAAGTCACGAGTCAAACAGTCCAACCCCCATGTCTCTACGATGTTCTGAGGCGGAGATATAAGCCTTTGTTTACTCTGTTGCTAAGGTACTGTATTTGGTTGCTAGGGAAAAAATTGGCATCCCATAATGATTACAATCTGAGTCACGAGTCAAACAGTCCAACCCCCGTATCTCTACGATGTTCGGATGCTGAGATATAACTGTTTGAATTTTATGTTGCTAGGGTGCTCAAAAGTGGTTGCTAGGGGCGTGGCTTAATACATTTGGGACTATACTGATAGACTGATTGGATGTCTGAGTAAAATGAGCCCACCCTCTTGTCTCTACGACAATGTAAAGCAAAGATATCCCATCTGGAACTTTTTTATTCCCTTATATGGGCATGTTTCCTGCCCCATTATAAGTCAATGGGGAATTTAAGGGTGCCCCTTACACCCCAGGGGTACAACTTAAACCCCAATGTGATGTATGTTCTTACAGACCCTACCACCCTCTTCAAATGTTGTAACCCACATGTTTCTACAATATCCTCGAGCGGAGCTATGACTCGTCAAAGTTGGGCGCCATGTAAAGTCAATGGGATTTTTCGGGTGATTTTTCGCCCCCCTTTCGAAAATCCTGCACCCGATCCCTTATAAAAGATATAGCACACCTCTCCTCAATAAGCCGGTCGATTTGAGCCCTCTTTCATGGGTCTACGACAAAGCGTGCGGGACGAGTTACGCGCCGAAAAAAGTGTCCAGATATAAGAATAAAATATAACTAGATAGAAAAGTTTGAAGACAAACTTTATGTTGGCTTGACAAAGCCTAGCCTGAATGTTTAAAACAGATTGAGAGAAATTTAAAACAAGTTTAGTTTAGTATTATAACTTTCCGTAAACATGATACCAAAAGTTACCATGTTAGCATGTTTAGCACTAAGTTAGCATGATGCTAACATGAATTAGCATGAAGCTAGCATGATGATAACATGAATTAGCATGAAGCTAACATGATGCTAACATGAATTAGCATGAAGCTAACATGAATTAGCATGAAGCTAACATGATGCTAACATGAATTAACATGAAGCTAACATGATGCTTACATGAATTAACATGAAGCTAGCATGATGCTAACATGAATTAGCATGAAGCTAGCATGATGCTAACATGAATTATCATGAAGCTAGCATGATGTTAACATGAATTAGCATGAAGCTAGCATGACTTAGCATGAAGCTAGCATGATGCTAACATGAATTAGCATGAAGCTAACATGAATTAGCATGAAGCTAGCATGAAGCTAACATGAATTAGCATGAAGCTAGCATGATGCTAACATGAATTAGCATGAAGCTAGCATGATGTTAACATGAATTACTATGAAGCTACCATGATGCTAACATGAATTAGCATGAAGCTAGCATGATGCTAACATGAATAAGCATGAAGCTAGCATGATGCTAACATGAATTAGCATGAAGCTAGCATGATGCTAGCATGATTAGCATGAAGCTAGCATGATGTTAGCATGATTAGCAGGAAGCTAACATCATGTTAGCATGATTAGCATGAAGCTAACATGATGCTAACATGAATTAGCATGAAGCTAACATGAATTAGCATGAAGCTAGCATGATGCTAACATGAATTAGCATGAAGCTAGCACGACGCTAACATGAATTAGCATGAAGCTAGCACGATGTTAACATGAATTAGCATGAAGCTAGCATGATGCTAACATGAATTAGCATGAAGCTAGCATGATGCTAACATGAATTAGCATGAAGTTAGCATGATGCTAACATGAATTAGCATGAAGCTAGCATGATGTTAACATGAATTAGCATGAAGTAACATGATGCTAACATGAATTAGCATGAAGCTAACATGATGCTAACATGAATAAACATGAAGTTAGCATGATGGTAACATGAATTAGCAGGAAGCTAGCATCATGTTAGCATGATTAGCATGAAGCTAGCATGATGCTAACATGAATTAGTATGAAGCTAACATGAATTAGCATGAAGCTAGCACGATGCTAACATGAATTAGCATGAAGCTAGCACGACGCTAACATGAATTAGCATGAAGCTAGCACGATGCTAACATGAATTAGCATGAAGCTAGCACAATGCTAACATGAATTAGCATGAAGCTAGCACGATGCTAACATGAATTAGCATGAAGCTAGCACGATGCTAACATGAATTAGCATGAAGCTAGCACGATGCTAACATGAATTAGCATGAAGCTAGCACGATGCTAACATGAATTAGCATGAAGCTAGCACGATGCTAACATGAATTAGCATGAAGCTAGCACGATGCTAACATGAATTAGCATGAAGCTAGCACGATGCTAACATGAATTAGCATGAAGCTAGCACGATGCTAACATGAATTAGCATGAAGCTAGCACGATGCTAACATGAATTAGCATGAAGCTAGCACGATGCTAATATGAATTAGCATGAAGCTAGCACGATGCTAACATGAATTAGCATGAAGCTAGCACGATGTTAACATGAATTAACATGAAGCTAGCACGATGCTAACATGAATTAGCATGAAGCTAGCACGATGCTAACATGAATTAGCATGAAGCTAGCATGAAGCTAACATGAATTAGCATGAAGCTAGCACGATGTTAACATGAATTAGCATGAAGCTAGCACGATGCTAACATGAATTAACATGAAGCTAGCATGATGCTAACATGATTTAGCATGAAGTTAACAAGATTTATTATGAAATTAGCATAAAGCTAGCACGAAACTAGCATGAAGCTAGTATGACTTAGCATGGAGCTAGCATAAGGCTAACATGACCAAAAGACCCAACCCCCATGTCTCTATGATGTTCGGATCCAGAGATATAAGGCTTTGTTTATTATGTTGCTAGGGTGCTCATATTTGGGTGTTAGGGGCGTGGCTTAATACCTCAATAAAAATCCAAAGAGACTGATTGGATGTCTGAGTAAAATAAGCCCACCCCCATGTCTCTGTGACACTGTGATGCAAAGATATCCATCTGGGCATTTTATAATGGCAGTCTATGGAAGATGTTGCTAGGGTGCCCAAAATGGTTGCTAGGGGCGTGGCTTAATAGCTCTGGGGTGATCCTAAGAGACTGATTGGATGACTGAGTAAAATGAGCCCACCCCCATGTCTCTACGACACTCTAAAGTGAAGATATTCCATCTGGGACGCTTTTATTCCCTTATATGGGCATGTTCCCTGCCCCATTATAAGTCAATGGGGAAATTTGGGTGGCCCTTACGCCCCAGGGGTGAAACTTACACCCCAATGTGAGGCATGTTCTTACAGAGCCTGCCAGCCTCTTCAAATGTGGTAACCCAGAAGTTTCTACAAATTTCTCGCTCGCAGCTATGACCCGTCAAAGTTTGTCGCAATGTTAAGTCAATGGAAAATTTGGGGTGTTTGAGCGCCCCGTTTAGGAATTCGGTAGGTCCCATCAGTTAGAAAAGATATAGCATAAATCTACGTACCAGTCTTAAAAGTTTTGTAAAATTTTGTGGGTGTAGCTTGAAAGCTCTAGGAGGAGTTACAGTTAGAAAAAGTGTGGACCAGAAGAATAATAATAACTAGATATTAAAGTTTGAAGACAAACTTTATGTTGGCTTGAAAAAGCGTAGCCTGAACGTTTAAAACAGATTGACAGAAGTTTAGTTTAGTAGGCTATCTGGCAGTTAGTATGTTTAAGTATGAAGCTAACATGATTAGCATGAAGCTAGCATGAAGCTAACATGATTAGCATGAAGCTAGCATGATGCTAGCATGATTAGCATGAAGCTAGCATGATGCTAGCATGATTAGCATGAAGCTAGCATGATGCTAGCATGATTAGCATGAAGCTAACATGATGCTAGCATGATTAGCATGAAGCTAGCATGATGCTAGCATGAAGTTAGCATGATTAGCATGAAGCTAGCATGAAGCTAGCATGATGCTAGCATGATTAGCATGAAGCTAGCATGATGCTAGCATGATTAGCATGTAGCTAGCATGATGTTAGCATGATTAGCATGTAGCTAAGCATGATGCTAGCATGATTAGCATGAAGCTAGCATGATTAGCATGTAGCTAGCATGATGCTAGCATGATTAGCATGTAGCTAGCATGAAGCTAGCATGATGCTAGCATGATTAGCATGAAGCTAGCATGATGCTAGCATGATTAGCATGAAGCTAGCATGATGCTAGCATGATTAGCATGAAGCTAGCATGAAGCTAACATGATGCTAGCATGATTAGCATGAAGCTAGCATGATGCTAGCATGATTAGCATGAAGCTAGCATGATGCTAGCATGATTAGCATGAAGCTAGCATGATGCTAGCATGATTAGCATGAAGCTAGCATGATGCTAGCATGATTAGCATGAAGCTAGCATGAAGCTAGCATGATGCTAGCATGATTAGCATGAATCTAGCATGATGCTAGCATGATTAGCATGAAGCTAGCATGATGCTAGCATGATTAGCATGTAGCTAGCATGAAGCTAGCATGAAGCTAGCATGATGCTAGCATGATGCTAGCATGATTAGCATGAAGCTAGCATGATGCTAGCATGATTAGCATGAAGCTAGCATGATGCTAGCATGATTAGCATGAAGCTAGCATGATGCTAGCATGATTAGCATGAAGCTAGCATGAAGCCAACATGATGCTAGCATGATTAGCATGAAGCTAGCATGATGCTAGCATGATTAGCATGAAGCTAGCATGATGCTAGCATGATTAGCATGAAGCTAGCATGATGCTAGCATGATTAGCATGAAGCTAGCATGAAGCTAGCTTGATGCTAGCATGATTAGCATGAATCTAGCATGATGCTAGCATGATTAGCATGAAGCTAGCATGATGCTAGCATGATTAGCATGTAGCTAGCATGAAGCTAGCATGAAGCTAGCATGATGCTAGCATGATTAGCATGAAGCTAGCATGATGCTAGCATGATTAGCATGAAGCTAGCATGATGCTAGCATGATTAGCATGTAGCTAGCATGAAGCTAGCATGATGCTAGCATGATTAGCATGAAGCTAGCATGATGCTTGCATGATTAGCATGAAGCTAGCATGATGTTAGCATGAATAGCATGAAGCTAGCATAAAGCTAGCATGATTAGCATGAAACTAGCATGATTCTAGCATGATTAGCATGAAGCTACCATGATGCTAGCATGATTAGCATGAAGCTAGCATGAAACTAGCAAGATTAGCATGAAGCTAGCATGAAGCTAGCACGAGGCTTGCATGATTAACATGAAGTTAGCATGAGAATAGCATGATTAGCATGAAGCTAGCATGATTTAACGTGAAGCTGGCATGATTAGCATGATGCTAGCATGATTAGCATTAAGCTAGCACTATTTAACGTGCAGCTAACAAGATTTAACATGAAGTTAGCATGATTTAGCATGAAGTTAGCAAGATTTATTATGAAATTAGCATAAAGCTAGCATGAAACTAGCATGAAGCTAGTATGACTTAGCATGGAGCTAGCATGAAGCTAACATGACCCAAAGACCCAACCCCCATGTCTCTATGATGTTCAGATCCAGAGATATAAGGCTTTGTTTATTATGTTGCTAGGGTGCTCAAATTGGTTGCTAGGGGCGTGGTTTAATACTTCAGTAGGAATCCTAAGAGACTGATTGGATGCCTGAGTAAAATGAGCCCACCCCTATGTCTCTATGACACTCTGGTGTAAAGATATCCATCTGGGCTTTTTATAATGGTAGTCTATGGGAGATGTTGCTAGGGTACCCAAAATTGTTGCTAGGGGCGTGGCTAAATAGCTTTGGGGCGATCCTAAGAGACTGATTGGATGACTGAGTAAAATGAGCCCACCCCCATGTCTCTACGACACTCTAAAGTAAAGATATTCCATCTGGGACGCTTTTATTCCCTTATATGGGCATGTTTCCTGCCCCATTATAAGTCAATGGGAAATTTTGGGGGCCTCTTACACCCCAGTGGTATAGCTTACACCCCATTGTGATGTATGTTCTTACAGAGCCTGTCAGCCACCTTAAATGTGGTAAGCCACAAGTTTCTACAAGTTTCTCACTCACAGCTATGACCCGTCAAAGTTTGTCTCAATGTTAAGTCAATAGAAATTTTGGGGTGTTCGAGACCCCCGTTTAGGAATTCGGATGGTCCCATCAGTTAGAAAAGATATAGCACACTAAGTCAGACCAGTCTGAAGGTCTGTGGAAAATTTGGTGCATGTAGCTTGAAAGCCCTAGGACGAGTTAGTTGCCGAAATTTTGGGGGGAGAAAAAGAATAATAATAATAATAACTAGATATTAAAGTTTGAAGACAAACTTTATGTTGGCTTGAAAAAGCGTAGCCTGAACGTTTAAAACGGATTGACAGAAGTTTAGTTTAGTAGGCTATCTGGCAGTTAGTATGTTTAAGTATGAAGCTAACATGATTAGCATGAAGCTAGCATGATGCTAGCATGATTAGCATGAAGCTAGCATGATTAGCATGAAGCTAGCATGATGCTAGCATGATTAGCATGAAGCTAGCATGATGCTAGCATGATTAGCATGAAGCTAGCATGATTAGCATGAAGTTAGCATGATGCTAGCATGATTAGCATGAAGCTAGCATGATGCTAGCATGATTAGCATGAAGCTACCATGATGCTAGCATGAAGCTAGCATGATTAGCATGAAGCTAGCATGAAGCTAGCATGATGCTAGCATGATTAACATGAAGCTAGCATGATGCTAGCATGATTAGCATATAGCTAGCATGATGTTAGAATTGTTAATATGTAGCTAGCATGAAGCTAGCATGATGTTAGCATGATTAGCATGAAGCTAGCATGATGCTAGCATGATTAGCATGAAGCTAGCATGATTAGCATGTAGCTAGCATGATGCTAGCATTATTAGCATGTAGCTAGCATGAAGCTAGCATGAAGCTAGCATGAAGCTAGCATGAAGCTAGCATGAAGCTAGCATGAAGCTAGCATGATTAGCATGAAGCTAGCATGATGCTAGCATGATTAGCATGAAGCTAGCATGATGCTAGCATGATTAGCATGAAGCTAGCATGATTAGCATGAAGCTAGCATGATGCTAGCATGATTAGCATGTAGCTAGCATGAAGCTAGCATGATGCTAGCATGATTAGCATGAAGCTAGCATGATGCTAGCATGATTAGCATGAAGCTAGCATGATTAGCATGAAGCTAGCATGATGTTAGCATGATTAGCATGAAGCTAGCATGATGCTAGCATGATTAGCATGAAGCTAGCATAAAGCTAGCATGATTAGCATGAAACTAGCATGATTCTAGCATGATTAGCATGATGCTAGCATGATTAGCATGAAGCTAGCATAAAGCTAGCATGATTAGCATGAAACTAGCATGATTCTAGCATGATTAGCATGAAGCTAGCATGATGCTAGCATGATTAGCATGAAGCTAGCATGATTAGCATGAAGCTAGCATGATTAGCATGAAACTAGCATGATTCTAGCATGATTAGCATGAAGCTAGCATGATGCTAGCATGATTAGCATGAAGATAGCATGATGCTAGCATGATTAGCATGAAGCTAGCATGAAACTAGCAAGATTAGCATGAAGCTAGCATGAAGCTAGCACGAGGCTTGCATGATTAACATGAAGTTAGCATGAGAATAGCATGATTAGCATGAAGCTAGCATGATTTAACGTGAAGCTAGCATGATTAGCATGATGCTAGCATGATTAGCATTAAGCTAGCACTATTTAGCGTGCAGCTAACAAGATTTAACATGAAGTTAGCATGATTTAGCATGAAGTTAGCAAGATTTATTATGAAATTAGCATAAAGCTAGCATGAAACTAGCATGAAGCTAGTATGACTTAGCATGGAGCTAGCATGAAGCTAACATGACCCAAAGACCCAACCCCCATGTCTCTAAGATGTTCAGATCCAGAGATATAAGGCTTTGTTTATTATGTTGCTAGGGTGCTCAAATTGGTTGCTAGGGGCGTGGTTTAATACCTCAGTAGGAATCCTAAGAGACTGATTGGATGCCTGAGTAAAATGAGCCCACCCCTATGTCTCTATGACACTCTGGTGTAAAGATATCCATCTGGGCTTTTTATAATGGTAGTCTATGGGAGATGTTGCTAGGGTACCCAAAATTGTTGCTAGGGGCGTGGCTTAATAGCTCTGGGGCGATCCTAAGAGACCTATTGGATGACTGAGTAAAATGAGCCCACCCCCATGTCTCTACGACACTCTAAAGTGAAGATATTCCATCTGGGACGCTTTTACTCCCTTATATGGGCATGTTTCCTGCCCCATTATAAGTCAATGGGAAATTTTGGGGGCCTCTTACACCCCAGGGGTACAGCTTACACCTTAATGTGATGTATGTTCTTACAGAGCCTGTCAGCCTCCTTAAATGTGGTAAGCCACAAGTTTCTACAAGTTTCTCACTCGCAGCTATGGCCCGTCAAAGTTTGTCTCCATGTTAAGTAAATGGGAAATTTGGGGTGTTTGAGCGCCCCGTTTAGGAATTCGGAAGGTCCCATCAGTTAGAAAAGATATAGCACACTAAGTCAGACCAGTCTGAAGGTCCGTGGAAAATTTGGTGCATGTAGCTTGAAAGCTCTAGGACGAGTTAGTGTTTATAATTTTGGGGTGCTAAGAAGAATAATAATAATAAGTTTAAAAGCAATAACAATATGTTGGCTTTTTCAAGCCAACATAATAATAATAACTAGATAGGTACATTTCCTGAAGAAAATGTGAGTGGTGCTTGCCGTGGCAAAATTCTGGGGAACATATATGATTATACTCCAAGCCAAAAGTTAAACGATCCAACTCCCGTGTCTGTACGATGTTCTGATGTGGAGATATAAGGCTGTGTTTATCCGGTTGCTAGGGTACTGTATTTGGTTGTTAGGGAAAAAATTGGCATCCACTAGTGATTACCCTCCGAGTCATGAGTCAAACGGTCCAACCCCCATGTCTCTACGATGTTCTGATGTGGAGATATAAGGCTTTGTTTACTCTGTTGCTAGGGTACTGTATTTGGTTGCTAGGGGCGTGGCTTGGGAGTGGCCAATGATGTGCCCAGTGATTACACTCCGAGTCACAAGTAAAACGGTCCAACCCCCGTGTCTCTACGATGTTCTGATGCGGAGATATAAGGCTTTGTTTACTCTGTTGCTAGGGTACTGTATTTGGTTGCTAGGGGCGTGGCTTGGGAGTGGCCAATTATGTGCCCAGTGATTACACTCCGAGTCACAAGTAAAACGGTCCAACCCCCGTGTCTCTACGATGTTCTGATGTGGAGATATAAGGCTTTGTTTACTCTGTTGCTAGGGTACTGTATTTGGTTGCTAAGGGCGTGGCTTGGGAGTGGCCAATGATGTGCCCAGTGATTACACTCCGAGTCACAAGTAAAACGGTCCAACCCCCGTGTCTCTACGATGTTCTGATGCGGAGATATAAGGCTTTGTTTACTCTGTTGCTAGGGTACTGTATTTGGTTGCTAGGGGCGTGGCTTGGGAGTGGCCAATGATGTGCCCAGTGATTACACTCCGAGTCACAAGTAAAACGGTCCAAACCCCGTGTCTCTACGATGTTCTGATGCGGAGATATAAGGCTTTGTTTATTCGGTTGCTAGGGTGCTCAAATTTAATTGCTAGGGGCGTGGCTTGGGAGTGGCCAATGATGTGCCCAATTGTTACACCCCTAGTCACAAGTAAAACGGTCCAACCCCCGTGTCTCTACGATGTTCTGATGCCGAGATATAACTGTTTGTATTTTATGTTGCTAGGGTGCTCAAAAGTGGTTGCTAGGGGCGTGGCTTAGTAAGTCTGTAAGGATCCTGAGAGACTGATTGGATGCCTGAGTAAAATGAGCCCACCCCCATGTCTCTATGACACTGTGGTGCAAAGATATCCATCCGGGCATTTTATAATGGCAGTCTATGGTATAGGTTGCTAGGGTGCCCAAAATGGTTGCTATGGTAACCTTACACCCCATTGTGGGGGACGTCCTGACAGAGTCTAGCACCCTCTTCAAATTTAGTAACCCACATGTTTCTATGAAATCCTGGCTCGGACCTATGACCCGTCAAAATTTTTGCAATGGTAAGTCTATGGGATTTTGCCCCATTGACTTTTCATTGGGGCAATTTTGGGCACCTCTTACACCCCAGGGGTACAACTTACACCCCATTGTGATCCATGTTCTTACAGAGCCTACCACCCTCTTCAAATGTTGTAACCCACATGTTTCTACAAAATCCTCAAGCGGAGCTATGACTCGTCAAAGTTGGGCGCAATGTTAAGTCAATGGGATTTTTTGGGTGGTTTTTCGCCCCCCTTTCGGAAATCCTGCACCCGATCGCTTATAAAAGTCATAGCACACCTCTCCTCAATAAGCCGGTCGATTTGAGCCCTAATTTATGGGTCTACGACAAAGCGTGCGGGACGAGTTACGCGCCGAAAAAGTGTCCAGAAAAAGAAGAATAATAATAATAATAATAATAATAATAAGTATGCAAGATAGTAATAGTGATGCTTTGCATAAATGCAAGCACCACTAATAATAATAATAAGCTTAGATCGAAGAACAGTATGTTGGCTTTGTCAAGCCAACATAATAAGTATGAGCAATAATAATAGTGATGCCTTGCATAAATGCAAGCACCACTAATAAGTATGAGCAATAATAATAGTGATGCCTTGCATAAATGCAAGCACCACTAATAATAAGCTTAGATCGAAGAACAGTATGTTGGCTTTGTCAAGCCAACATAATTATGGCAACATAAGAACAGCAATACATAAGTGCACTGGAAATAGTCTCATCAAGTCCAACACAATATACATAGCCAAGGGTATGTTAGTTTTTTTTTTTTTTTTTTATATAAAGAGGAAGGTAGATAGAGAAAGAGATAAAGAGAAGGGTAACTAAGTAAAGATAGTAAATCTGTAATTAGGAAGTTAGGTAATGATGGAAGAGATGGGTTTTTAGCCGAGTCTTAAAGACAGCTACAGTGTCAGCTGATCGTGTCACGACCGGCAGATCATTCCACAGTTGTGGGACAGTTCCTGAGAAGGTACGCGTTAGGGTTTTCTTCCCTTTTTGAGATGGTACCACAAGTCGTCGCTCGGTGGCAGAGCGCAGTGATCGAGAGGGTACATAAGGCTCTTTAACATAAATATCCCTAGTGACTTTGCAGTAGATAAAATCTGTGTAATACAGTGGTTCTCAAACTGGGGGGCCGCGAGATAGTGCCAGGGGGGCCCCAGTTTTATGAAATTTTATAAAATACATAAATTTATGATGAATTTTGTGTAATTAAACCTAAAAAATAAGGCTACAGCAGCACTACTTTGTATAATTTAATGTTTTGTTTAATTAAAATGTTATGTTTATAACAGTTTTTTGTCATAAATTTCCCTTGGGGGGGCGCGAAGGCACTGTACACAAGGGGGGGCCGCACGCTGAAAAAGTTTGAGAACCACTGGTCTATTATCTTTATTTTAACAAACAGAGGAGAACAGACCAAATATATTGATTAGTCATCTTGCACTACAGAGATTTTTGTCCAATCATATGCAAAATCACGAGCAAGTGTACATATCCAGCACAGACGTTGTTTTATATCCAAAAAAAGAAACCATATGCAATTAATGTTAATCTGATACTCACTGAAGTCTTATATGAACTTGTTTTTTGTATTTACTTAGGCCATGTTATTTAGGCATAGGCACAGAAATGTTGAGAAGCAGCTTCTGCATGGGATTAACCAGACAAAGTCTAACTAGTGTTGTTTATCCACATCTCATTTTATAGAAAGGGACACTTATTAAAGGATTTGTCTAAGCATTATTTGTTTGAGAGTGAACGTTGTCTAACAGCTGATACATTATACAAACTCCACTTTAGGAGTTTCTGCCCAAATATTTTAACTGTCAACCATAAGATTTTGCTTTTAGGTGATTGTGAGCATTGGCCTTCTTCCACATATAAATCACAAAATGATTCTTATAGCATTCAATTCAGCTGAAAATGTATCACAAAAATATTTGAAAATCAGAATCACATTTTGCTAAAAAAAAAAAAAAAGATTGCTAACACTTTATAATCAGGTTATAGTTGTTAACAATAGTAAATACATAGATTACACAAACTAATATAGTTTGTCAGCATTTATTATCTTTATTAATGTTCGTTTTTGACAATACAATTATTAATGTTAGTTAGCCTAATTGTACTCATGATTACAGTTATATATTTTTATTTTAAACGTGTATTAAATGCTGAAATTAACATGATCTAAGATTAATAAATACTGTAGAAGTTTTGTTCATGGTTAGATGTTTATAATTCACAATTCATTAATTAATGTTAACAAATACAACCTAATTGTAAAGTGTTACTGAAAGGGTTTGGGTTTATGAAACATGGTTCTTGTCTAAAACCTGATGTCTTACATCTATAGCACTGTTGACTTAACCCACCTAGTGGCCCCACGGTGTAGCTACAGGACTGAGCTGAATATATTCATCCCTCACAGACCTTTGAAAGGTCACATCATTAATGGTGCTAAATGAACCCAGCACTGAATAAGACTGTCCGAGAATGGGTGTAAATGCCACACAATGCCTTTAAAGAGGAGAGAAACGACAATAAAAATTCACTGAACGAGAATTTCTTTCAGAAATATGGCAATGTTTACCTAGAACAAAGAGCACGAGAGCTTTGTGTTATGTATGTTAGCCCCTAACCCACATTTTTTTTTAGATTGTGATTTCTTTGTTTCGTTATTCCTGCATTTTCAGCCTCTGCATGTATTTGATGTGAAAGGATTTGGCTCTAAGTCCCGAGCGTGGTGGGGGCTAAAGATGAAAAAGGGTGAAAAATCATGAAAAGTGGATCAGAAAAGTAAATGAAAAATAATGTCATATTACGGAATATATAAGAGGCTAATTTGTGCCGACTTTTTGCTAATTTTGCTCTTGCTGCAGACAGAAGTGCTGTCACCTGCTTTGCGCTACTCTGATGACTGTGCCAGTGATCCATGAAATAAGCTGCCGCCGGCTTTGTTCTGATAAGAATGAACAAATCTGCACAATGTACTGCTCTCCGAATCTCATTTTCATACTTGCATGCAGGCTAAAAGAAATAAGCTGTTTGCTAGGCTTGATTAATCAGACATTTGAGAGCTTTTTTCCAATTTTTTTGTCGCTTTGATCTGCTCTGTCTCCTAGGTAACTTGGTTGACATTAATGTTGAGCTGCGGTAAAGACAATCGTGAATTGTAGACTGGGCTGATTAAAAAAAACCTTTAATGCTTTGAATATAGTAATGATAAAGGGGACACAGTAAAGGGTGTGTGTGGGGGGGTATTATTGGATGAGATGATGGTGGTTAATGTATCGAAAATACTTAAATCATAAGATTTTTACTGTATCAAACTACTCCTTTCTATCCATATTAACATTATTATTTTTTTTTTTACATAAGACCCAGAGCCGTGCCAGAATGTCTCAACGATTTAATAAAGCTGCGATTTAACATGCCGTACTGGCAGCGACAGCTTTAGCACCTACAGTATTCCACTTAAACATGCCTTTCAAAAAACACCCTGGTGTGAATTATCTGCAAGAAGATCTGCGCTAAACATGAGCATGATCGCCTATTATAACTTCCCTTCTTTTTGCTGTCTTGCTAGAAAACATGATTTATGGCCTCTAAAACCTCGAAAAAATGGCAAGGATTTAGAAAAAACTGTCATAGTGTGTTAGCTTCAGGTTATGCAGACGCCTTTACAAATCTTCCAAGTGCCTGTATAGATGAATGCCTCGAGGGCCCAGCCGGAACCCCGCTCTCTCAGCCTGCTAAAGGCCTTATCTTAAATCCAAGCAAAGTACCATTAATCTTTTTGAAAGACCTTTATGGCTTTTAATGTATCCCAAATTAGAACATTTTACACCCTTGGTTCCTGAAATATGGCGATAAAAAGCCTTTAGAGTTTAATTTCTTCTTCCTGCTCGCTCTGACCTGCCTAATCCCAGCATGCATTAGGAGATATTTTAGTTTCAGTCTTTCTAATAAAGTTTATCCCACTTAATTATAATTGAAACATTTTTTCTCTCGCTGGCTCTCTCTAGGTTTTTTCAAGCCGACAAACGGTGGCACGTTTCCTCATTACCAGTAGAGTTTTTTTGTGTTCTTCCAATTGTGTTAATTCACTGTTCTTAAGAATTACCCTCCCGAAAAACAGAGCGAGTGAAAGAAGAGTTTTAAAAAAGGTTTGTGATTTGCTCCAAGTGTTTATCAGAGTTTCTCGCGGTTCAATAATAAACCCATCCCAGGAGTGATGGGAGAGGCCAGGACTCTTCTTTTGTTTCCCGAGCCCTCTGTGTCACTCTGGCTATTGGAATTAATCTCAACCACACCACACACATTTCCCCTAACTGATACTGCCGACATGCTCCTCTCACCCTCCTCCATTCATTTTCCCATCCTAACTGCCTGCACTGCAATTTTCAGAATTAAAGGTCCTCTTTAGATGAAGCGATTAAGTATATGAGATAATAACATTAATTATGCACAACCATGCTCAGGGAACAGGGTGTCCTACTTCTGTCTATGAACCATGAAACATTTTTGTATTTTTTTTTAACTTGCATGGACACACGCATGCTTTAAGCACAACGTCAGAAAACACCATGAACCTCAGGCATCGCGTTGACATGCTGGCAGTTCTGGTAAGGTTTGCCAGGCAGACTGATTTTCGTCAGCTAATGGAGCTTGTCTCTGTCGTCTTCTCAATAGCTGGGCGTGAAAATCGCACAAGCCGCCGACTGCCGCGACTTCACCCGGTCCAAACGGGAAGCAGAGGCTTCCCAGGCAGCCCGAAAACGGAGAAAGCAAATCGCTTGGGGGTTTGTTGTTTATTTTTATTTCTTCTATCTGAAGTTGTCTCTACCTCTAGCACTGACACCGTGCAGTTTTATACTTTAGATATCTATCTTGGACATGCTCCTGTGTGTTAACTTGTAAGAGCTTTCTAATGGGGATGCTTCTTATCTTATGGGTCAGTCAGTCCCTATAGAGAGTCTCTGTGTGGCTTTTGAATAATGTGAGAAAGAAGTAAGAGCTATTTGCCACTTATAAACTTTTCAGATTCTTTGAATTAGTATTTGCATACTATTATAAGAATGTTCTTATTTCCTTGTTTCTTTTTATTATTTTGATGAAACTAAATTCAGTTTACGGATTTACTGTATTGCCAGTGTAAATTGTGGCAGGCGAATAGTGCCAACTTTTGTGATTTTTATTTACTGTACATAGACATGGGCACTAAATAGAATGATAGTTACCTAATTTTTTTAATACTGATTGTGCAGCACTATTTCGCCGCTTTTAGCACCAGCTTAAGCCCAATGGTTAGTAGGCAGATGGTTAGTAAATAAGTGATTTTGTATTGAAATACCACATATAGAAGTAGTTATGCTTTTTCTTTATATTCCCTTTCTGTTTATTGCTCTTATCAATTCTTCCTAACATCCTTATGTAATATTTTGACTCAATTTATCATATTTTTTTATTTTAGGTTCGAAGCAAAGCAAAGATGGGAAACCAAAAGCAACATGGGATTCATGTGATCATTTCAAATATAGTTTAATTTTTCAGTGAATCAGTTTTTGGTCATTCAGTTTTGTGGGTCATTTAATAAGTAGGATTATTACTGTCAGATTGGCATTTACATTATTGCGTGTATTTGGGTTCTTTTTCTCATAATTAAATCTGGCACACACAGCGTTTATTTACCGGAGTAAGTGGGTTAATCAGAAGCCGCCTTTTCTTCCATGGAGGTATGGAGAGAGGGAAGAGAAAGGAGAGATTAAGAGCCTAATGCAATGTACAGGATAATATGCAATAGGATTTGCCTAGGCAAAATGAAATTTGTTGGCTGTAAGGAGGTTTGAGCAGTCATAAACGCCGACTTTAGTCGGGTCTGAGTGTAAGATGAGCGTGTGTGAGGAAAAGAGAATAAGATGGAGAGCAGCGCGTGTATGACACTGACCTGTGGTCAGTGCTTTTGGTTGCACATTCTCATGAGCTGTCAGATAAGAACCAGTAAAACTTTCTTAACGTGAAATGTATATAATATTTATAGTTATGAATAAATGTAATTATTTTAAATGATAGTTTGCCCAAAACTCACAATGGATTGGATTATTATTTACTCATATTCACAATACTGTATGACTTTTAGGAATGTTTAGAGTTTTTTTCCATGTAGTAAAAATGAAGAGAACAAGGGGCTTTTTTGGCTTCAAGAACATGATAATACTAGTCTGTATGACTTGTGTGCTATATTTCATTTAAAACCATGTAATAGATTTGTGTGTACTGTGTTTGATAAATATAGTTTTGGTAGCCAAGGTCACTGTTCATCTTCCATGTGTAGTAAATAGCATGTTGGACATTATGCTATAAGGAAAATTCCGCAGAGGAATGTTTGGAAAGACATGGGGATGAGTAAATAACAAAAAAGGAGTAGTTTTGTCATTATATTTCTTAATACACCCGAGTACCTTTCTTTTCTAAACATCCCTCCCACTTTCACGACCCTGTTTGGTACGAGTGAGCTCTGTAGTGGGAATGTAGCAGCTCACTCTATTGATTTATTCTCTGTTGGCCTGAGGCAGAGACATCTGTAATTTTAGGGCTTTGCCACCCTGACAACAGCCAACTGACAACTGTAGCACAAACTTGTCAGTGCTGCCTTAAGGCAATGCAGTCAGCACGGAGACATCTTACTAAAGAAAAAATCTGTTGTAAATGCCATCTTTATTACATCAGTCAAATTGTGGTTTGCGATCATCAATAAATAAAGCTTTGGAAGATTGTGGGCTGATTTGTTCAACGTGTTTATTTAAAAACAGATTGCTAGTGTTCAATTATTTCCTATGTCTAAATCATTTGTTTTAACTGTGGGTCGGGGCCCACTTGTGGGTCACACAGCGGGATAAGGTGGGTCGCGCAAAGTCGCTTTGCTATTGTGGTGAATGTCACAAAAATAAAAAAACGGTTTAGTCCCATTAATAGCTGTAGCAATAAAAATGATTTTGATGATTTACCATAACCAACTTATTTTTATTAATAAAATGCAAACTTAGCTCTGATTGTGAAATCCTTGTAGAGTAAATAATACAACATGATCATATGGAAAATCGTGTTAGTCACGCAAAATTTGATCAATTTATTTGTGTCCATGGCACGAAATTCAGCTTTTTTTACATGCCTCGAGCACAAATGTTTTTTTTCCTGACACTCGCACAATTTTTTTTTTCATGACAAATTTCAATAAATAGTTTTTTGTGTCCGTGGCATAACTTTCTTTTTCTTTTTTATGTATTGTTTTCTCCTTTTCCCCCTATTTTTAAATCATTGTCGCTTGGGGTTGGGGATAAATTTGGGGTGTGGATGTACTTTTATGTATTGGTTTCTACATGTTTTTCTTCCGCTTTTAAAACTATTCTCGCCTGGAGTTGGGGTTTGGGTTAGGATGTCAAAAATGTAACAGAAAGTGATTCTAACCCCAAACGACAATGGTAAGAAAATAGGAAAACAATACATAATATGAAACGAAAAAGAAAGTTGTGGTGTGAAGACATTTGTGCTTAAGGTACGAAAAAAGCTTAATTTCGTGCCATGGACACAAATAAATTGATCAAATTTGTGTGACTAACACGACATTCCAATCAGTCTGAAATAATGCCAGGTTGTTGACAAGCAGCTTTTAAAACGTGTGTTATGTTTTCAAATCAATATTATTATTCACATAGCAACACCTTTTCTTGAGAAGGTTTTATTTTATTTATATATTAAAGTGGAGAATATAAATACAACATGCTACTAAATATTATTTTATGGCCTGGATGAGAATCTTCACAAAGTTTTATTCATATAATCTTTTTTTAAATGTAAAAATAGTCACATATGTAATAAATAAGGAGCTTTTGTTTATAAGTGCATGCAGGGTCTTAACTGGTAAAGCTTGCTGTGAAATGTACAAGTCAAAGCGTGATCTTCACATATTTCACAAGCCATGTCTGCATATGTGTTACAAACATCTCAGTATGTGTTCAGAACATGTCCAAAGCTAAACCACATCCTTAGCCATCTCTGTCTTTAATGAATACATTTGTCACCACATATGAGGTGCTAATTACACTCATTTTGCAGACAGCTTCTTCCCGAATCTTTCATCCGCTGACAGACAGCCTCTTCCCGCTATTCCAAAGTTTGGCCATAGATCACCATCTTGAAATTCTCACCGTTTTACAGTAAGAGTGATTGGCTGGAAACGCTTAAAGGCTCATGCGAAATATTTTTATTGTTCTGTTGCTCAACAGCATAGAGAGGGTTTCCAGCATGCACAGGAATTGAAAGTCATACACATTGCCAAAGGCGTTCATAATTATAGGTGTAAAAATGCGCTGTCAATCACTTTTTATTTTTTTTATGGTAAGTGATATTTAAGTTTCAAGCAAATACAAATTACACTGAGACACTCCCTTTTTCCTGCATTATAAAACATAGAGACTCCGAAGCGGGAACTTATATATTTTTAACACAGAGCTAGCATATTGCGTGGCTTAATTTGTTAAGCATTTTGCTAGAAGCGTGAAAGTTAGTGGGTTTGATTCCAAGTGAACAACCTTGTAATTCAGTGTTCAGTTCTAAGTCGCTTTTGAAAAAAGCTTCCACCAAATGCATAATTGTAAATGTAATGTAAATGCTTTTTTTCTGTAAAGTTACAATGGGAGTACATTTTATTAAAATGACAGATACATCCATGTATTCCAGTATTGTGGTCTTAACAGCCTGTGCTAAAAATATTGAGACGATAAACTTTTTTTCCCCAGTAAAACAATTTGTTTGAGCAGAACTTATACATCATTTACAGAAATCCCATGTCCTCCAGGACTCGGGAGAGGATGTCGGCTGTCCAGAAGGAACATGCATCTGCAGAGATGCGTACATAAACCATTTCACCATCAGGGAATGTGAAAAAGAGAGAGTGGTTTTGAGAGAACATGAAGATATTCTCCACTCGGAGAGTTTCTTGACAACTCGCTTTCCTACCGAATCATCTCAGTCTATGAATCTCTTTGAACATGGCACAAAGCCTCGAGCTGAGTGTTTATAGCATTTAAAACAGGACAATCCGCTTTTTCGATGTCTCTGTGTCTCCCAATGTCTTCCTGCTGCTTACGTTGTGTTTCTTTACTCCAGGCCAGGCTTGCACCCTGACCTGTGTTGATTTGTTGAGGAGCACAGAGGAACAACTCTTGATCCACATGTTGAAACACTTAAGGGGGCAAAATGGTTATTGTTAGTCGAAGAATGCTTAAAAAAATCTGTGACATCCAATCCTATTAAACGCTCGAACGTGGCCGCAATGCGTTAAAATCCAGGTTTTGCCGTGAAGGGGATGCACGGACCTGGTAATCCCTCTTCAGCAGAGAACCTCGAGGAAAGAAACGTGTTAAAAACCGAGAGACTACAAGTGGAACCTGCAGGATGTCGTATAGCATAGATCCTTGAGATAAGCAGTTTAACATGTTAAACAGTGCGATTAACCTGAATTTACAAAAAAGCTTTTTTAATTAAACCAATCCATTTGGCAGTAAAATAAAATGTGACTTCAGAATAATGAAACGTGTGTGTGTGAGACCGCCGCTAATGTTCATTTGGACTGTGAGACAGGAAAAGAGAAGCTGTCTAAGGATGTTGACATTTTCCTCCGCTGATTTAATGACCTGTTTAATTCCGGCGTATCCGCGGCCCTCGCAGATGTTTTGCAGTTTTAATTGGTGTAATCATCGCTCTTGAGAGAGGCCAGCGGGTCACTCAGCGGGCCTTGTTTGTCAAGATGCTCAGAATAATAACACAAAAGACGTGTCATTTATTCTGTCGCAGCGTTCATTAAATAATTATATGTGTCAAGACAAAAGATTCTTAATCAGTCAGGAGAAGAAAAAATAGACTCATTACAGTCAAATGAACCTCCCTGCTCAGGAAAAAATGTGACTGTTTGTGTTACAGAAGTGCCATTTTGAAATGCACTATAAATAAGATATTTACTGACATTAGCTACCAATTTCGGATGATGAGGGCATAGATGTTCAAGTGTACAAATATAAAAGCACCAATTTTTACTTTATGTGTCTCTAAAGACGTACATTGTCTTTGGCTATAAATGAGTAAATGTCTTTAGTGACCTTTACAGAAACTTACTCATTTGTGTCTTTAAATTAAATTACAATAATGTGTTATTCCATATATATATATATATATATATATATATATATGTTCATTATTTAAATAAATTCATTATTTAAATGTCTTGATTAGCACCTACAGTCGCTATAAGAACAAGGCCAAATGCACAGTGGATCAATTAGTTATATTTAATAATATTACATCAAACATTTTTCATTAACCATCAAGACTACTGTATGCTGTAGTAACAAGGTCAAGATGACAAAATATATCATATGTTGTTGGATTAAAAAAAAACTAAAACTAAAGAACTTCAGAATAATTAAAAATAAGTTGTACTTTGATATGGATATGGAAACGAAAACTTTGAAAGCACTTATTATCATCTAAAAATAACTCTTGAAACAAAATGGAAATGAACTTCCAATTAAAATTTTGGGTATCTTTAAATGAAATAAATGTTCCCTAGAACAAATATGCTGACATAATGCTCTCTCATCATTAAAATATAATGGCATGCTGCATGTTATCTGACCGAATAATTAATTAATCTTCATGAATATTACATATTATTTTTAGTGAAATTATTCAATGCACACAATTGTAATATCATCTATAAAACGTTGAAATGAAAACATTTTTCATGCCAGTTTCTTTTTAAAATAGTTGAGGTTGACCTAATAATTAAACATTCCTTTAAAAAAAAAAAAATCTTTGGCGTATATTCACAGTAATTTCGTACAATTTCAAACTCAAAATCAGCCCATGTGTACAAGAACGTACCCTGTGAGAATGAACACAGTATCGGTCAAGCCTCCGCACTTTTCTGGCTGTGTAAACACACCTGCAGTGAATGATTCACCTTCACCCTCAGGGCTCTGACACCACTGACCGAGCTAGAGAAATGCCCCTGTCTTACAAATGGACACTAAGCGTTTACGAAAGCCTTCGGGGGATCTGCCCAAATCATCATAAGGGACGTAATTACCATTAGCTTGATTTGTCTCTGTAGCAAGTATACGCTAAAGTGACCGATGCTGCGAAACCTTTTCCTTTTTGTCAAGATTCAGTATCTACTTACAAAACAAAACTATTCCCTTGCTAAGCTAATAATTACAAGGTTAGCTTGATTAGAAATAACCCATTAATGGTGCCTGGTTGTCATGGCGACGTGAAAGATGTTTTGGCACGGGCCCTTGAGGACCTCATTTTGGAATACCCTTTGATGATGAGAAAGATGCCAATAAATAGGTTTCAAAGAAAGTTAAGGAAGAGACAAACATTTGGGAGCAAGTGAAACAGTTTAGGATGCATGTATTATAATCAGTACGGTCATTAGATTCGTTGGATTGGCCGTAAATCTGTAGCAGTGTTTTGTTACGGCTCTGCTGCTCGATGTTATGGCTGTGTCAGTGTTTTTATGTCGAGGGCTGAGCTTACTTTCAGCCAAGACCTGATGAGTGCTGAACCAATTTGTCTCTGAACCCTTAGGAACTTTGCACAACTCTCTAAAGTAATTCCCTTACTTCTGGCTGCCTAAAACCTTGTCCCGGCACAAACAATAGCAATGCTTTGTAAAAGCTATTCTAAAACCTTTGCCAAGCATAATTTGTCATTTGAATGACAATAGGCCACTTAACACATCCTAAATTATTTCTCTGCACTATCAGCTACTTGACTGGATATGTGTTGTAACTGCACACTATCATTAACTGCAGAGTTTATGAGGTAGTCCCTTATCAAAGTTTGGGTTTGGAACTATGCTGAACTTTCTGTTTTCTCCAAGGTAGAAACTGAATAAAGCAAATCGCACATTTTATGATGTGAAGGAGGTGTTCCTGAGGGAACGAGCATTAAATTAGTTGTTTTGAATATTTGCAATAATTCATGCAACTGGGTCTGCTTAATTTTTTTCAAGAAAGTCTTGAAGATGTTAGTGTATGCGAGATCATGACAACGAAAAGACTTTTCTACATGTCAGTAAAAAATATTTAGGAAACGTTTTTAATCTATTCTAAACGAAAATGACATGTTATCTTCTTTTAACCACACATTTGTTTTTAAACATGCACTCTAAAAATGCTGGGTTAGGTCAAATATGGACACTCTAAACTGTTGGGTTATGATAAATAAATCTATGCTGGGTTGTTGTTACCCAACCATGTGTTAAAAATACAGACAATTTACACATCCTACAAATTCGTATCTAAAAAAACATATATACATCATGTATTACTAAAATCACCTGGCATAAATTCAAATATTTGTCTTGTTGCTCTTAAAGGGACAGTCCACTTTTTTTTGAAAATAGGCTTATTTTCCAGCTCCCCTAGAGTTAAACATTTGATTTTTACCGTTTTGGAATCCATTCAGCTGATCTCTGGCGGTACCACTTTTAGCATAGCTTAGCACAATCCATTGAATCTGATTAGACCATTAGCTTGCGCTCAAAACCAAAGAGTTTTGATATTTTTCCTATTTAAAACTTGACTCTTCTGTAGTTACATCGTGTACTAAGACCAACGAAAAATTAAAGTTGCGATATTCTAGGCCGATATAGCTAGGAACTATACTCTCATTCCCAATTATATTATGCAGTGCCTGAAAATAGTCCTCTGCTATTGAAAGTTACCAAGGAGACTATTTTCAGGCGCTAGAGAGTAGTTCCTACCCATATCGGCCTAGAAAATTGCAACTTTTAATTTTCAGTCGGTCTTAGTGCATGGTGTAACTATAGAAGAGTCAAGTTTTGAAATAGGAAAAATCTAAACTCTTTGGTTATTTTTGAGCGCGATGCTAAATGGCTGAATGAATTCCAAAACTGTAAAAATAAAATGTTTAGCTCTAGAGGAGCTGGAAAATGAGCCGATTTTCAAGTGAAGTGTCCCTTTAAACATACAAAGTCTTACAAAGTCTACTAAAAGATGCTTCTGCACCAAAAATGGACCCATAAGCTGCGTTATAAATGATATGATGCATGCCTGCATTAATCCTTTTTGACTGAGAGGAAAAAGTGGACTAAATAAAGTTTTCGCTTCTGTAAACTAAGCTTGCTCGCAAACAAACTGGTAGACTTGAATGCTAAATATCTGACGTCATAAGGTTTAACGGCATTAGGCCTCTGTTGTTTATGCAGGAACCGGCACAGGCGCTCTGCTCTGCTATTCTTTTGGAAAGCCCAGATTTAATTAGGGCATAAATCCCCTGAAAAATTCATGAATTTGCTTTGCCCCCTCGTTGAAAGTGACTTGGGCAGTGGTGTGAGGATTGCAGGTCGTCCCGACAAAGAAGGGTCACACATACACACACATGCAAACACACCCACACACACACAAAGAAAGTAAAAGAAAAGAAACAACTGTTTATGTAAATAAGGTCTGTGTGTTTACTTGGAAGAATAGCAGGGCCCCGGTCCCCCGTTCAGCTTAGCGATTCCCAGCCAAAGGGACCTCTCACCAGCAACTTCAGCCTTATTAAACTGATTACCAACTCCAACTAATTAATCAGAAACGTGGAGGGAGCAGTGTGCATTGCTCCCAGATTCCCCCTCTCCCTCTTTCTCCTTGTCTCCTGGTCCAACCCCCCCCCCCCCCCACACACACACACACACACACACTTTCCTGAGCTCCTCTTTCTCTCTGGTCTCTTTCCTCTGCTTTGATTGAAGTAGAGGAACGGTTATTTTTCATGCATCATCAGAACTGGTGGGCAGGGAGGACGAGTAGTAATTACCTTACACAAACAAGGCAGAGATTGCCTGTGAAGCCCCCTCTTTATTTTAGCTGGTGAAGAGAAAGGCGGGTGGAAGGGAAAAGGGCCGCATAATGACTTCAAAACAGAAGTACAAGTGTGTTTCGTGAAGAGGCTGTCGATTCTTTCATTTAAAAACACATTTTTACAAAACACCAATCGACATGAATTCAAATCGTGTATGTTCATCCTGGCACACTGCTGGCACTTTTTGCAACAAAATAATGTTGAAATTAGCAAGAAAAACACTACAGCGTGCGCTACCGAATGCAGAATTATAATCCCCAAGCCCTCCAAACAGAATGAGATGCCATTGTAAGTGTGTTTTTCCAACATGTTTCTCAGGAGACCAGGCTAACATGGTCTTTCCTTTGAACAACCAATCCTTTAAAATGCCAAGTGTAACTAGGTGCCCTACTGTTCCTAATTAAAGCATCATTAAAGACCAAAATGAAGCATTCGACAAAAGATGGATTCTCACTCCTTCCCTCTCTTTCTGTCTCTCACTCTTGAAGGAGTTCAGATGAATCCCCATTGGATTTAGTTGAATCATTTATGCATTCCGCTTCTTCTGTTTATCAAATAAACCCAAGTAATTAGAAACGTTAGATAAGTGCCCACACTGTGTCATCCAAGTCAGTGGATCCTGATAGGAACTCTAGTGTGTTTGGTTAATATCTGCTGTTATCCTAGTTAGAGAACAATGTCTTTGTGTCTGGTATTTGTTATTATGCACACTGAGACTTCTTTGACCTCAATAGACGGTATAATCACAAACCAGTATTCTCGATGATAATGCATGTTGTATATTGAAAAAACAATTAAATAAAATTTATTTACATTTTTGAATAAGAATGGAATGAAAAATATAGAAGGAGATATAGAATTAATCAAATATTATTAGACAGCACTCTAAAATGCTTGCGACATTGCAAGGTATGTTATTCCGAGATAACACACAGTAACCCGGATGCTGCAAATTATTTTGACAGGTGCAGTTTAATATTAAACAAAAATTTTATATAAATAAATATAGATATCGCATTCATAATCGCAGATGAATCACCTGCGATTATGAATGCGATATTTCCCCTCTTGTCAGTAAACCATGGCTCTGTGTAGTAAATGCCGCTCTAATCGTGCAGCCCAAAAAATATATATCTTTAATAACATATATTTTACAGTATGTGTGGTGGAGAATGACGAAGGAGATAAGGATAATTCAAATAAACAGGTTTAATAGACTAAAGACAAATATTACAAGATAGACACTGACAGAAGGTAACATTTTGACAATACCGACAAAGACTAAGGCAAACAACAGGGTATAAATAGCCCATAAATATGAAGGGTATAAATATGAATATCTATAAATAGTTTTTCGTGTCTGTGGCACACCTTTTTTATCATGTCATTTTTATATTTTGTGTTTTCTCATTGTTTTTTCCCATTTTTTTTCCCATTGTCGCTTGGGGTTAGGGTTAGAATCACTTTCTGTGAAATCCTAACCCAAATCCCTACCCAGTCTTACGAAATTATGTACCTATAGTCATGTAATTTTTTATTCTTTTTCGTGATACTGTCACGAATTTCCGTGTTTTTTTCGTGATCGTAGAACGAATTTCTGTGTATGTGTCATTGTCACGTATTGGTTACTCAACTGCTTTGTCTAATTTTCAACCCTAAACCCATTTTTGTTTAGGGTTGATTTGGTGTTTGCATTAGGCTGTCACTTTAACTATAGGTTTATAAAAAAAAATCTGATTTGTTTTTTTATATTTTTCTGATTTTTAAACCATTGTCGCCTGGCGTAAGGGTTATAGTTGGGTTTGGGTAAGGATGTCATTTTATGTAAATCTAACGCTAAAACGAAGCGACAATGGTAAAAAAATAGGACAAAACAGTTGAGTAATAAATACGTGACAATGACCCATAAACAGAAATTTGTGATACTATATAAAAATTACGTGACTATAGGTATTTAATTTCGTGAGACTTGGGCTGCAAACCCCAACTCTAACCACTCCAAGCAAGAATAGTTTTAAAAGCGAAAGAAAAACATTTAGAAACCAATGCATAAAATGACATCCTAACACAAACCCCAAATCTAACCCTAACCCCAAACGACAATGATTTAAAAATAGGAAAAAACTATGATAAAAAATATTAAATGACACGATATAGAAAGTCGTGCCACAGAAATCAGAGCTGAGTGACATGAAAAACAGCAGAAAATCGTGTCAATAACATGAATAAATTAATCAAAGATTTTGTGACTATAACACAACTTGCCATGATCGGGTAGTAATAGACAATGATGATGAACATATAATTGATGACAGAAGAGGATGATAACAAATGCAGTTCAGGTGAGGGAGTGAAGAGGATGATGGGAATTGGAGTCCGGAGGGAAGCAGGCAGGCAGGCAGACAGACTGGGACTGTAACAATATTATATACAAATGATTAAATTAAATATTACAATTAAAATATTCTGTTGCAGCTTCTTGTACTTTTTATTTACAGCCAACTGGCAAGTAATGTGGATTATTACTGGTATTTGAAGCATGGTAAGTGTTATTTAGGACCCTGGGTGTGCTCATACCAGATCAAGCTCGTCTCTCTGTGAAGATCACAGACCCAAACGTTTTCATTGTGGATTGATTTTCCAAACGTCACCCGCTTCAAACCAAATACCATTGACTAGTAATGCGGAAAACCCCTTGAAAACATCTAAGAGTTAGAGTACCTGAGTTGGGCATGTTGGCAACCCTTATGCCTGACAAAAAGAGGATTAGTAGCCATAGAAAATGAAACCAAATGGGAGACAACAGAAACCAGAGTCTTTCTGAATTGTTATAATGATGTACGCATATATAATTTGCTTCCATATGACTTGCATTTGACCAAAAATACACTTGCATTGAACATGTTGTTAAATTAGGACAAAATCTATATTAGCAAAGCAGTACATTATCACATGCTAATCTCTCAAATCCTGTTTGAAAATAGAAATGATTTGAGGCCTGAGCCAGTTTTAGAGCACTTAAAAGACTCAAATCAAATGTGTTTAATTGATTGCCCAATAAGCTTGGATTGTCATAGTAAAGTAGGATGCTAAATCAGATCATTGCATTGTCTTTGTTTATGTAAGAACTCAACAACAACAGCTCACTGCTGCTGGATTTGGCTTATCCTCCAGGGATATCCATAACATTCATTTCCATTGACTGTACACTGCTGGATACAATATCTGCTCTCTATCCCAGAAGAGATACCTGACATAAAACGCTTGGAGAAGACAAATACACGTCTTGAGATTAAGATTCCTTGGCAGAACTAAGAGCAGGTCATTAATATTAGCATATTTCTTTTTTCAACACACTGTCCAGTAGTGAATCATTTCTTGATGAAATCCTTGAATGTAATAACCTCCTTGTGTTGAGTAAACAGAGAAAGAAATAGAATTAAGTAGGTCAAAATATGATTACATGCTGTTAACGTGTGTTAAGCTCTCTGTTTTATTTCAACAGCTCTTTGTGTAATTTATGCTAATTCTCAACCGATGGGTCTCCAATTCAGTATAATTTGAGAAACATTGGCCTGAAATGAAGTATGTATTCAAATGTAGCAAGCATTTGTAATACGCTATAGCTTTAATGCATGCTGTGTACATTAAAGCAGCTCATTATACTCTATAGATTGTGCTTTACTATTCAGTCACATACAATATATTAGTTTTTTTTCTATTCTCTCTCTCCCTGTGATGTTTCTCAAAGCATGTCAGACTTTTTGCTAATAAGATCAAGAATTACACTGTTAATTAGCTTTCAGAAGTTTGACGGTCGCTATTTCACATGGCCATTTCGATTAATTCGCTCTCCTCATTTTGCATTATAAAACAGCTGTGGGAGGAATGGCAAACACTGTTAATCTCTCGCTCGCTGGCAATGCATTACAAAAGGGCTAAGATAGGATTCAGCTCCAATAGAGTAAACACTCACAATTCAGCAATTGTCCATTACCTCTAAATGCGGACGATAACAAGCCTCATTAATTTAACTGTGAAAGTAAGTGGGGCGACATGAATCAGAATTAATAATTGGCCTCCAACGTGAATTAAATTGGCATTTTTAATATTGTTTCTTCAAATTCCGCAAAGGGTTTCTCTTCGCAGGAAACGTGACATTTTTCTGTGGAACTGTTTAGTCACGGATCGCTCTTTAAATTTGTTCACCACCTTCTTTCCTTTCTCCGGAAAACTGATGAAGGAGCCATTAATTGCTTTAAGAAAAGGAATCGCTTCCTCGCGTCCCTTGTTTTGCTGCCAAGAACATGAAATATCTCGCCACTTGTTCTGTCGTAAGACCTCGTAAGGAGAAAATCAGGTCAAATATAATGAAGGGCTTGTTAAAGGCCCCCCAGAAGAATCGGTTCCTGACGACACTTATTTTGATTAGCTCTCGGAAAAACTCGGCTCTCGGAAGAACCCTGTCACAACTTTAATCCATCTTAAGTTTAAGATGGCCTGGCCAGTTGTATGAGTAACATTAAAAGATTTAAAAAAAAAACGCAGTCTGTAAGTGTCTTTAAATGAAACATTGCAAATGGAATCAACAGGCTGTTGAATTGTTTAAATATATCTGTATTCCTGTCACACAGTATGTCATATTCCAGACTAAATGTAAATACTTTATAAATAAACTACAATCTTTTTATTAGGACGATAAAAATCTACTAATTCAGTGAAGGTGTTTAATAATTGTAAATACATTTGAATTGAGCTTGCCGCCATCCTCATGCCGAGTCATAAATCTTGGCAAATCGTAATCGTATCATCATTCTACCGAATTCTGCCATCACGCTGATTAATGTGAGTGACTTGCATCTTGTTGTGAAAGTGTGAATGTCACTCCAGTGAGTGCATGTGAAAGGTGCATTTGGGGAAACACACCTGAGTGTGTGTGACAGGCAGGAGCTCCGGAGAGACAGACTGAGGGAACAGCAGGCTCAGACATGCCCCTCATCATCTGGCAGGAGACGCAGACAGTGCGCTTCTTAAAAATGCATTTTAATTTAATTAACTCTTTCCTCCCCACAGGCTCTTTTGCACAGATGGATTTAGTGTGGGTGAGAACAGAAGTAAGGGATCTACTGTTGTCGTTTGATGTGGTTGCCAGGGTTTGGACAATGTGAAAGTTGCTATGTGGACTTTAAGCAGCGTGGATTATGATGAGCCGGTCCCAGGTGATGAAAAGACACCAAACATCCTGGGGGAGATTGGAAAAGATGTTAACATTGCTTTAGCAGTCAGTGCGTCTCTGTCAAAGTACTGCAGAGGAAAAACAAAAACACCTGTCAGCAGAGTTTAACACACTGTCTGCACAAAAAATAATCTTTAGCTAAATGATAGAGGAATCTTGGATGTCAAACATACTGTAGCCAGATCCTTTACCCCCATGAGTTCAAATCCAACAGTGTTGAAATAAGTGTTGAAGTAAAGAATTCTAAGGTGCCATGTTAAATTGGTGTTTTTATAAACACAATTACAAGAAAAATTCATATTTATTTGCATTAAATTGATTTATATTAATAATCCATACTTGTTATTGTCATTTTGCTTCCTAACAGATGAAATGTGACTATTTCAGATATATTTAAAAATATCATCCTAGGCATGAGATTTTGGCACAATGATAACCTTAAGCAAAAATACGACGGTTTCACAGTGTTGCAGTATTGTATTGCCATTGCAACACTTAAATATGTTTATTTTCAAATGTCTGCATATACAAACAACAACTTTTCAACTGGACACAATGCATTTTATTTTTAAGCAAATTACAACATGTATGCCAGGCAAAAATAAGGCCTTAAATTATCAAATTCTTTCAAAAAATTATACAAATTAGAAAAATTAAAATGTATTAATTAAATGAAAACATAAAATCAATTGCATGACTTAATTATATAACTTAATTTTGTCTAAACACAGCTTATACTTTGAAAATGGTATCACATAAAATTTTAGTTTTGAAACCTTGACTCATTAAAACCAATCAATCGTGTAATATTTCCCAAACTATTAAATCTAGTAAAAAAAAACCTTGATGATATACATCCACTGTATTCATTTTAATTTTTTATTTTAAAGTTAATCAACACTTTAATTCACTATTTAGACTAATGATTGATGAGTCGCTAACTTGTCAAAATCGCTTAAAACTTAATCTGAAAAGTTAAAGTAGCATATAAACATATGTTGATATGACATATCGATCACATACATATTTACAGTGTTGCAATATGGCAGTGATTTTTTGTATGTATCAGATAAATTGAGGCTTTGACCAGTGCTTCCACAAGTTCAAGGGTCACAGTTATATTCAGTTGGTATTCCCAGTTGAGCAGAGATAATTGGTCCAGTCCCGCTAAGCACAAGTCCAGACTTGAGAAGCATGAACGTGCATACATGACTGCTTCATTGGCTCTGTGGGTGGGCAGAAGGTGGTTAGGCCTTCTGGGGGATCTCATGTCATGTGATTTGAGTTTTTCTTAAAGTAAGAAGAAGGGGTATCCCAGAAATGAACTCCTTAGGCGCAGGGTCACTTCTGTTTGAGCCATGAGGCTTTCTCATGATGGTTTAGCTGTTTTGTCTGTACTGTCAGTTTAGTGTGGCTCTAGAGATTGAGCTCTGTTGTGTGTGAAAAGGTAAGAAGTATTCTCTGTATTCTACTTAAAGGGACACTCCACTTTTTTTTTTTTTGAAAATATGCGCATTTTCCAGCTCCCCTAAACATTTGATTCTTACCATTTTGAAATCCATTCAGCTGACCTCCGTGTCTGGCTGTACCACTTTCCCACAATCCATTGAACCTGATTAGACTAATAGCATCAAGAGTTTTGATATTTTTCCTATTTAAAACTTGACTCTTCTGTGGTTACATCGTGTACGACCGACGAAATTTAAAAGTTGTGATTTTCTAGGCAGATTTTGTAGGCTGTAACATGGCTCTAGCAGATGTAGTAATATTACGCACCGCCTTAAAATAGTCCCCTTGGTTACTTTCCATAGCAGGAGACTGTTTTTGGGTACTCTGTTTTATCACTACGCCTGCTTCAGCCATGTTACAGCAGCAAAGTCCTTGATTATTACGCCAGTTTGAGAATATAGTTCCTAGCCATATCTGCCTAGAAAAAAGCTTTTAATTATCCGTCGGTCTTAGTACACAATGCAACTACAAAAGAGTCAAGTTTTAAATCGTTTTTTTTTTTTTTTTGCGCGATGCTAAAGGTCTAATCAGATTCAATGGATTATGCTAAGCTATGCTAAAAGTGCCAGCGCCATATCCGGATATCAGCTGAATGGATTCCAAAATGGTAAAAATAAAATGTTTTACTCTAGGGGAGCTGGAAAATGAACATATTTTCAAAAAAAAGTGAAGTTTCTCTTTAAGTATTCTACTTGTAGTTGTTGCATTTAGAGTTAGCTATTGAACCCAGCAGATGGGTGCGGTAGGTGTTTTATTATCTGTCTGTCCATCCATCTTAATTGTTCTGTCTGTCATCAATCTTATTTAGAGATCACAACTTAACTACCTGGCAAACTGTTAAATCACTTAAAAACCCTAGATCTGTGAATCACCGGTACATGCACATTCATATACACTCATATACAGTGATGCCATAAAAACTACTTTTGTTTCCTCAAAAAAAAAATTTGTCAAAGGTTCTTAAAGAAAAGGTTCTTTATCCACATATTGTAAAACAAAACGTTTACGTGAAAGTTAAAGTTTCATATATCTCAACGAAGAACCATTAAGGAACTTTTATTTTAAGGTGTAGGGACTTACCAAGTGTCCGAACTGTTTAGAGCAAAGCTACCTGTATAATTACGCATCAGCTCGCTTTAAAATCCATGCAGTAAAACATCAGTTTGACTGACATAATTGATGTGGGATTTTCCTGATTATTGCCCTCTCTCCACGTATATCCCTTTCTCTTTCTGTGTTTTTCTAATGAGATATTTAACAATTTGTCATAAACACCACAATCATACCCTCCGCCGCGGGAATTCCTATTAAAGCGAGTTGAGGGGAGAATCAGTGAATAAATAAAAGGCGTTCTCCGGGGAAATCAAGGAAACATGCAGATACATGTCGAAACTCTAGAGAGGCTTCTCGTGGAGACTTGAGAGGGATCTGCCAAATGCTGATGTGATGGAACCGCAGATGCCACACAACAAGAGGAGGGGAAAAAACAGGGGCCCGGGACCCGCAAGAAATAATGAAGCAATTAGAGAGACAATTATGAGCACCTGTGATGCTGATTGGCACACTCACACTCCATCTGTGTTTTCCCCATGCTAAAGATGCCTTAATGTTGCTAAGTTAACCTCTAACAAGGCCAGTAATGATCAGAAGTGCCCAAATTTACCAAAGTGACACACACACACACACACACATACACTTCCTCTATTCTCTGTACACACACACACGGACACAGGAGGTTTACATTAGGAGGAAGAGTTCATCCCACAGAGCAAGATTGCGTCATGTATTATTGAAGCGCTCGCTTGTATAAACACATCTCCGATAAATTGGGGTCTCCATTTTTCCGATTCATTAAGGATAATGCAGTTTTAATTAGTACTTGATTTGAAGCCTATTAGATGTAATTTATAAGTCCTCTTTTGGACCTGCGACCGTTGCCATGATAAAAGGGCCGAGTGGAATTAGTCACTGTCTGGTACAGACACGGACTCTGTGAGATTCCTCTCTATCAGTTTTAACTGCCTGTTTATTTACACAAGTGCTTTCAATCACATTAGGGCAGTCTAATGAATGGTGTCTTTCTCTTCAGGATTGCATCGCTCTTCTTGTCGGCCACGCCAGTCAAATTTCTTTCTGTCAGATTAAAACGATCCATAATCGAGTCTGAAAGAGATGGGTGTACCTACATTGACGTTTCTTTGAGATTTCTCTCTCTCCCTCCGACCTCTCTCACGGGCGAGTCTCTTTTTAATAGCTGGTTTTATAAAGGATCAATTATTCAAGAGAGGAGAGCGAGGATATGGCCCTTGGAATTAATGGAGCTGCTGAGCTTTCAATTGCATTCATGATATATGTGCGGTCTTTTGCCTTATTGAGAGAGAGATAAAGCATTAACATCATAGTCATCTAACCTGATTTATGCGTCTTATTCTTCACTGTGTAGTTTATTATAGTCATCAGCTAAATCAATGTCATTTTGAATATGTTTTATTAATATCTTCACATTGTTTGAACTATATCATAGATATATAAATATGAAAAGAGACTATATTGAAAATCTGAGACTTGAAGTTAAGGGTTTTAAAAGATAAAGAAATTATATGACGTAAAATGAATTTGAAATATTTAAGACATTTTGTTAACATGATCAGATTTGCTTTTTTATTAAAGTACACAAGATGCTCTTTGGAACATTCTCAAATGATGCTGAGATATCATGAATCATCAAAATCTGCACAAACTACTGGAGTCAATGCCAGCTTGAGTAAATGCTGTCTTTAAAACAAAAGAGGGACTTACCGAATACTAAAAATCTCAAAAATCACACTCTTCTTTAAATACATTTTTTAACCGCATTTTAAATAGTGATCTCAGGCTTTGCTTTTGCCACACATTCTATATAGTATATTATTACATATTTATTATTGTTTTCTCATTTTAATATAATTTCTTTTATAATACTGTATAGGAATTGTTCATACAAGTGTATCTCTGTATAAATTCAAACACTATCCTCATAGGCAGTTTCCCAGCCTATTAGATAAGTCCTAGACTAAAATAAATGTAAGAGCTGTCCAAACTAAAAACAACTTGCACTGACATATCTTAAAATACATCAGTGCCATTTGTTTTGCCTCAAAATGCACAGAAGTAATGTTTTTAGTAAGGCATGTTTGTTAAAACTATATTGCCAAATTGAACTAAGGCCTCATCCTGTCTTAAGCTAATCCCTGTCTGGGAAACCGCCATATAGAATCTTCCAAACAGGTGTTTATTTAATTGCACATTTTTTCAAATGGTTATATTTTAAATTATTTTAATAATTCTGTTTAAAGTGTCTTAACATTGGTACTCTACCTTGCTATCAGACTTTTACAATAACAGAATTGACAAGGACTTATTCGGACAACAGGAAATCATGATTACAAGACACTTTTTACAGAAAATTTTACATTGTAATGGCCTGTGACATCTTGTAATCCATGAAAATGAGTTTCAAATTATTAAAATAATTACATATAAAACTATTTTAAAAAGGAGAAAAAATATGACATGGGACATCATGTCTGACCCTGAACCACAATTGTCTAAAATTAAGATTTGAACATCATCTGAAAGCTTTTTAATAACGGATATTATTCAGGATATTACAATATACAACCTTTTAAATTATCTGGAATCCGAGGGTGCAAAAAATGAAAATGTTGAGAAAATCGCCTTTAAAGTTGTCCAATGAAGTCCTTCAACTGTATCCACTCACAAAAATAACATTTTGATATACTGTATTTACTCTAGAAAATTGCAAAATTTCTCCATGGAACATGATCTTTACATAATTTCCTAATGTTTTTTGGCAAAAAAGAAAAATCAATGATTTTGCACCATACTATGCATTTTTGGCTATTGGTCCAGGGTAGGCATGGGCCGATATAAGATTCTGGCGGTATGATAACCTTTAGCAAAAATACCACTGTTTCACAGTGTTGTGGTATTGCCTTTGCCACACTAAAATGTGTTATTTTCAAATGCCAGGTAAAAATAAAGCCTTTAAATTATAATATGCTTTCAAAAAATATATAATATTTTCATAATGTATATTAAATGTAAACATCAAATCAATCACATGACTTAATGATTTAATGAATTTTGTATAAACACAGCTCATGCCTTGGAGACGGTATCACCTTGAAACCTTGACTATTTAAAACCTCGGTATACCTTAAAACTGGTAACCGGCCCATACCTAGTCCAGGGCCATATGTACCTGAAATTAACATCACTCTGTACTGCATTTAAAGAAATATATAATTTTAATCTCAAATGGAATAAGCAGAAGATTCTTTATTTTTTTTAATGCTACAACTAATCTATTGTGCGATTGCACTGCAATGACCAGCTGTGCCTCAGAATGCAATGTGACTCGAGAGCGTACTGTACATCTGTACGTCTTTGTTTCTTTCAGCTGCACGTATGTTCTCCATTGCAATGAAGGTTTGTGTGAAAGAGTGAGTGACAGTGATATAACCTGTTGCTCATCTGTTTCTGCTTTTATGTATGAACAAATTTCACCAAAAGAAAAGTGAAACTTCAAATAAGATAGACACAGATGCGGTAACCCGACCTTCTCACTGTTTTGATGTACTTATTCTAGGAGACACGGATTGGAATGGTAGAAAAGGGTAAAATTAACACGCTGTAACATAAGTTCCCTTTTACTGACAGCCAGAGTCACAACATACTGTATGAGGATATCTACCGCATAGAAGCTCTTTCAACCTGACGTGCTTACTGTATGGCGGTGAATTGTTAACACGGTCAATCTGAAGGCCATGTCACACACAGATGTTTATCTGAAAAACTACAGGAAAATGGTACAATGGGTTGAGGAGCGAGAAACAGGTGGAGCACCTCTGGTCTACAGGTTCTCTGGGAAAGGGAGATTCTCTTTCACTTGCATGTGTGTGTGAATTGCCCCTAGACGTGAATTAAATGGTCCCATCTGTAACCTTATAAGATGCAATGTTGCTTGCGAGACCTGAGATCGATTTTGTCCACTTATTCTGAGAGGGGAACGCAGAAGAAGCTCGCTGGGATCCGTTTTCAAGCGGATAATGACTTTGTGAAACAAGAGGGCAACGCAGGCCAACGCTTTCACACATTGTTACATCTTTATATCTGCATAACATGAACCATATTTACGGTCAGAATCCATCGCAGGAAACAACTGGATTCATTTCAGTGAGCTAACCGTACAATATTCCCTTTATATTGTGTGTTGTACAGTGTTTACAGACTGCTAATGTCACTACTGTATTATGTAATTTTTACACATATTATTTTTTTAAATAATTAAGCTTGTTTTGTTTTGTTGTATTATTTAACTTCTGCATAATATTATCAAGAACTATTGGTTTGTAAAGTATGTTATTTATTTCTGGCTTTACTCCTTATTGGCTTTGGACATAGGCAGTGTGAGGAGAAAGATGAGATTGCTAGATGGTTGAGCGAGTTTTAGATGATAACTCTAACCTGCTCCAGCCACTAGATGGGGTATGATAACCATGAAGAGATTTCACACAAACTCTGGAGAGATATTTACAACAGAGGTTCCCAACCGTAGTACCACATTTTTGTTGATACATTCTTAACAATTGTCTTTAGTAGTAAACAAAAGGATCTTTAAGTCAAACAACTGAATGAAATTGAAATTTCCATTTAACATTTTATATGGCTGTATTATCAAATGTTACTCGTTTTCTATTTACCACATCAAACAAACATTCAGCTTAATATTGTATTAATACTGGCCATATTTCCAAATTAAAGGTGCCAAAAGCACTGAGTTGAATTTGGCACAACATAAGATATGAAAACATTTTCCTTTACATTGAAAAGCTATTTATTTACAGACAAGGATAAAGCAAGAAAGATCTGATAACAGATTAATTTGCAGGTCTTGTTTGTGATTTATGGTTTCTTTTTCCTCATATAAAGACGTTGCATTTGCAGTACACTATAATAATTTTTATGGCTGTCTTTACAGATAGGAAATTTCACGGTTAGGGGTCGACCAATAAAAGTCAATTGTAATTAACATTAACAGCATAATAACAAGTCTGTATTTCTGTCCATGAAATATAAATATAAAATAATGCCTGTGTTTTATGCCATAATCTGCAGTTCTGCAGCAATAACATGCTGTAAATGTGTTAATTTAAGTCATTTTTGCAATCTATAATATCAAGAATGCTGTGAGTTTAGACATTATTTTGCATAAATCGATGCAGTACACAAAGTTTAGCTGTAAAATTATACGTTGATATTTAAGATAAAATAGCCCTAAACAGCAAATTTAAATTACTTTATTATAACATATTAAATCTGCGAATGTCTGACCAAAAAGACGAATGTAGGCATGCTGGAATCAACTTACATAAAGTTTTTAATGTATAAAATTTCCAAGCTGGAGAAAATGTCAGCATGGATGCCAAACAAATCTCTCGGTGGTTAAACATTCCATCATTCATGAATATTAAAATCTTTCCAAACTAATCATGGTCTTCATGTAACCTGATGAAAATGTGTGTTGTTAATAACAAAAGTGTTACTTTCTGTTTTAAAAAGTAAGAGGAAATACCAGAATGAATCCACATCAGATTTGTCTAACACTTTACCATGATTGTCTGCCCCGTAGAATTCTCTTAAATTACAACACACACATATTTTGAATTGGCAAATTTTATATATCATATATTTACATAAAACATATAATACATTATGACCTAACTTGAGGAATATCTAAATCAATATTGTGCAACGATAAAAAATAATTCCCGTGTCATTTCCAAGATTATGTTTTCAAGTCTATGGTTAAAGCACTACAGATCACCAATAAATTTAAAGCAGGTCTTGTCTAAAGTCAAGGAGTATAGTTGAGAGACCAAGATGACGAATATTTCTCCACCTGCTCTGCTGTCTGCTTGAGTTCAGCAAAGGTTCAGTCCACAACGTTAAGCCGCTTTGAGTTCACTCTCCTCGGGGCATCCACAGTATATAAACATCAGTCACACACAAATATACTCACACATTCATACACATGCACGGTTCAAGCCATCTGATTGTAAGTGGTCAAATATTTTTAATGCCTTTAGTGTTATAGTGAGGAATGAAAGTATATTCCCCATACTAAGCTGGTTCGGACAGGCCTTTCAGACCCTCCAGAGACGAGAATCTCAGACTGATGGGTTGTCCAATGCTGTTATACCGTATAAAGGACACTAAACCAAACATTTCTTGCCATCACTTTCCGCACTTTAAACAAACTGTTGGTGTGGATATATCTATTGTAAGTGTGGGATACATCAGGGGTGAATAAATTCCCTACTCAATTGTAACGCTCACCAACCAGCACCTTCTTCAGCCGCCCTCTATTAAAATCCACCTACACCATCCCCATCTCATAGTTGACCTTTCGTCTCAATTTCTCACTCACCCAAAATAATAAATGCCTCCTGACTACTTCACAGAGATGACCTAACACGTCGTCCAGCAGTAGTGGAATGTCATATCACTCTAAAATCGCCCAATCAGCATGCCGGAGCGAAGAACAAACAGAGAAGGTACCCCGGCGTGGCCCGAGGATGAGCTCGCACAGGGCTGAAACTCCTTGGGATGTCAATGTAATAGACTGGCTTATGATGTGTAAATAGCACGCTGCTTTAATGGCGGCCGGTGTCCCGGCTGTGTCGCTCTGACGCTCTCAGCGATTGAATTTAAATCACAGGGGAGAGGAGATGGAGGTAGAGGGAGGGGAGGCTAGGCACAAGACTTTCTCCGGCTTCCTCTCACGTTCCCGGGCTAATCTCGTTGACCTCTAGGGTGGCAGGAACTAGTGGAAGAGAGGGGCCGGTGAAAGTAGGATAAGGACTGCTTGCTCACATTTTACATGACATACATTAACTGTGGTGGGTATAATTTACGTTTTGCACTGTCTGATACAGAGAGCTCTTGCAGAATCATTTCCTTTAGGGCAAAATGACTAATGGGTATTTTCTTGCAAAAAAATGCTAATAAAATTTGTATAATCACTATATTACTAATGAACAGAAGTATTTTGCTTTTTTATAATATATTGAAACATTAAACCCAACTTTTGAATGGATTCATAAATGTGCTTTTTAATTTAACATGTTCTATGCATACATATATAATGTAATGAAGGAAGATAAAAGGAAAGGTGTTTAACACTTTTGTTGTCAGATACAAAAGGTTTATTTAATAAAGAAACACAACCATGCATTTATTCTATAAAAATTAAGAACTCGAATATACAGATATGTAATAAATGGTCATATGGTAGATAAATTGTTGTCTGTAAAAACTGGGTTAAAAACAATTCTGATCCAGAATTCCTGTGGCCTTTTGTCTCCAATCCTTGCTGTGCCTCACAAAGCGGAGGGATTTAAAAAAAAAAACTTTCACACACTACACCTTTGCCAGTTCTCAATAAATCAAAAAGAGCCAAAATACTTTAAAAATGCATACTATTAGAATAAGAAAAGCTAAAAACTTTTATGAAGTTTTGACACAGATATGTGAACTGAGCGCAGCATGCTAAGAGAGGTTTGAAGGTTTGCTCTGTATTCTAATATAACCTACATTTCTGCTTTTGTGTTTCATTATGTTAGCCAAAAAAATATGTATATGCGTATATAAAACTATAAAATAAAAGTGCAAAAAGTTAAGGTTGCTTGTTTGTCGTTTTCTTTTAATTTACAATTACAGCTATAACATCAAAGTTACCTATATAAAATTGGTCATAAGTGTAAATATTTTACATAAAATATATTGCATTATACATGAATAATTACTAGTACAAATAAATTTGATAACAGTCATAACAATTGCTTTAGTAAACAAAATATATCTATTTAAAATTTCCATATTCCATTATTCTCTTACTTTTTTAAGAGAACTGTTCATGTGGCCCTAAATTGTTTTAGGGATTGCAATACCATATTTGTTTGCATTAATTTGTGTGACCACATTTATATTTTGTGTGTATTTAAAATGTTTCATTCAGTTAAATGTTAAAAACTTAAAATACATAAAAAACAGTATATCACATATACATTACACATCCTCTGTCAACATAAAGCAGACATATGATAGTGTCCACCAAGAAAAGCAAGAGTTCGAATCCAGCTTCCGTAGAGGTAACAGCCTTTGATACTTCCTCCGTTTCCTTTTTCATTCTGGCAATAGTGTCGGTTCCCACAGCAATTGACCTTGGAGTCTCTTCAGAACTTTCTCCCCACCCAATTTGCTGGTGCTAAAAGCTTGCCTGGAATCTGGCTGTTGTTTCATTACATCACTAAACTCTCCGAGTCTCCCAACACCCCTCTTGAAAAGTAACACCTGAGTTTTGGGGCGGTAGTGGCACGGGAAATGAGGATCGGATTAGAAGAGGCAGGTTGGAGAGGGCAGATAAAGAGAAGAGCAAGAAATAAACAAAGTAGATGAGCTGAAATATAATTTGGCCTCGTGCGTAATCCGGGGCGGGTGGAGACGCCTCTGATCGGGTGGTCTGTGTGTGGTTAGCTTAGCGGGGCTGAGAAAAGTTACTGTAGGTTGGCTGCTGCTTTCTGCTCTGATCCTGAGAAGCAATCAGGCCTAGGTCGCTATCTCAGCTGCACTGAGGAACACTCACATGCGTCTGAGACCGCTGCTAAAAGTGAGTCGAAAGTGGAAAAACTCAAGTGTGGAAAGCCATAGAGGGTTTCAGATATCCCATAATGCAATGGGGCATACTATTTTTAATAAACATTTTCCAAACTGGCTGAAATATAGCTTTCAATAATAATAATAATAATAACAAAATAATAATAATAATTATAATATTATGGTTTGGTTGTTCTATAAATCACAATTTTGTCATTGAATTCTTCTATGCTTACACTTACACCCTGTGGCTGCTTTAATTTACATATTTTCACAAAATATTCACCACACAATATATTGAGCGGAAACATCACTTCAAAATTATAAACACAGGCACTTATGTGGAACACATTCAGGGCATTAGTTTCTCAGATGTGTTTGTGTTCTGTATTTGTACAATAATCTTTAGTGGTGAAATGATATATCACAGGAAACCTAATTCTTCGATAAACCTTTAACACAAAGGCAAAGAAAGAAAATGAAAACACAGAGAAAAAGAAAATAAGTGTGATGTCCTCCAGAGGAACTTGCACTGTATGCTAATAATGTGTCTGCAAATCATCTGGACGGACAGGCCATCTCCCGCTCCTGATATAGTGCTTCCTCTCAGGCCATTCCTGTGACATTTCTAATAAACGCTGACTAATACACATTAGTCTTCATTTGCTAATTAAAGTCCTAACATGTTTATTCACTGTTGCTTTTTTTAAAACGTCAAACATTTTGAAGAGTAGTTAGATGATTTAAAATGTTTATTGTGTTTAAATTACTTATTGTCACAGAAAGAGAGTATCTATGCTTTTGACAAAGTACAGCTTTGAAATTTGGGTTATGCTGGATATTTGCGTGGCAGACACTGGATAGGGTGTGTGAATAAATAAAGCTTTTGGGAAAGTTAATAAATATTTTAAAATGATAAAGGAAACTTATAAGTGTTGCTTAAGGGACTTTGCAAACAAACTTTTTAATGCAATGATGCAAAGCCTCCAAAACCTTTAGTACTAAATAAAGGTGCAGAGTGTAAACTTAAATAAATAAGACACTTTTAAAAATAAAGGTTTCACATTTAAACCACTCATCTGTTGCACAAATGGTTCTCTGTAATGAAAAATGTTTTACATGCAATAAAAATGAATGGTTATTTAAAAAACTTTCAACCTATAAGGTTCCATGGTGAACCAAAAATGGTTCTTCTATGGCATTGCTGCAGAGAAAAATAGTGTATGTAATGTTATGTAAAATATTTCTAAACTGTCCTGTATGCACAATATGCTAGTACTACAATCTTACATGTTTTATGTTTGCCTTTGACCTTCATGACCCATTGCATTTTATGTCAACATAATATTTTAACCCCATTTTAAATAACTATTCAGCTTAAGTAGCTCGTAGCTTATCGTGACAGTCTGGGCAACATTTGACCATTGAAATCATTTGACGTGTGCTTGTTTAAAACTGCAATCAACTGTATTTCAGAAGTCACTTGATACATTTCAGTTACTAATCAGATTATTAATAACATGCCTCACTTCTAAAAATGTGTTTAGATGGAGCATTTCCTCTGAGCTTAAGCACCACCAGATGACTTTTGCAGGCTTCGCTACACAGTTTATCCCAGGCCCAAAGGCACGACGAATTCCACGCATGTGCGTTTATTTGATTGTTTAAGAGCCATTTCCGGAAACCAAGTATTAGAGTGCCAGGAGCTGCCTTGTAACAATTAGGGGGTTAAATGGTAGTTGGCCACACAGGAGGGCATTGCCACACCGCACCCCTCTTCCTGCCCTCCGAAGGTCAAAGTTCAAGGAACTTTTCAGGAAACGTCAATTTCTCAACTGCCCCAAAGCAGGTGGACACCAAGCTGTTGGCACTGTTTACCCAAACTCATTGAAGAAATGTAGAAATAGGTAGCAAATTCTGATCACGAGAAGCTTGGAGGACGAGGGTGTTGTCCTGAAAGTCTCACCTCATGTGTAGTGCAAAAATGCAGACTTCTTGTCAGCATCTTCAACTTAAATACGATGAGCGTGCAGCATAAACCTGCAGTAACAGCAACTCAAATACAAGTTTGCTTCAACTTATAAGCTAATGGTCAGTTAGCCCCCGTCAAGGTATGAACTTCACCTGCACTGTGTTATTGTTTGAGGACCTGGAGATGAACCCTCCAGGGAAGAGTTAGCCATTAGTAAAAGGATCAGACTGTTATTTGAAGATTTAAAAGATTGAAGGAGAGATAAGCCATAGCTTTCTGTGTTTTGATTATGAGGTCAACACACACAGAAGGGGTTGTGAAGTCTCTTGAAGAAACACTCCACCCCATCTCCATGTTCTACACCGATCTCCGCACACCTGCGAGGAAAGGAAAGCACGGAGATCTTGGGAACTTTGTAGCGCTGTTCTGTTTGACACCAGCTGCCATTGCCCAGCGTGGCCAAGGGCAAGGTCACTATGCCGACCAGAGGGAACAGCCAGTAGATTGTTTTCGCTCCCGCAATAGACAAACAGCCGCCATGGGCACAGTGAGAGAGCCAGCTGTGGCCGTGACCTTTACACCCGACAGCCTGACCTCAAATTAGCACTAGAAAGGCAAGCAGGGATGACAACTAATTATTGGCCTTTTGGCTGCCTATGGGCCCACCTGAGAAAAATGCAGCTCATGTGTGTTGCGATGCACCACTGTTTAAAAAATAGCATGAATGTGAAGTGTGGATTAAAATCATTTTGTGATATTAAAAAACAGTTTGATTTTATTTCATTTATTTGTTTATTTAATTTTTGCGCCGTCCTAACCATCATGCACTAATTTTGACCCATAATTGGTAAATATTTGACAGAGCACACCGCTGGGTTAAAATTGACCCAATGCTGGGTTATTATACCCCATGGTTGCATAACAACAACCCAACATTGGGTAATTTTAACCCAACATGTGTTCTGTCCAATATTTACTTATTATGGGTCAAAAATAACCCAGCCATTTTTAAGGTTCTTTGATGATTTGGAATTATTTAAATGACGATTTGCACAAGAGACTTCAAGTTTTAGTTAGCATGGCAGTAAACTGCATAATGCTTTATGCTTATTTGTTCACTTGACCTTGAAGACTTTTTTTCTGTGAGATTGTTTTAACCCATACACTCTAAAAACGGCTGGGTTATTTTTGACCCATAATATGTAAATATTGGACAGAACACATGCTGGGTTAAAAATGACCCAAGGTTGGGTTGTTGTTATGCAACCATGGGGTATAATAACCCAGCAGTTGGGGTAAAACAACCCAGCATTGACTCAAATTAAACCCAGCCCATTTTTAGAGTGTAGCTGAGTAAAATACAGACAACCAAAACAATATGGTTTAAATTAACTTATGCTGTGTTGTTTCGAACGATGGCTGGGTCAAATATGGACATTTAGGTTAACTTAAAACAGAGGAGTTTTTTCACATTTGTGAGCTAGGCTGTAAAAACCCAGCTTAAGTATTTTTTGTGATTCACTGTTATTTATGTTAAATCATCCTACATGATGTAATACACATTCGGTACCATGATACCTTTAATATTGATTGAGTAAGGCCATGTCAAAGATTAAAATCAATGACTGAAATCAAACTTTAATGCTTCTAATCACAAAAGAGTATGCAATTTTGCATTTTATCCAGCAGGTATTATATATTATATATTATATTTTATAGTAGTTTATATAGTGATATAAACTACTCAGCACTTTTGGAGTAAAAATGATAAATATCAGGTATATACATCTTTGTACGGATCATACAGGTGCACTGGGCATCAAAATGCTTACGAGCTGCCTGAGGACATAGAACAAGACAGTGCAGAACAGTTCCTTACAGACAAAAAAGTAGGCTTTCTAGGTTCACACTTAACATTTATCATTAAATTAAAGAACAGCGTGCAGTGTTGGCTCAGTTTCCTCCAATGGAAATACCCACATAGTCAGCTAATGATTGTCATTTCAGCACTATAATCACAGAAGTGTTTGGTTAAAGCTGTGTGTTTTACAGCCGCACTAACAGGGGTTTGTTTTTGAAACTTTTTGCACTAACATAATTCTCACGAAGATTGTGCTCCACCTGTTTCACAGCCCAACTGCAATGGGCTTGGGTAGATAACTACTAAAGTGAAGGAGGAAATTGTCCAAAGTAAAAATTAGATGTGTGTGTGTGTGTGTGTGTACCTGGTATTTTTGTACCTTGTGGGGACATTTTGATGTCCCCATGAGGAAACAAGCTTATAAATCAAACAAAATGATGTTTCTTGAAAATGTGAAGTAGGGTTTTCTGTGATGGTTGGGGTTAGGGAATGGGGTAGGAAAGGTAAATAGAATATACAGTTTGTATGGTATAAAATGCAATACGTCCATGGAATGTCCCCATAAAACATGGTATCAGAATGCGTCTTTTATTTAAAACATATAATTTTTGAGTCATATTAAAACAAAATAGGAAAATGTTAATGATATGTTTAAAAAAATGTATGTGTTCTTAAAAATTTTATACAATTAAGGTAGCAGTTTGCTTATGTTTTTCTTTAATTATTAAAAATAAATGTCTTAAGCAAACAATTAATACCTATTTAAATTGTTTATATGCAACTGTGAAAGCTGTTTAATGTTCAAGTATAAACTTCTACAGTATGCAAAGTGTTCCCAAAGTGAGATTTTAAATAGTAAATTGTGCAATACTGTACAACTGTACAATAATCTTTGCATGAGGAATTTGTCACACAACTTCACAAACACGTCCCATGATTGTTTTTGGGATCGCTCCTGGAAAGGGGACCTACAGTACAGTAATAACATTGCCCTAACATTTATGGAACGTAAATGAACAAAAGGCAGAAACAATGCCCGTAAGGGGTGTTGTAGTGAGGACGTGTGTGTCATCGCAACAAGTTAGCCTTCAGCTCTTTTACGCATGGGGTTTTAAATGCAGATTAAAATTCATTACGAGAAATGTCTGCAAACTGGAATAAATCAGATATCAGGCCAGGGTGTCACCATCCAAACTGAAGTTGAGATCATTCACCAGCATAACAGAACCGCATGTCACACGCTCCTTTATAAACAAAAATGCTCGCGGTTTCTCTAGAAAGAAATCACGGATAAGCAGCAAACTTTAGACGCTTCGGAAAAAACCCAAGTGCAGGACTTTAAATATGTCACGTGTCTTTACGGGATCTTTACGTGATGTGTGTGAATGCACCCACAGATTCCTGAAAATCATTAGCAGTGTGAATAAACTAAAATCAATCAATCCCGGACAAATCCAGGGACGCATTTTCCATGTATTTTCCGTAATATGTGGGTGAAAAAGGCTATGGAGAACAAAGTACTTGTTGTCTTAAACCAGTGGTTCTCAAACTTTTTCAGTGTGCGGCCCTCCTTGTGTACGGTGCATTCCTTCGCGCCCCCCCCCAAAGAAAATTAAGACAAATTTGTTCTAAAAGGTAGCATTTTAATTAAACAAAACATATTAAATTATACAAAGTAGTGCTGTTGGTTAGTAGCTTATTTTTTAAGGTTTAATTACACAGAATTCATGATAAATTAATGTATTTTATAAAATGTCATAAAACTGGGGCCCCCCTGGCACCCCCCTGGGGGCCCCGGATCCCAGTTTGAGAACCACTGTCTTAAACCACTGACCACATCATCAGAAAACAACAAATATCAATTGCTATATGACACACCACAAGGGTAAAAATAAATGTATTGACCAAACTCATCCTGAAACAAAGCAACTAGTTGTCCAGTGCATGCTGGGTAGAAGATGAATGCGACTAAACCGCAAAACCATTTATTCAAAACAAGCCAAACATTGATCCAACTCACCTGCTATACTAATTGGCTCAACTTAAAAATTTAAGCATACATTACTTAAATAATTTGCTTTACCTAAAAGTATGTTCAAGCGCTTAGTACAATCCTGTATAATATGTTGTTCGGCTAGCCATATCCCATTATTAGCCTAATGTAATGGGGTGTCCTAATCCGAACACCCCAAACTCAGTGGACCACAGGGGATGCACCGTGTCATCTGGACACTATACGGCTTCTTCCACTGATACTCTGGCGGGCGTTAGGCCTGTTCAAAAAAGTCCTTCACACCGGCTCCCTTTTAAAATGATTTTCTCCCTTCATTTTCCTTCACCAGTCTCAGACTGACAATCACATCGCTGGCTGTGCACATTCAACGCTCTTTAATGCCAAATTAAGCTCCGGACCCTTTTCTTTTAAATGGGGGAGACAGAGAGAGTGCTGACAATCGTGATTGTGCCAGAGAGAGGAAAATTAAACGGTATTTAAAAAATACAGAACCCCACATTAAAACCCTCCACCACAATTGCTGCTAATTGGTAGATTATCCGGCCGCTCTTGGAAGCCTACACTGGGTGAGGAAGAGGAGACTTAGCCCCCATACTCTTCCTCTGAGCGGTAGGGGTGCTGGTCGAATCGTGTCAGAGTGGGCAAAGGATTAGCGCCTCCATTGTCGGAGACCATGACCTTGACTGGAGTTTATAGTTTAGCCCCTCCCAGTCCTCTCCACAATCTCTGTCACCATACTCTTTGACGGCACATAATGATATGCTTTGGGAGAGCCGGCAAACCCACAACAGGGTAACACTGAGCAATGATGGCAAAGGAGGTTTGCCTCTCTTAAGTATGTAAAGTGTCCTATTTCATGTTCTTTTAAAGTTAAAGAAAAACAACTGTTGATGAATTCATTCAACTTGACCTTCTGTAGTGACAGACATGAACCATACAGACAATGTGTGATTTAATATTTTTAAATTCTCCAAAATACTTCAGAGTAGCCCAAGCTGTCTTTATTAAGATGAATATTTCCATGTGAAAAATGCTGCAGTACACTATAGAATTTACTATAGTAATTTGTAGTATACTGTATTATATTACAATTATAATTGCTATTAGTAGTATACTATAGTATTCTGTGGTATTAAGTCTAATAAATCGATAAACTGTTGTAAATACTGTAGTGTACTTTAATATTTACTATAGCGTAAATATAAGTGTACACTTCAGCAAACACTACTGTTAAAATCAATATAGTATCTAGGCAATTTACTATACTGTAGTTTACTCTTGTACATATGCAGTATTTTTTCGTGCGGGTTGCATAATTTCTCTTGCAACAAATTGCTATCTCTCATGTTTGTAGCAAAGCTCCTTTTAATGAATCAGTTCTGCACTGTATTAACACTCAAATTACATTTAAACTTCATTACTATTTGACTTACTGATCCATAAACAGAGGGCTGGAAACAAATTAGCAGCGTGTTGTCCAATATTCTGCTCTTAATAATTTCAACCCTAATCCTTTAATTGCAAGGGTGTGTAACTGGGATATTGTAGCAGGCAGACGTGCACAATGTCCACACCTGTGCAGACGACTGCTTTTCAGTTCAACGAGTGGACGCTTTACACAGTCCTTGGCCGTGTGATTTCCCAGAATGAGACCCATTACGTCCCACAGAAAGAGATGTTTCTTGGTGCTGCTTTTGATGGGCGTCCATTTGCATCAAAAAGGCCTCAGTTTCCAACTGTAAGTTGTAAACTGATCAAAAGGCCAAGCGATTTCTTAAAAGCTGAGCAGCTTTTCCCCTCTTTTGACATAAGAGAGGCTCTCCAGGGACCCTGGCTGTTGTGGCCTTGGAGGTTAGCTAAACCAGCCACTCAGACTACAGGGCTATGTGCTCCTCTTTAATGTTCCTCGTCTGAATGGAGAGGTTCGGTCACAGTGTATCGACGCCCCTTTTTACAAAACACAATGAAACCAATTTGTGTGCAATGTGCTTGTGTATGTGGGTATGTAATGCGTGCATCTGGATGAGTGTATGTCGGTATGCTTTTTGAGTGCTTTGAATGCTTTCACAACTAAGTTCTTCAAATCAAATTTAAATATTTGCGCTGCATTCAGGTTTATACTGCAGATCTGCTTGTGTAGATGTACAATGGAAATGTGCTACTCATTTTCAGCCCTGGAGATTCATGCCTTAGATCGGCCCACTTTAGTTCAGACTGACTATATTAAAATAATATAATTACATCCTTAGTAGCCTACATAAGTCTGCAATAGTGCACTGTTCTCTGCAGCCTGGCAATTCATTGTATTTTTCAAATAGCATTCCCAATTCAATACAAAAACAGTAGCCTAAACAATTATGAGTTTTGCCATAATCTTGCAGCCCTACCATGAAGTATTTTAATATTATTCAATTAAACTTATTCAAAAGCTACTAAAAGCGAACAAATGTGTTCGTGTTTTTCACTTTTAAAAGATTACCTGTAGGGTTCAAAAAGTTTGGAAACCCCTGATGTACAATACTGTACACAAGCAAGATTTATCAAGTAGGGAAAATAGATGGAAAAATAAAAATCCTTATCTTCATTTTTTAGTACTTAGATCATGTATATTGCCAAAATAATGCAAGGTAAGCCTACACTGTGTCAAAAAATAACAAATATATAATGGACTATCAAAATGTAGTTTTAAAACATCATATTCATATGAAACTTCTTTTTTTCCCCAATAAACTAATGAGTTTTGCATCAAATAGATTTTTGTTGCTCTTGCAATAGACGATTAATTATGACTATTCATAGATGATTCATTGTTACATCTATGACTTAGATTTAAAAAAAAATATGATTTGTAGATAATTTTCCTTTTAGAGGCTCTTTGTATGAAGTCACACTTAAGTTTATTTTAAATGGCAGACGCACTTAAATATAGATACCTCTGAAACAAAACTCGTGTTCAAAAGTGATCGCTTTGAAAAGCAGAAGAAAACAGCATGTCCTGCGTTTTACATGCGTTTTACATGTTAATGGACCCTAATGCAAGAATTCTTCCAATAAGTGGTCGGGACACAATTAACTAAAGTGGTGGGGTCATCTCCCGCAAATAACGTGAGTGGGGCTGGATAATATTGTGAGTGCTGGCAGCCTAGGGACAGCAACCTTCAACCCGGTAGCATGACAACACCATCTCTCGTGGGCAAAAAACAGACTGGCCCACCGGGAATTCTCCCGGTCCTCCCGATGGCCAATCCAGGCCTGTGCTTTCTTGACCTGCACTGTAAAAAATTACTCTGGAGGGTGTTAAATTTAACCCATGAAAATTAGTTATAATTTAATTAAGTATATAAGCTAGCAAGTAAAATAAAAAATAATGGGTATATTCTACCTTCACTATCCAATTTTTAACAGTAATAACTGCAATACTAAAAAAATAAGTAACATATACCCCAAAATATTGGCCTTAGCACCGCAAAGTGCGCATGAATCAACATCCAGGCGGGACTCGAGTCACCATTTTTTCATATCATATCGGCGGGAGAACTGCGGTTTGTTGACAGGTAAGTTTTTATTTAACTTGTTGATATCATCATGAATGGAAATGTTAAGTTGGTTAACTGTAAAATCTACCAGAAGTTTAGTCATTTGCGTGCTTCTCTGTCTCTGTTGTTGACAGATTGATAGGTTAGAATATGTCAGTCAGGTTAGCTTTGAATGAAACATCGCCCAGTTCTTGCACCTGCGAATACGAATAAATATCCATATTTATGATTAAAATATTAACTTCCATTATTATTATTTACATGTCTGAATCTCGTGAACAGCGGAGCTGCTCAATATGAGTGGTTGAACTTGAGCAAGCCACGTGACGAGAGAGAGCAGCGGACGGTTGATGTACGATACAGACGGGAGGGCGTCGAGCAGACAAACAAACAACGGTAAAGCTGTCGATGCTAGATAATTACTGTAAAAGTTTTCTTGCATTTATCTGTTAATATATTGAGTTTTGTTTTAGAAGGGATCCATTTATGAAGCCATTTTATTATTATTATTATTATTATTATCATTTACGGATATATACTTAACGTTGCCTTTCGCTTTTTAATGTCTGTTCAAAAAAGTATTTCGGAGTTCATATGTTATATATGAGACTTGTATATGAAGTTGAATCACTTAAAATTGAATGTAAGTACTTCTTGTTAGTGTTCAATGTTTTATGCACGTGTACTGTGAGTTATAGCATAATATGAAGTTGTATTTTTGCACTTAATAAGTTTTAAATGAAGTTGAAATGTTTGTTTGTATCGATATAGCATGCTAGTCTACTGAGGTAAATGAGATCAGTTTTTTCCTCTCATATTATTGTCTTCTTTAATTTTCTAATGATAACGTGAAGAACAGTATTTAGGAATCTTGCTTTTAATGGTTTTTTAACATCTCATGAAGCGTTGGTTTATTTTGTTTTATGAAATAATATGTTCAAGAAGCTTTATGTAAAACTATGATATGTTGTATTTCACTTGAAATGTATTGGGGTTATTATACGTCCAATAATTAGTTTTAAATGTTTACAGAATGTTATTTGGTCAATAAAGCAAGCAATTTATGCAATCTTGTGCATGACTATTTTCTTATTCAACCCTCTCTGAATAAGTAATATGTAATGTTTCTTAATGGCTTATCATTATTAATAATAATTTAATAGATCTGTGCCTTAATACCAATAGGGTTAATGTTATTCATTTTTTATAAGTAATTAGTTATGAAAAAATAGGTAGACCTTACCTAATTTTTTTTACTTTATCATAGTAATTAAATTTAGGTACTTTTTAATCAAATATATAGGATATAATTTACTCAAACAAAGTGAGTGCAAATTGTTACAACAATTTTTTTGAGTAAATTCTATAGGTTGTTTTTTACAGTGTGGTTTGCGTTACTTTATCTGTTCTGGTGTGCTAAGCAATAGTGTACTTACTTTTGAAAACACCAATAAAATAAGAAAGAGTTTCCAAAACACAATAAATCCATTTTGACTATTTTCGGTAAAACGTGTTTTCTAAACCAAACAAGTTAGGGTTAGGACAAGATAAAAACCACTATTCTGTTACACTGAAAAAAATGATTCATTGAATTTAATCAATTTTTTTAAGGTAAGTGGTTGCAATCAATTAATTTAAGCTACATTTAAACAAAAAAGATTAGTAACGTAAAATGTAATATAAAACTTTTGTTTAAATGTAGCTTAAATAAATTGATTGCAACCACTTACCTTAAAAAAATTGATTAAATTCAATGAATCATTTTTTTCAGTGTACAAACTTCCACAGGGCATCTTTAGGTTATAAAAACAAAAACATTTCAAATCTATAATTTGATTTTCAAGTATTTATTATAAGTATAAGTTTTTTTTCAAAATGCTATACATTTATTGAATCAATATATAAATGAACATTCATCTTTGCCATGTCATATTTATTTAGTTGACTAGTGGTAAACACTGATTAAAAAATATAAACATTAATGGCATTAATGAAAACACTTTGTCATATTAATAACACTGTTATTACACTGTTATACTTGGAACATCTTTGCTGAACTTTATTGACAGCGATCAGCTGTAAAATGTTTTGGTTCTGCTCGATTTTCGTTGGCTTCTAGTAAAATAATGGAAAGTTTTTAATAAGATACCCTGGAGTAAGTGTGTTAGCATGACAGAAGCTTGATGTTTTCGTGTGAGAACAAGCAACAGCTGGCATTTTTCCATCTCCCCAGAGCCTTTCGCGTAAATTATTAGATTTTGTTTCTTTCCCGTCACAGAAAACCACCACAGGTTTATCAATGCCATCAAAGTATTATTTTGTTTTTGTTTGTTTGTTGATCACGAAGTACAAAGTAGATAAGGGAAAACTAGGATTCTGTGTGTATTCAACGCATTGTTGTTTACAGTGAGGGAAATGATGCGCTGTGATTTGTTGAGCGGATTAATTACATTCTGCAGAAGGGGTGGCATTTATTGCGTTTTGAGAAAAAAAGGAAGAAAAGATGACAGAATAACATTGCGGATATTGGATTTTGCATAAAATTAAGAATTTACTTTTTAATACTGACATGATACAATACTGATTTTGGTGGTAACCTTTTTTTTAAATGGCATTAATAGGGTTTTGGAACCAAACACTTAAATTGTAAACCCATCTTATTTTTTATTTTTTTTTAAGTTTGTCAGTAATACTGGCCAGAGGAAACTGCATTGCTCAGTGGTTGCTCTTTTTTTATAACTCAGGAGATTAGATTGAGTTCTCTGGTTGTGTTTCATTTACAGTATCAACTTAGTCTTAGATGTCTATTAGAAAAAACTAGAAAATTGTTCAAAGCATTAAGGGCGAAGTTGTTGAAGTGATGGTAGATTGTATAGGCAAAATAATCTGGAAATGTTTGCGCAATGCGAATTGTTTAAATTCATTTTGAAATCTTCAATTATGCTGACTTTTGATTGCAGACTTGACAAATCTGAGCCCAGTTTGTGACACTTTGTTTAGATCTCTTCTGAAACTAATGAAGACATTTGTGATATTTCTGGCACATTTCTCAGGAGAAATATCATAAGACTTCAACAAAAAGTTAAAAATTTTCTCTCCATTAAATCAATGATCTCTAAGAGAAATAATTGAGATATTAAATAGATTTCATCTGTGATTTATTTATTTTTTATCGTGTTGATACATTTTGTTAAAGGTCATACATATTTTAAATGACACATAAGATGTGAGCCACAACAAAGATATGAACAGGTTGTATGTGCGAGTGTGTGTATACACGTGCAAATCTCTCCTGATCTGCACCCAGCTGCCTTCACTTACAGGACACAGGGTATGGGGGTCACAGGGTCACACCATGACCTCATCAAATTAGCCCCAACCGAGTTAGGTGTTTAGCACAAGTTAACGCTCGTAATCTGAAGGGCATTAAATGCAAATGCGGCAACCATATGCCCACTTCAAACAGACCCCGCGCGCTGGCTTCCCAACACCCTCCCCCTTTCCACCGGTATGTATTCACTGCCCAATCATTCACATGCTTGCCTCAGTGTGGGGGGGTCTGTTAAAATGACAATGGTTTTCTCTCATACTGACCAGGTGCAAAACATTTCCATCCCTGATCATGCAAAGACAGTAGACGTTTGATATCTGTAAGGAAAGATAAAAACATTTAATGTGGTGCTGTCTGTCTCACTCCAACTCTCTTTAACATAAACAATCACGCTCTATTGCATATTTCTACATCCCATCAGACTCCTTTTATCAGGAAACCTACCAAGCAAAGGAAGAAAACATTTACAAAATGCATTGCTGCATGATCTCTCATGAGACAGAATGGGCGAGTAAGAGAGAGAGAGAGAGAGACAGGCAGGATTGCTGATGATTATGGGTGTGAGGGCTGATTGTACACCCTGAGGCTGTGTTGCATGCTGGGACATATGGCAGCTCCTATGTGCTAATAAACACCTGTGGACAGAGTGAAACAGGGGAGACCCCCACTGGGCCCGAGGCCTTTAAAGGCACCTGCACAGACCTCCACCATTTTTAACCTCCCTTACTTTGTAAACTCTCCCTATAGTTACCCTTGATCTTATTTTTCACCTCTTGATTTCAGACAAATATTTATGCATATCTTCTGCACATGGCAAACTAAACAACAAGGTCAGGTTGGTATGTATCACTATATTACTGCAAACCTCAATGTTAACATTCTGATGACATTTGAATAGGAACTGTTTTCATAATGTTAAACTGAAGTGTTGGTTTGCTGGGCTGTGGGTTATAAGACGCACCTCCACCGGCGAATCTACACAGCTGCTGCAAAAAGAGAGCATTGTGGGAGAGCTCGCCCCTGTCAATCAAACCTTCTCTCATTAAATTTCTTTAAGCACTTTGACAAGAGTTACACTGTGTGCATCATAAAATATTCCTTAATCGAAACTTGCTATATAAAAAAATATACATGTGAAGTCACCTCATAATTTGTCCTTTAAAACAAATAGTTTTAAATATTTTATTTTTTATTTATCACACACCATTTGTCACACTGTATTGTGATATAGGTATGAGATTATGAAATTCACCAGACTACATATAGGCTAGAAAACACATGTTGGTATGCGCGTAGGATGTCCATATGCTTCTATAGCCACTTTAAACACATAGGCTTAGATCTCCCAGCTTATTAGATTTTTTTTGACTGTGGGTCCATTCTGCAAAACCACATAACAACGGGCACTATATAGAAAATATGCAGGCCTTTAATCTGGAGAAAATGGTCTGCTTAGACTATGAGTGATGTCCTAGTGCATTTTTCAACTCTGAGATGAGGGCTGATAATCAACCTGAAATAATTTATAGGATTTCATTTTCAAACATCTGCTCTTTATTATGGGATACAGTATGTGTGATACATGGTGACCCTGTGGACATTCTGTGTATTCTAATGAAGATTTGACCACATGTAAATTTGTGTAAGGGAGACCTTTACTCAAGTTTTTTAAGATTTATTAAGAAATTTCTACTATCATTTGACTTTTATATAATGTAATTTATTAGTCCCTAAGGTGAGTATTTGTAATGTAGTAATTCATATTTTATTATTTTGTTATTGCTTTTTTCACTTTTAAAATCATTTTATTTTATGGCAGAAATAAAATCATACTCTTTCATTATGTTTTTAAGAAGGGCACACAAACTGCTTACACTAAATAAGAATACAATATTGGTATATACGAATATCTGAAGATGACATTTCCTGAAAATACATGTAAATATGTTTTAACAAGTTCTCATTTTCTTGTTTGTTTATGAATTATACCCCCAAATAGTCAATGATTTGTGTTTATATTTAAATAAACACATTGAAATAGACATAATTTTGTTTTCAAATGAGTTATTTTTGTAAACAATTTTTTAGTTGCTGATCTGGTTTATTTTTAAAACTAAAAACTGCAGAATAAATGTAATGCTTATAATATTGGAAATGACATAATATACAGTACATACATTAACTTAAGCCATATGAGATCTGAGCATGTGCAGTTTAATCTACTCCTACCCCTTTTAACTAAAACAGTTTCAGCCAACAACACTGACATTTATAAAAATATTATTAAAAATCAATAATTAGCTAAATCAATAACACTGATTTCCTCAGGTATAATTTCTGCCTTTAATTACATTTGTTTTTGTGTGGTTTTCACAGTGAATTTGGTGGCAATATTACAGAATGAAAATTTCGAGCAAATTCTCACCATTGAGTCTCTGTCACTCCAGTGAAGACTAACATTAGACAACCCACCTTTAATCCTTTTCCCGAGCCTCTATTCTAAACAAGAGCCTTTTGACCCATTCATTGAGCCAGCGCCCTTTGATATTGAGGACTGGGTTTGTAAAGTAGCACAGCCTCTATTGCAATGCCTTAATAAATAGCTTCAAACGTAAGTTATGGTGATCTGCTCTTGAAGGTGAAGGGTTAGCATTGCTAGGGCATGAGATCAAGCACTGGTTTATCCCAGCAGGCTAGTGAAAAGCAGAGCCACTTCAGACGCTAACTGCCCGGACAATGTCGATCGGGTCGAACAGCGTTTGGATGAAGTGGTGCCCCTTTCACATCCGCAACAAGTGACAATAGAGCCAGAATAGAGAGACTAACCTGCTGTTTAGATAAATAAAGCTACTCTATCAGCTCTCATAATTGCTCCAGCCCCCTTCTCCTCTTCATAGACCCAGCACCCCTATTGTCCAGCGGCGAGTGCTGCATGGCCCCCTCAGATCCTCCTAATTGCTGACAGATTTGATTTCTCAGTGACGGCGGGAGCTCTGTTCGTGGCCTTTACATCCAGTAATTGCTTTCTCTTCTCCCCCTCGTTTCTGCCCTTCCCCTTCCTTCTTTACTCCGCGCTCCCTTCTACCCCCACTCTTCTCCCAAAACGGAATTCCCCTCTCCCCGCACCGAACCCCCTTTTAATGGTTTCCTTCTATGTTAATAAATCCTCGCCATTTAAATCACATTTAGAGATGTTTTGAATAACTGATTCCAATTACCCCGTGGGTCTCTCGCAGAGGAGCCTCGGTGCGAGGCCGAGCTGCAGTCAAAAAAGTGGGAAAAAGTACGGATTTAAAGAGGAAAGAGGGCTCCTGAAGTCTCTCTTCAACCCTCAATGGAGTGCATACTGCGGAAGTATCCAGACCTCCGAACACAATCGCTGAAAAGTTTTGTTTGACTGAGAAATTACTCTCCTCGGGGTTGTTGTGATATGAATGTGTTTGATATCTTAATAATGTATACTTTTTTTGTTTATTAATCACTATTATTTTTATAAATATAACTAACCTGATCGTAACAATAGACACATTGTAGAAAAATAAATGCAGCACTGCAATATGGTGTACTGTCCAGTGTTAGTATTGCCATAACGTCAGGATATATGATGTGAAAATATAAAAAAATAATGTACCTAGTCTGCTAAAGTCTGTTGTACATATCAGTTCAAATCAGAAAAATAATAACAAAGGAGAACATGGCATCATGTAACTGATGAAGTCTGATCAGAAAACCCTTTTCATTTCACAGATGCTTACCCAAATCACAGAAATAACTTCATCAGCTCTTCTGAAAAACATTTAAAACTATTTTATTTGCATGTACTTAACTGTTCTTTGTGTAATGTCTTCTTTATAAAATAATATTTGTTCCAAGCTGATGTACAACAGATTTAACCCTTTAACTGCCACACCAAGAAAAAGGCATTTGAAAAATGTCGCTATAACACACTCAATGTATTTTTTACAACACATCCCGTCATTTTTTATCGCCCTCTACTAAATGGTTGATATTTTACTTAAAGGAATTCAAACACATACTATGGAAATTAGAAAATATTAACTATAATACTAATTTTTTTTAAAAATTATCAAAATAAATTAGTTTTGTAGGCTATATTAAATCTTCTTTATTTATTGAAGTATAAAATATTAAAATATTCATTTTAACACAGGATATGAAATGTTTTCCTGTTTTTTTGCAATAAAAATGACTAAAAGTAACAAAAATAAGGACTTTCTGGATAAAGATAGGCCAAAGATAGTAATACAGTAATACAATTTTTTTTAGATAAATTAAAGGGGCCACGGCATGAAAATTTGACTTTTTCCATGTTTAATGCTTATGATTGGGTCCCCAGTGCTTCTATCAACCTAGAAGATCAACCCAGTAACTTAGTTTTGGTAAACCATTCTCTGCAAGCATGTGAAAAAATAGGTCATTGAAATTTGATCCCTCCTTGTGATGTCAGAAGGGGATCTTATTATAATAACACCACCCCTTAATCTGCACTATCCAACCACAGCACTGCCATTTAGTGCATAGATCAGCTCATTTGCATTGAAAAGGACACTCCCAAAATGGCACATTTTTGCACACACCTACAAAGTGGCAATTTTAACATGCTATAATGTATTATATGGTATTGTGAGCTAAAACTTCACATATGTGCTCTGGGGACACCAAAGATTTATTTGACATCTTAAAAAAGTCTTGTGACATGGTCCCTTTAAGCAGACTCTGTAGGAAAATAATGCATGACACACAATAATATTTATACAATGTATGTCCAACATCTGAGGTCATAGCAATATTAAAAAAATTACCCAGTAATATATACCATTTCTTGTGTAGGTACGCCAGATACACTGTAGAGCGAAATTCGCTTGCACTTTCAAAGCACAAAGCAATTTTGGAGTTGCTCTGTAAATGTGTGTTAAGCATGAAGTGAAATGAAGAAATGAATGAGGGGTTTTCAAAAGCAACAAACCTATTAATGAAATTCCATTGAAATTAAATTATGTACAAAGCCTCGAGCATTTCAATAAAAAAATCTAAACAAACAAATTTGTGCGGCATATGCGGCACTACAAAGTTATTTACAGCTAGAATGCCACTTTTCTCACTAATATAACTCCTAAACACACACAGCAGGTCTCATTCCCCCTAAGGAAAGCTAGAGGGCCCACTTGAAAACAGAACAGGCGCCAGAGCAGAGCTTCCACAATCACTCCGGCAAACATTAAAAAGCTAATTATCCCGGGAACAAAAGTGCCAGTTTATTTTCACTTAACACAATTAGTCATAAACTGCATTTTGAGTTGTTAATCCAAGCCAGCTCCTATTCTCTGCCAATTATTCATAGTTGCATATTCATGCTGTATTCAAAGTTTCAAAGCCAATGTATTTTTCGGTGTGTGTGCGGTTGCGTGTGCATTAATCACCTCACCCACACGTCGCATGGATTAGCCATTTAGATAGGAGGCAGTATCAGGCCCGAATGCAGCTCATCCAAGTGCGCCCTTTAATGTATATAGTGTTTTCTTACTGTGGGAAGTGGCTAGGTACTATGTTCTCCTTCGAAATCATTTTAATCCATTCTGAGAGTGGGTGGAATAATTAAATGATTAGCAAAATATAGAAATATTTAATGCCTCTTGCCTTTTATTCATAGAGCATCAATGCATCCCCTTGAAGTGTCACGAGAGCTTGAAATGCTTAAATTGGCTTGACATTCGGTTTCAAATGCTTGAAACTATTCAAATCAACTTTTTGACTCTCAAAGCCATTGATGTTTCATTGACATTGTTGATTTATATGTGAGCGTACAGTACCTGTGTCTTAGTGGATGTGTTCACCTATGTAGGAAACTTATCTATTGTTATTTGAAAAAAAAATTGTGATTCTGACTGTTGATGTACAGTGAATCCCCCAGTGAGCTTTTACATTACATTTCCGTTATTAAACTATACATTTATTTTTATATTAATCTAGTTTAATTATGGTCAAAAATATCATTAACACCAAATTAACATAAGTTACTCCAACTAAAATATTTTTCAGGTACAGAACAGGTAAAAAAAATCCTTAATTGTTACAATGCACTCTCTCTTGAACTCTTTCAGTATCATTTGACAAAGGTCATAAACCTCAATGTGTCAGTCAAAATGTCAAGGAGAATAATGTCATCTTGGTAACCTTTATTAGTAAGATATAATTCTTTAATGGAAACACCATTCGATGCTAGATTTGCCCTTTGTTCAGCCAAGACACCAGCAAATATACAAATAATTAAAATTATATGGCTTTTGAAGACGTTCTGTTCTACGACATTCATCATTGTCACATGCAAACCTCCCCAACATGTCAGAGTTTGCATCTGCACGTTTTGACAACTGTGTTCAAGACAAAAAAATAAAGAAGAAAGATTATGCGCAGGACAAAGAAGTGAATATATATGAAAACATCAAACGTGCAGAGCAGCATAAGTCGAATGCAGAACATCTGGATAGTGCATTAGTGCTCGTGTCAGATATAAGTGATTTTTTTGGTAAGGTCACTAACACGTCCTGTGCAATGCAGGATGAAGAATAATGATGACAGTAAAGCAGGGCTGCGACTCGCTGACCGTCCTTTGCTACTACTCCTGGGACACCTGAGCAGTTTTATACAATACTCCTGACAGCTACAGCCTAATCCCAAACGATTTTTAAATCACATTTCAGACTGTACAAAGATGTTTTATCTAACTTAAATAGTTTTATTTAGGTTCCAAAAAACTAAATACATTTGAGGGATTGTCTCAGGTAATAGAAATATATATATATTTAAGGTAACAACTGCACTTTACAGTGTGCATGTTATTGTCCAAGTACTGTAAATAAACAGTAACATACAATAAACACCAAATCTTCTTTTCATTTTTTTCTAAATGTTCTTCATTGTTTTTTGTACTTAAGAAAGTCTTTAAAATGTTTTAATTTCTTTTCTTTCCGTCTTCTTGTCTCATTGTTCATCACATGCATGAACCAGATGGATCAACAGAACTTGATTTATGAGTACATGACTTGTGCATGTGCCTGCAATGCTTTTTGCGGTATTAAGCAACCTTAAATACTTTATATCTGAGTGTGCTGCTCAGTTTGTACTAGACTTGTAACTGTCTAGTTTGGACACCAGTCCCAAAACATTATAAAAAACTATTTCTAGGAAAGCATGTCAAGACCCTGAGATGACTTCATCACAGCTGCAGAGTGAAGATGTGTGAGCATGTATATGTGTACAGTAGTTTTGAACAGCGCTCATTTCTGCTTCAGGGATTAAATGAGTGTGTTGCTCATACTGGAGCAGAAGTTTTCCTGATGTGCCGTCTAGTCAACAACTCAGCTGTCTGCCTACGCTGTTCTGCACTCGCACCATTGCGCCTAAAAAGGTAACAGACATTTAATGAAAAGTGCAAAAGTTTATGTTAATTTAATATCAGTTGTTGTCAAATCTTTGTGTTTGGTGTGAATATTATTATTCTTTTTTTTTTCATTGAACTATGTATAAGTAAATATGTGGACAAACAAAATGGCTCAAAAATGCTAATATTTTCTTATGTAATGTATTATTTAATTCTTCATTGCAATGATTTTTAAATATTTATTTATTTGTTATATAAGTAATTAAAGTTGTGTGATAAATATTAGGTCAAGTTAGAGATTAGAGCTTTTCACACAGGCCATTAGCTGACTGATATTGTTGCCTTAGACAGAATGATACAGAAAATTACTCAAAGAGAAAACTAAATTGCATACTGAAAATATTTTTGAAAAAATATTTATTTTAATATATACACTTCAAAAGAAAGTAATTCAAGTATACACAGTGCTGTTTGCAATGTCAAAAAGAAATAAGCAGTATGTTTATAATTAAAGAATCATGGGTTTGACTTTCAGGGAACACACATGCTATAAAATATATCCTTTGAATGCACTGTAAATCGCTTTGGATTAAAGCGTCTGCCAAATTATAATCCTTTGTTAGATTTTTTGTTGATTAGATTTGTCATCATTTGTTTTTTTAAGATATTCCTCTTTCAAATTCTGTGAATTATAATTATTAGCCATAGACATAACTTCAAACTTATATCTTTATATAATTTACCATGCACAAGATAATGTGCCCACTCCCCTACCCATAATGCACTAATATCAGTTATGATATCTCTCTGCTGCACGGCAGGTCGAGACAACCTTTATCGGTTGAACGCATCCCTGCAAGGGAGCGAAGACCTTCACCACTATCCTAACCTTTGGCACCGGGTGCAAACAAAGGCCATCAATTTAGCTAAATGTTACCAATAAGAAGCATGTATCTGCCTTTCACATATTTTACAGTGCTGACATTAGCAGCTTAGATAAGTTTTGATGGACACATATCAGTCTGTTCTAAAACTAGGCATGTGATGCACAAGAAAACAATTACTTAAAAAGATAACTGTTTGTAGAATTGTGTACATTTTAATAGAAGTCTAAATCACTAATTTGCAACAATTATTTAGCAATAATAATATTGCTCTGGTACGACATCATAAATGAAGCAATGCTATTCTGCACTGTTGCTAAATATCAGATTTGCAAATAAAGTACACTTTACAATAAGGTTGTATTTGCAATAACATTAGTTAATGCATAAGCTAACAATTAACAATACTTCTACTGCATTCTTTTTAAATCCTAATTCAAGTTAGTTTTAGCATTTAAAATCAATAATTGTAAATGTTAACATTAGTAAATGCATCATGAAAAATAGTATTGGCATTAACTAAAATTAATTGAAAAACGATATTGCCCTTTGCTGGTTCAGGTTATCTAATGCATTTACAAACTTATTGTAAAGTGTTACCCAAATAACAAACCGTTATATACTGTACTTTATACAATTTATAGTGGTGAAGAAGACAAAATATGTATATCACAATGTTTTTCTGTTGTTGATTTTATTGTGTTGTGCATCAAGTACAGTTACCATAATTGACTAATTAATGTATTTGCATTATGTGTTTGTCTTTATTTATAATAAAAAATAAAAGAAATAAAAGAATCCTGACCATGCACATTCAATAAAAATATTTTGCACATTTCACAAATATCTTCAGGTTTTTGATTGATTTATTTAAACAGATTGAGCAAAGCCTCGCCTCGTGCTTTGATAGATTTTGCTTATTCTGCGGGGTTTTCAATGTGGGTGTCTTTTCTTTGTGTATGTGATTAACCACATGGAGTTTGATTCATATATATGCAATGTGTTTATTTAATTTATTCTAATATGCAGCTCAATGTGAGCTATTTTCAAGCATCTTAAATAGATAAGGCTTTATCACCGAGGGTAGACATGAAAACAGCACGCCGTTTAGTGCCGAGTTGAGCTTTCCAGTGACTACTAATAGGCTTTTCACTAGACTGCTTTAGCACTTTGAAGCCGAAGAGACTTAATGATCTGACTGTGTGCATTTCCATGCAGGCTAAAGCTGTTTCTCACACATTTTTTTGAACTCCTCATTACTTTAGATGTATAGCCTCTTTCCCTGTAACACTTCTGCAGCATGTAATACAGCTTAAATATGTCCCTGGTATGCAAATAACACAGGCTCTTATACTCCTACATGGAAAACTGAAATGCCGCACCAGCTTTTCCTCCATTTCTTATACTTCCGGCTATATGCAATACCGTGGAATAATAATTTTAAAAAACATTCGCCTCCGTAAAAAGACAGCTCAGTGTTTGCTCTTAATTTTATCAACAAAAAAGAAAAAAAGCTAAGAAAATTATTGACAATGAATCATTTATTTGAAAGGTTGTTCTAAACAACTGTTTGTGTGACAATAATCACTTGTTTACCACAATTGTTTATCAACTCAATGATTTTTTTCTGTTATAATCAGTCTGTCCTAAAACTGTAAGTTTGTGCATTTTGAGAGTGAAAGAATTATAACACACACACACACACACACACACACACACACACACACACACACACACACACACACACACACACACACACACACACACACACACACACACACACACACACACACACACACACACACACATATATAAGGTTAACATTTCTCATAAAGACACAAAAAACACATCATAAAATGTCCAACTGATTATTATGCAATTGTGGAATCCAACATCCTTGATTGTCCATCGCATGTCATCAGATGTCAAAATTAGTGACATGCAATAGCTTAACTCCTCAAGTACCGAGAGCAGAGAGATCGTGCTGAGAGATAAACTCACATGCTTCTGCTGTTTATGGACAGATGGTGTGGATATATAAACAGCTGAGATCTTTGATATGGGGCTTGACACACGTTTCCTCTTCTGGAGTGTGAAGCGAGATGTGTTTGTGCACAAAGTTAAATAGAGTCACTGTGACGAGTGCTAGACGTTTATTAATAACATGTATCTCAGCACAAGCACAGATGTCTAAACAGATTGCGGCAGTTAATTAATTAATAATGTGAAAAACAACAACAATTAACACATTTTTCATTCTCCCATTGTACAAGGCACCAGATCAATGCAATAATAAGATCTGTAATAGAATGCAATTTATTAATCATCATCATCACTGCTTATTTTCTGTTTGTTTCTATTTCCATAATTATATAAAACTTATAATGATATATCCTTATAATATTATTATTTCTACTATTGTTTTATTTTTGCAAGCTCATTATCATGTGTCTGAACTATGGCACTGCATACCTCCACCTCAATCTACAGTAATATATACATACACACAAGGAGAAAAAGATGGGCCGCGGGGCACACACATGTGGGTCTTTCTGGCTCTTCTAGGTTGGGGCACAGGGGACTTCTCTTAAACTCCAGCAGGAGGGACACCTGTTCACTCGCCCCCTGAAGACATGAGCCCGGTATAGCTCTGTCAATCTCTCAGCATCCTGGCTGTTTAACAGATGGCAGTAGGTAACCATTCATTGACTCAGTGAGAATGGAATGACTGGGTTAAAACCTGAGATGTTTCGACATGCTTTTGAACTCAAATGATACAGTGTTATAAAACCTAATAAACTTGTCAGAAATAAACAAGGTTTTGCAATAAGATGAATTACAAATGGGTAATGAGGAGCCATGCCTGACAATAAATGATTTTAAACACCCCATAAAATCAACATTTCAGTTGCATGTTTATAATATGTTGGTTGAAGCCATTTAGTATTTGCTACTGTATGACAATATGATAATATTAAAGTCCCCATATTGATGACTCAATTTTTCTACACTTAAATACTCCAAAAAAAGCATCATTATACTAACATTAATATATTAAGGGGCGGTTTACCAGACAAGATGTCCTAAGATGCACACCAGTATTGTTTTTTTTTAAAGTTCTGCCTAGTGCTGGATTGATCTGTGAAACTGCTGCTAATGCCACCTGCTAGCAAGCAACAAATAATGGACCTTGGTTATGATGTATTACAGCCTATTGGTTAACAAGAACTTCTGTATTGTCTGTATCTCCCATGCAATTTCCACTTTTAACCCTTAAAGTCTACCTGTAGTCAAGAATTTTATCATTTAAAATGCATATTTGAGCATCAAATAGCATATATAAAAGTTTTACCTGTCTCAGTCATTTCTTCATGCTTTAAAACAGGTTGAATGTAACACTACACCTTTGTCTCATTTAGTATACCAGATCTATTAATTTAGAGTTTGATTCCAAAACCGGATAACTGTTTTATTGTGCTACTTAGCTATATATTCTTAGTTATTTTAGGCTTGAATCAAAACAAACCAACTGCAGTTTGATTGATATTAATTGGAATGCACAATGAATCTAAAAACAAGACTTTAAAAAATAAATAAACAAATGGAGTTTTGGAACCAAACTCTTCAAATATGCAAATTATTCACACCTATACTCAATCGACAATCGCACATCTCGGACCATGGATATAAATATGCAAATTAGTCACCCCCACTCTTTTGCACCACTTTGGATAATATATATATATATATATAAATATATATATATGTAAATAGATGCTACATTCTGCAGTTTTAGACACATCACTGCTAAGTTATGTATGTTACATATACGGTTATGTAACAGATGTAGGTGATTTTTTTTACGTGTGTTTAAATATATGGCCCAATTCGCATACTATCCATCCTAAATAGTATGCAAAACTAGAATTAGTACATCCCAAATCGTAGTATGTTGAAATGAGTATCCCAAAGATACCCGGATGGTCTACTATTTCCGATTAGAATTCGAAGTGCAGATCAATGCACACTCTAACGGCTAAAATTGCCCACAACCCATTGCGTGCGGGAGGGAGGAGCTTTGTGGTGAACATGGCAACCGGATGCAGCAGCGGAGATTCACCCTCAGCTTTTAAGTGTAAGAATTCAAATGTTTAACTCTAATTAAAGTTATATTTTATTGTCTCGTAATATTCGGTTGATGTTATGCCAAAAAAGTACCGTGGCTCTAGTACAGGGTCATGCAAGTGTCTTTTTTATGTATTTCTTTTTATGTTTCTGTCTTAGATTTATATACTATAAACCCTTATGAAAATAAACACCATTTACTACACTTACCATAGTTTAACCACACTGACTTATTTGTAGTAATACTGTGGCTGTACAAATGTTACCTTTATTAGTCCAACCAAAGAAACATGGTTCCTACACTTTTACTATAGTAAAAGCATGGTTAATTTTCATTGGGGTATTTTTGAGTTATATACATAAGTATAAAATTAAAGGTGACATAGAATGATTGAACAGAGTATTTATCCTTGTTCTGTGATGTGACATGTAGACAAAAATATTTTTGTTTGGTTCTGTAATGCCTTAGAAGCTTCCTAAAAACCTCTCTCAGATAGCTCTATTAGGGTGGGGGATTTTAAACAAGTGGTTTTGCACCTATTTGGCTCTCCTACTGGCTTAACTTGCAATCTCATTACTGATTGGCTGACTTTGCTGCCACTCTAAAAATGTAGCCAATTATTTTAAAGTGGAGGGGCAGTGAGATGCCTGTGATGTCATAAGCATCAGTTTTTCAGATTGGGCCGTTTTCTGGCTGACATTTTTAAAAGAGGAATTTCGATGAGACAGATGTTTAGCATGTTTAGCAATTTTTGTATGTTTGTGAATGTGGGTAGACTAACCATTATTCAACACAAGGTAAGACAGGGTAAAAATGTTTTTATTCTTTGTCCCCTTTAAGTATAAAATACGTTAAACAATAGTTTTACTATAAACTTTAAATATTTTAACTTAGAGGCGAAAAACGTAGGCGAATTGGGACTCAGCATATGTGTTTATGTGTTGTGAGACACCATGTAAGCTTAAATTAATTGCCCCAATTAAGGGGATCAATAAAGCTCTAAACTAGACAAAAAAGTTTGGTGAACTGCACGTTTGCAGCACTACTCTTTAAGTGTTGATGTTAACAGGTTACAGCACTTACCCAGCACATGTAAGCATCATCATTTCCGCGCCGGGTATATGAGGCATCCAAACATGCCTATGGCTCAAACTACTGATGCACGCATTCAACTGTGTTGATGTGATTGGTTACGTGTTTGTGACGATGGAAACCAAGGCCATTTTAAACCGCAGGAATGAGACTCTGTCTTTAATTTTATGGAGAAAATACTCAGCAATGGTGTTTAATGATGAATTTACCCATGGCTTATCTTGAAACATTAAAAGCACCACCTTGACACAACAAAAAAATTCAGATTTTCCCTACAGTGGGGCTTTAAATGCATGAATGTTTTGCCAGTTATTTGCCAACATATTTGGGTCTTCACTCTCAGAAATAAAGGTACAAAAGTTGTCACTGGGACAGTACCCTTCCAAAAAGGTACACCTTTGTAAAAAGTGCATATTAGTACTTCAAAGGTACATACTGGCAGTTCAAAGATACATATTTGTACCTAAATGGTACACATTAGGCCCTTTTTTACAGGGTACTGCCCCAGTGACATCTTGGTACCTTTATTTTTGACAGTGTTCAGTGACCAGAATGTATTTCTTACACCGCTCTCTAAACTTTCTCATTAGTATAAAACTGTTGTACTGCTTCATTAACAAATCCAAAATTATAAAACAAAGCATATGCCAATATTTTTTTCGCACAACTTTTGCATTAATGACATTCTGAACAATGCATTTAAAGGTTAATAGGGAACAAAGCAAAGGGAACAAAGCAAAGTGTTTTTTGTGATATCAGCTGATACTGTACTGTATATCTGAGCAGTTGAAAGTAAAAACCCGTGTTGTGGTAGTGCATGCTTGCAAAGTATATTCACCTCAGACCGTGTTTTGTCAAAAACAGGATGATAACATTGCCAAAACACTTCTTAGAAAGAAAAACAATCATGATCACAATGCCTAAAAACTAACCTTACCCAAGTCTTCTTTCCAAATTTCTTCACAGTGTTATTTAGGAAAATACCACTGAGCATTTTGACAGGCAGAAATCCAACTGCAAAAGATTTGCTTTGGAGAGAAGAGTCTTATAAAGACTTCAACTGAATTACAGCAGAAGGACACAGGGGATTCTATTGCTAATTTAATGTAATATAAATTGCACCACAGAAACAGACCATTCAAATTACTGCAACATCTGAGTACTGCAAAGTGGGTGTATCTCATTTGCGATAATTGCATGCATTTGCCTTCATAATTCCCTGAATTGGTCATGCCATTTGTGGATCCAGCTGTTTTAATCACTCTCATTTGTTTAATTTGTTTGTCATATCCCCGGTCTGCGCATCCTCCTGTGCATACAGAAGAGCATTCAATAGCAGCACTGATTCATGCAGTGCATTTTCATATGGATAGGAAATAGTCAGAGGAAAATGTTGTTTACATTGTGTATTTTTAAACTTTTGCACCATGGACATATACTGTGCAAACGTCTTAGGCAACCATGCCACAATTAAATTAGTTGTTTTCGCAATGTTATAGTGATCATATATAATTATATCTCAGTCTCTTTAATAGAATACATCCAGAAAATACAGGAAATGTGTATATACAGTAGTATTAAAAACTGTATAAAAATGTAAACTGATGTGTCAAGTATTTAAGGTAAACTCCCCTTCCACTTGAGCAATAGCAGGAAACTGCAGGATTTCTTAAACCTAAAAAAAATGAAATCCTAATTTTAAAGAAATTAGTCTTTTTACTTCATTCTGCTCAATCTGCTCTTTTTTATATATTTCCTGTATTTTCTGTTTGTATCTTAATAAAACAGATTGAAAAATAAATATGGATGGACATTAAAACTTCTAAAACAAGCCTGGTGCCTAAGACTTTTGCAAAGTACTGTAGATTGTGTGGAGCACCCCACCTAACATCCCTCCCAGTTATATGTATGACACTAAAATAAAAAAAATAAATGAATAATCCCATAAACTCAAAAGCAATAAATAATCATTATGGGTACATATAAGGTAGGCATATCAGTAAATAGCTAAATGAATGGTGTTTGGATCCAGGAAATTCCTAACCGATTACTCCTTTACTGCCCACTTTACTTGCAATTATTTATCCACAACACATTTTGTTGTATAAATGTACTTAATGTGTTCCACTAACGAAAACATATCGGAATGCATTTATTAAAAATATATAATTATTACAACATTATTTTCAACACAAAACACTGATGCACAGTTGCATCATAAAGAGAGTTTGTGTTGACACAAGATAAGATAAGAAAAATGTGCTCTCATAAAACATGTTAATGTTACCTTTGACACCAGTACCATTTTCTCAATTCAAATCCATCACCGTTTACGATAGGGCCCCAGAGGTTTCCGTTTTCTTTGAGCTTAAAATGCATTTTACTTCGAAACTTCTGCGACGGGCCTGGTTTGAACAAGTGACGAGGTGAGAGGTGATAGCCTTTAGTGATATTCAAATAAACACTCTTGAAGTATTGTTCCACACAAAAGACCTTTCGGCAGCCGCACACCCCCTATAGGTCGGCAACACTTCAGCCATCGCCGTCTAGATGCACATCTGCAGCTCTATATATCACAGCGTATTGCACACCCTAAAATTCCACAGAGCGCAGCACCGGCAGTGATTTGTGATCTGTTCTCCTGCATTTTTTATTAAATTTTCATCTGTAATCTAAATGTCCTCTTGACTAAAAGCTCAGCCTTTTAAATCAATCTCACAACCCCAACGTAAACCTGAACCGCAATATTAAACCGTACGGATGGTACAATGGCATCTCCTTGCGTTCCTTATGCATTTGGAACTCGTATATTGTCCTGTGCTAACAGATGGGCAATCGCGCAGCCAGGGATGCTTAAAAGTGTTTAATAAATGTAATACAACCTATATAGTGTTGAAGAAAGGCGGCTAAAGCAGAACCAGCTGTCTGACCGCGGCGAGGGACCTTACAAAGGATTCCGGCCCATAAAGATGATGCCTAATATAGGCCAACATGTGGGCCTTACTGATATGTAATAAAGGGTCCTGTTGTATATTGGACAGTTTACGGGCTACAACGTTATTCCTCTGGAAAAGTGGACTGAGGCCATACGTTACTCTAGGCTAATTTATGACTTGATGGACTTTTTTTCCCCTTTATATACTCTATCAGAGGAGAACAATAAAAGGAAGCAGGTGAGGCTGGAATGTAGAGCCTTTCATGTTTTTATCCCACTCCAGAGGCACAGAGGCGTATTATGGTCTTAGAAGGTAATACATGAAAGTGTCTAACAAATTGTCAAATTAAGGATTGGTGTCATGACCCCTGGTGGTGTCTATTTACAGTCATGAGCCTTTCCAACTCATGATTCTTTAACACTGAATAGTGCCAAATTGAAAACTATGGAACAGAGAGGAAAAAAATATATTTTATAATCATTAACACTCCGTGTGGGAGATTATGAATCACCTTTATTTTCTTGCATTTCATGTATAATACTGTATATGCATAGTTGTTCCTGTAGCTCATCTGGCGCTAGCAACATCAAGATCAAGGGTTTAATTTCTTGGAAATACACACAAACCGAGCTTTAATGCACTGACTTGGATAAAAGTATTTGACATATTATGCAAAAATGTAAATGTGTACACATGATCTTAGTTACAGTACACTGGTCCATAAAATGTCCATGCAGCCATTGTTAGAGTTGTTTACAAAGCAGTCTCTTTGATTCCTCAGCTATATGGTGTTTGCAATGAATGGAAGCACCCTTTTTCAGTTTAACCTGTCTTAAATGCATTTCATATGAGCTAATATTTCACCACACCAGACCTGCTTTCAATCTGAGATACACTCCAGATAAGAGTTATAATCTATGTGTGTCAAATATGCCATACACTTGCATCTGTCTCTGGTATGTACACAACACTCTACGTCTATTTCAGGCTGATGGGGAAAAGAAGAGAGAGATAGAGCAGGTGTGTTTGGTTAAGATGTACCTGTCAAGTGGGGTGAATACACATTTAAATGAATCTCTTATCAGTATACCTCAGTGTTCCCACTAATGAAACATGGCAGACAGCATGTTAACATGTTTGTGTGGTTTAGTTTTGTCAAGGGTCTCCACCAATAGACATTATTGACATTATAGTCTACAGGAGTGGACATTATTAAAACTGAGAGAGCTGGAGAGCTGATCTCGATCTTACATCTAGATTATATTTGTTTTTATCATTTATTTTGACAGTTTAATGCAAATGGGAATTTAGTCAGTCTGCTGTAAAAAAGCTATGATGTGCATGGCAGAATGATTCTGAAAAGCTACATTTAATGGTTGGAAGACAAAAGTAATAAAAAAAATAGTTTAAGGCATTAGCCTATATATCAACTGAGAATAATGTCATGGCATGTCATTTGAATTGTCATTAACCTATCTGTAATTATTAATGACCAGTTGTTATAAAAAAAACATTGACTTGTTTAGGAATATAAAATATACATTATATGCATTTTAAATCAGGCCCGGATCCACGGGCGGGCCAGAGTGGGCCTGGCCCACCCAAAACAGCATTTCAGATAAAATTAAATTTTTTTAGTTTGTAACAAGTTTGTTTTAGTTGATCAATATTCAATACAAGATCTGTTAAGGGGTCAAAAAATATTACAAATGAAAATAGAGAGAATGTAAAAATAAACTTGTTAACAATTTTTATATATATAAGTTACTAAATAGTTCCAAAATATGTACAAAAAAATGTTAAAAATGAAGAAACACAAGCACAACAATAACAAACAACCCTAACAATTGCAGTGGCGGCCGGTGACTTCTTTTTTCGAGGGCGCTCGATGCGAAGTTCGTCACAACATGCATGAAGCCCATCATGTGTGTGGTTCGTAATTTCAAAATATGTGCATCACGTGTCTTGTCAAAATATGTGCATGCTGCAGACGCGTCTAAAGGGCTTATGATAAAAGAAACGCTAGGGTTTGCCAGATACTCACATAATCTAATGCTTAATCAGAGTTTACTGTTAAGGGAGTCTCTTGCGTGTATTTTGGAACGTGAGCGTCTCTTTTATCATAAACGGTTTTGACATGTGTGCAGCAGGCACTTATTTTGACAAAACACGTGATGCACATGGTTCACATGACGCAACAAACACATATTTTGAAAACACGAGCAACACACATGACACTCCGAACACATATTTTGAATTTGCCCCTCGGATGAGCAGTCACGAGCCGCATTGAACAATTTAGTCTTAAATATATGATATTAAAACTATAGACATGTGAGATTAAAGCATTAAAGACCCCCCCCAAAATCCGACCGGCCCCCCTGGAATATCACTTGGCCCACCTTTCATTTTATATCTGGAGCAGGGCCTGTTTTAAATTAAATATGGTAAGCAACAGGAGGCTGGCCAATAACTAAAAGTGTCTTGAAGGGTTGAAGAAGAACAAGGTATTATTTTTTATTTTACGTTTTTGTTCATATTAACAACAACAACATACTTTTTATTGTTATAACCTTTTTTTCTATTACACTTTACAATATTGTTTAGTTTATCAAGATTACTTACAGTACTAAATGAACTAATAATAAATACAATCTTTACAGCATTTATTAATCTTTGTTCTTTATTTTATTTATTAATCTAATGTTAACCAATACACTTTGTTCATTTTAGTTTACTGTCCATTATCTAAATGTTCATATACTTTTTAATTTTAAAAATATTTTAGTGATATATAAAAAAAACTTAACTATTTAAGTCAAGTAAGATCCATAAATGATGTTTAACTATTGATTTTATTTTCCCAACCAAAATCATCAACAAAATGATAAAAGTTGACGAGTAACTCACTGCACAAAGTGTAATGAGCATCACAGTCAGAGTGGATTTCCCGGGAAAGGCGGCAGAAGCAGGCTGATCCTCTTATGTTTCTATGGCAACAGAGGAGGAGTTTGCACTTCGACCCGTGACCGCCGGAAATGAGGAAGTAGGAAGTCGAGTACAAGGCTGATGTGGATGTGGAAAACCACACATTTCTTTAAGATGAATTAGTGTCGATTAAAGCAATTTACTCACGTCCATCCATCACAAATGTTGAGATTTTTTACCGGTTTACTAAACCGATGATACCACAGCTAGTGTCGCGTGTTACCTGCGCTGGGAAAACATGACTGACAGGTAAATAGCAGAGCTTTGTGCTGCCTTTATTATATTTGTCAGGGACGAGTAACTGCTGCTTTAATGATTTGCTATGTCTGATTGAATGACAGTAATAAACTAGTCGAAATGAAAAATGTTCAGCCACAAAAGTCATAACGTTACGATTTTACTAAAGCGAAAACTGTAATATAAATACGTATTGGTGCATCAGTCATGTTACACAGCAGTATGAGTTTGAAATGTAATTGTATGAATGAAATGTTGATTTAGTTTGTGAAACTCATTGTGTTTTTGTTTTAGTTTTAGATTACCTATGAAGGGTGAACGTGTTTCTGCGGTGGTGACGCCCGTCATTATTTACCTCTATTAATAGATGCGACTCCCTGCATTACCAATGACAGATATTTAATTCCCACACTGTAGACACTAGCTTTGTTTATTTATTATAATTTTTTTAATTCACCAATCGGTTACTTATTTCTAGTGATTTCAAACTAAACAATATGCTAAGGCAAATTTAATGATTAAAGCACTAAAGTTTATCATTCTTAATTACTTATGAGTTTCATACTCATAAATATTCACCCAAATTCATATTTTGACACCTAAAGTCATCATGTCATTGGCTGAACAGTCACAGAAGTGGTTTCCAACTCATGTCCAAGCTACCGTACTTCAAGCAACAGACCTGCAACCAAAGGGCAAGAATGGCACCAATGATGCCTACACTATCATCCAGCTGGGTAAAGAGAAATACTCCACATCAGTGATGGAGAAAACCCTCAGCCCGGTGTGGAAGGAAGAGGCATCCTTTGAACTGCCAGGTTTACTCATGGAGAGCAATCCAGAGGTTTATGAGCTCTGCCTCACTGTGATGCACAGGTCTCTGGTTGGGCTGGACAAGTTTTTGGGACAAAAGATCATCAGCTTGAATGAGATATTTGACAATAAGGAGCGACGGAAAACTGAGTGAGTGTGCTGTATTTTTAACTTTTTAGTGTATATTATGCAATATGCATAATCCTGCATATCTTATATATTTTATAGACGGTTTTAGCAGGAACAACATAAACATAACGGCTTTCGTGGAACATTTGTAACTTCCGGTAAACTCCGGTAAGAATGAAGTACTGTAGGTTACCTTAGTTCATATTTCATAGCTAAAGCGTATAAAAAAACGACACTAAGCTAACGTTTGCAGTGTAAAATGTGTACTATAATGTATACAATGTTAACTACAAACCAGCTGCCAAACCTCCCTTCACATAGTGGTGATTCATGATCACTGTCTCCCCTCGTCTTTAGGAAACCAAAACATTTGTTATTTTTGACGAGGTATTTGTGCCAGAGTTTATTTTAGCCACTAGTCAGACCATTAAACAAACAGAAACTGGAAGTAAAGTTCAGACCCAACGTGTAACCGCGACAACGCACGTGCGTCCAATGAAACCGTCTATGTATTGCATTTTGTGTTTTAAGGTACAGCACTGTGCAAAAGTCTTGGGGCACCATGCTACCATTAGATTTGTTGTTTTTGCAATTGTATAGTGATCATATATAATTATTTCTTAGTCTCTTTATTAGAATACAACCAGAAAATACACAAAATGTGTATGTAAAAACTGTATAAAGATGTAAACTGATGTGTCAAGTATTAAGGGTAAACTCCCCTTCCACTTGAGCAATAGCAGGCAGCTGCAGGATCTCTTAAACCTAAATGAAATTAAATCCTAATTTCTAATTCTAATCGAATGACATCAGTCTCCTAAAAAAGCTCAAGATGTGTTTCGTGCCAAGAGAGGTCACACTAAATACTGACTGATGCCTAAAGAAAACATTTAGTTCTGAAAATTGTTTTGTTTTTAATTTTGTGTACATATTTCTTGTATTTTATGTTTGTATCTTAATAAATTCTGAAAAATTAATATGGATGGACATTAAAACTTTGCTAAAACAACAAAGCTTCTGGTGGTGGCCTAAGACTTTTGCACAGTCTTTATGAGGCTGGCTGCTAATGTCTGTTTTTGTTCATGAGCAAGTAGCATGTTTTGTAGAATAAAACAATTTTAATGTTCTTTCAAAAATGCAGAAGTGCAACTTAAAAGAGGAAATTTGAAAATAGGTCTCTCTCTTAGGAATTACAGTGAAGTTAGTGACTAAGAATGGAATAAGATGAGTGTGGTTAATGTGATAGTAGTAACAATGCGATAAAAGCATGAACGTGTTTATCACACTTATCACCATACTTACTTTTGTCATCTGATAGTAGTAACAATGCGATAACAGCGTGAAAGTGTTAATAACACTTATTACCATACATACATTTTGTCCTTTTCTCGATACAAAATATTATTTTTGTCATTTTAGTCCTCATAGGTTTTCTTTTCAGGCTATTACCTTGTCATGTTGAGCTGATGTGGTTATTGTTTTGTCGCAAGAGCAGACCACAAAGTCTCACAGTGACCTGTGTGCCTAAATAGGGCCTAGTGTTTAATGCTTGTCAGCATATGGACAAATAAAGCCACACTAGACGCAGTAATATTTTAAGCAAGAATATGCATGAAGTTTTGAAATGAGCTGGGCTATTTTTGCTACCTTGTGTTGTAGTTTTTGGATCTCGGGTGTAAACCTGTCTGGCTTACAGTATTAGTCATCTGTAAGCTTTTACAGAAGGAATCAGCCATGAAAGTGTTAGTGAATTTTACAAAGGTGAAGTTTTGTTTTGCTCTAAAACAATAAATGTAAAGATCGCTGTCATCACTGTAATCTCATTGCCGGTCACTTTTGCTCTGGAATGAAACTCAGATAAAGAAACCTTTTAACTTCTTTTCTTACATTAAGTTTGAGTCACAAAGTCAAGGCTGGTGAACAGGTCTAGTGAGGATGATCCTGTATGCTTATAGTCTTTTCGACTTGTTTGTCAGACCCTATTGACTCATAAATGTATTTCCTATAAAAGTAACCACATCATTTTATATACCCCCCCACACACACAAACTTCCTTTCATTGTCAAATGAGGCACAGTCAGGTTCCTACTTTCACTAGATTTTTATTTTATTTTATGGGTCCCATCATAATTCTTTAGCCATGTGTACTGGCACACACTTGTGTAATAGAAGAAAGACCAGTAGTGCTGGTTAGAGTAGAAACGGCAGAATATTATCCGTTCCTATTGGTAAATGAAGTATCAATCAATTACAAAGCCTTTGTTTTTAGAATACTTCCATTTATATAAGGCGTTTACAGTGCTTGCTTTACAAATCTGCAAATAATTGCATTTCATGTCATAACATCTTCTGTAGCTCAACTGAGCATTGCGTTAATTCTCATTGCAAAATGCATACATGTAAATGTGATTATTGCATTGCATTATTTATCCAGTAATCCTATGACTCAATGATGACACCAGTCTTTCTACCAAGCTTGCATCAATGGCCCTTCTCCTCGAACAACTCCCAGGTTTAGCAACCCTTATTGACTATTTCTCTGCATACAAGGGTTTCCTCTAACTGCCGCGAGGGTACAAGAGTCCGTTTCGAGTCGACAGGCCCTAATTATCGCACACCTGTGTTTGTTGATTGTGCTGAGGTTCCCAGCGGCCCTCACAGAGTGGGAGTATTGTGGTTCCAAGCAGAGAAAGATTTACCTTGGCCCCGATTCCCATTTGAAGAACACAGGCTGGCTGGCTGGCTGGCTATCCACATGCCTAGATCAGAGCTTCCTCTTTGGGCCTAAAACCAGGTAAACCCCCTTCCCCTGGATCTACATGCTCCCAAGTGTGTGGATGGCCTTGGAAAGAAACATAATCACTAGCTGTGCCATGATGGAAGAAGAGCACTCAGCAAGATGGCAGCCCGTGACGGCCCTAGAGGGAACCGTGCTGTGATACTGAAGGGGTGTTTACAGTAGCGTTTGCTCGTAAGAACGGTGTGTAGGTCAAAAGTGTGAAACATTCATGCTGGAAGGCTGATTTGCAGTGTCAGGGCTGAGGCCAAGAAATGCAGATGTGAGGGCCCGGACGATATTTTATTTTCCTGAAAATATTAATTCCCATCAGGTTTTATTTAAATAGATTTAATGGATGTCATTGCAAATGGACACATACAGCTGTGTAAAGAAACAACACAATGGCATGTACCTGTATTCTCACAGTGCCCCAGTTTTTTACCCATGGAAAAGTCATGAGGCATCACCAATGTTCTGACAATAAAAATAAACATTCCTTAAAGTCGCCATGAAACAGAAGTAAGGATTGTCTTATTTTCCCCGTGGTGCTGTAGTGAAACAGCTTCTGAAATGAAAAAGAAAAGGTTGGGCTGGACTTGAATTTGTCCATCGAGAACTGATTGAATCGTTTGAAGTCGGGTCATGTTGCTATTTGCTAATCGCGATCTTTTCTCAGACCCCGCCCACCTGCCATTAGGGCTGTGACGGTGGCAGTTTTTTATATCGTGATAGTAATGCACAAATACACTGTGGTAGTTATAGACTGTGTGTGTAGGGGGGGGGGGGGGGGGGGGGTGCATGGATGCGCGTATGTGCACGCGCACATTGATGCATAGGTCTAATATATAATTCATACATATATTTTGAAATATAAACATTTAAACGAGGGTCAGATATACAGTTCTTAACAAACATTCATGTTCAAAGGTGCCAAATTCTTTCTCCGTCGGTGAGTGCTCTTCACAGTGTCAAGCAATGCTTAGGTTACTTAGCAACGCAAGACCCGCCCAAGCGTTTTGAAGAGTAGGAAATTGGCGTGGTCACGTTTTTCGCATGGTTTTAGATGCGACGTGAAGTAAATGTCAAGCAACTGTGCATATGTGCTAGGCAATTTCGGTGGGTGCTCGAGCCGAGATCAGGAGCACCCATGGGATAGGCACCTATGTGAGTGTTTATTGTAGCACTTCCATCTGTGAAACAAGAAGTGAGGAACCTTTTTGGGCTTATAATGTTCCAGCCATGCTGACAACGCTTTCTGATTGTGTAACGCAGACTGATACTTTTTCGCAACCTTGAGTGACCAAGAGAGAACGGGCATTTCTCAATCCGAAGGCTGCAGCTCCTATTCCAAAACATTTTAATTTTATTGCAACTTTAAAAACAAAAATTGGGTTGAAAATTCTGTCATCCGTTACTTACCCTTGTGCTATTCCTAACCCTTGCGACTTATTAAAAAATCCTTTTTTTTATCCTCATGGACTTTTATTGTATGGAGAAAAAAGACATACTTCAAAATCTTAAAATTCTTTCAAGTAAATAAATGATGCCAGAATTGTCATAATTGGGTAAGCTACCCCTTTTAAGTGTTCACCACAGTTATGAAATGACTTCCGGTTGTGGGAACGCTGTGCGCGTTTGGCTGCCGCTCCACGCTGGACTTGTTTGTTTGTTTGTTTGTTTGTTTGTTTACTGTTCCACTATTCTTATTTGGCCTGCAAAGTTCTTTTCGGATTTCTGGACTTATTCTCTGTCTGTTTTGCATCTTGGACTACGCTAAACTGGATTTAATTTTTACGCTATACTGGATTTGATTTATTACTCGTCCCGGTCTCCATTCAGTCGCTGCTGTGGATCTCTCAGCTGTTGGCCGCTGCGAGCCCTCTCCCCTCTGTCCTCCATCTAACTTAACTGACTGCAAGGTGAGTTAACACTCTTCTATCAGTCGTTTCCTAGCTTACTGTCTGGTTGGGTAGCTTTCCTCTCCGTAAGCTTTTATAGATGTTGTGATGGCAGCGGTTCTGGCTAACGTGGTCCTGCTGATAGCTGGTTTTCTCGTGACTAATGTCAATACGCTAAAAGTGCCACTACTGGCCTTTTCTCCGGGTCCGGTTACCTTTGGATTACTCCCCAACATGGCAGCTAGTTACCTGGCGTATGATCTTAAAGCACTTAACACACACCCACGGCTTGACCCTGCGACTTACGAGTGTTGTCGGTCGCTTGAGATCCTCCGTCGACCCCGTTATGTGCACCGATCAGTTCGCAGGCTTTTTGATGTCTACCAGTCAACGCCAACATCGATTCCATGTATTTGGTCAAAAAATAGAGCTGGGATTAAATCACAATGCCTACAAACTGACTCTCATCTACCGCGATCTCTTACGTACATAAATAAGTCCGACCCTAGCTCAGCCGGTCATATCGAGGTGCAAAACAAATGTGCATTACTTAATTGTCGCTCCATCACGGACAAGGGCACCTATTTGAATGAACTAATTACTGATTGTAATCTGGATAAGTTATTTCTTACCGAGACTTGGCAAACACCGAACGACTTTCTACATCTAAATTTGCTCACGCCACTTGGATATCAGTACTTGTCTCAACCGCGTTTATCTGGCCGAGGAGGTGGCCTTGCGGCTGTTTATAAAAACTCTATATCACTCTCCCAGTTAGTCTTCCATAGCACAAAGTCTTTTGAATACATGGTTTTAAAGGTGGGCTCAAAATGTCCCCTCATAATCATCCTAATCTATAGGCCACCTAAGCAGCATAATGACTTTTTTTCTGAACTCAGCGAACTACTAACCTTAACTTGTACTCCATCCTCTAAAGTCATCTTACTTGGTGATTTTAATATACATGTTGATGTTACCTGCACCTATAGTTCTCAGCTGAAGTCTTTCTTGGACTGCTTTGATCTTAACCAGAATGTCACCTTTCCAACCCATAAACATGGTCATATACTTGATTTGGTTTGTACATCAGGTTTAAACAAACTCTCTATTAGTGGTCTTGTAACTCCCATCTCTGATCATAGGCTTGTCACTTTCGATTTCACATTAATCAGTCCTATGAAGTGTATTAATAATGTAAAAATCTCTTATCGTAAAATCAATTCTATCAATGTTGTCACTTTCACTGACTCTGTTGCTTCATCTGCTATATCTGATGTTTTCAATTACACCTGTCCAGCCATGGTATCTGACTTGTATCAATCTGCTCTTGCTAATGTTTTAGACGAGCTTGCTCCAGTTAAGACTAGGTCTGTCCCTGTGTCCCGCTCCTGTCCCTGGTTTAATCCTGCGCTTCGAGCTATGAAGGCAAGAGGCAGACAACTTGAACGCCTCTATAGGAAAACGGGCCTAACCATACACTTTCAAGTATTTTCCGAACATATAAACCATTACAAGGCAGCTTTAGCTGATGCCCACTCATCCTACATCTCCAATATCATTAATAAAGCTAACAACAGGCCCAAATCCCTGTTTAACATGGTTAACAGGTTAACTAACTCACCCATCCATAATACCAGTCTACAGGAATCTGATGACTTGTGTTTCTCCTTCCTGACCCATTTTCAAGACAAGTTAGATGCCCTATGCGGGGCTTTTGATATAGAGCCGACCATGTCCTCCTTGGAGCAAGCTCAGCCTATTCATCTGTTGAACAACTTTACACTGACAAACCCCACTCAAATAAGTCTTATAATCAAAAAATCAAATTCCTCGTCTTGCCAGTTAGACCCTGCACCTACATTTCTTCTGAAACACTGTATAAATGTCATTTCTGCACCTATTTCACATCTTGTTAACACATCTCTTATTTCTGCTAATCTTCCGATTTCTTTAAAGACTGCTGCTATTACACCTGTCCTCAAAAAACCAAACCTTGACAAAACCGACTTTGCTAATTACCGCCCAATTTCTAACCTACCGTTTGTTTCAAAAATAATTGAAAAGGTTGTGGCCACCCAACTTCAATCTTTTCTGGCTACCAATAACCACTTTGATGTTTTTCAATCAGGTTTTCGACCCAATCACAGTACAGAGACAGCTCTAGTAAGAGTTACTAATGATCTCCTCCTATCTGGTGATTCAGGCAACATTACATTACTACTATTACTCGATCTCAGCTCAGCATTCGACACTGTCTGCCACAGACTATTACTGGGGCGCCTCTCAGAACTTGGTATCTCTGGAGCAGCACTGTCCTGGTTTTCCTCCTATTTGACAAACAGGCAATATTTTATCTCTATGCATAAATACAAATCCCCAACTGCCATACTCAAACAAGGTGTTCCTCAAGGTTCAGTTCTTGGACCATTACTATTCATCATTTATATCATGCCTATTGGCCAAATTATCCGCCGCCACGGTTTTCAGTACCACTGCTATGCTGATGATATTCAGATCTACACCGCCTGCCAATCGGCCTGCATTAACCAGATCACATCACTCTCAGCATGTGTCAGTGAGCTAAAGACCTGGCTAACTTCAAATTTTTTAAGTCTAAACCTGACAAAAACTGAAATCTTAATAACCGGCCCCCCAACCCTAACAAAAAACATAACAGTTTCTCCGAGCTTCAATCTCGGTGGTACATCTATCACACCATCTGTCACTGTCAAAAATCTAGGTATCACTCTAGACTCCTCCCTGTCCTTAGATCCCTACATTAGTAGCCTCACTAAAGCTGCATTTTTTCAACTTCGCCGAATCTCTAAGCTCCGCTCATACATCAGCTCAAAAGATGCTGAGACACTGGTTCATGCCTTTGTCACATCTCGCATTGATTATTGTAACTCACTATTTTATGGTTTAACAGCACAGTCTATCTCCCGCTTGCAGTATATTCAAAACTCCGCTGCAAGAATGCTTACTTCCACTAAACGCTCTTCTCATATCACCCCTGTCCTTTACCATCTTCACTGGCTACCTGTGCTCTCACGTATTACATTCAAAATACTCCTCCTTACCTTTAAAGCCCTCAATGGTCTTGCTCCACCCTACCTTTCTGAATTGCTCTCTCCCTATACTCCTCCCCGTTCTCTTCGATCTTCAGATTGCAAGCTTCTGTGTATACCCAGATTCCGACTATCATCTATGGGTGGCAGGTCTTTCTCTGTTATTGCTCCCAAGCTATGGAACTCGCTGCCCCTGGCCCTTAGAACAATAACATCACTTCAAGAATTCAAGTCAAATCTTAAAACCCATCTTTTTGCTCAGTATTACCAGTCATAATGTATGTTTTCTAATTTTTCTGCTTTTTGTCTTGTATACTCTGCAATGTGCAACTGCAATTTGCTGAAGTTTGGGTCTGTAGCAAATGACTACTACCCATTTCTATGTTCGATTTAAGTGTTGAATGTCTGTTGTTTTCTAACTGTACTTTGTAAAGCGTCCTTGAGCATTGGAAAGGCGCTATAGAAAATAAACATATTATTATTATTATTATTATTATATATTTACAATTATTTATATGATCCTATTTAAGGGTCTTAAGCAATATTCAGCATTGTGATTAACGCGGCTCTACTGAAATATTGTCCATTTCATAATCTCCAAATACTGGTGTGAGCATCAATGAACAAAGGCCAGATTTGTGCAAATGCCACCCCCTTTTCACAGCGTTACAGCATCAATCACATTATTTCCAGCAGAAAAAAAGAGCAAGAGGTTAAATAAACAGGAGCTGGGGAATGGCCTAGATGGGAGGGTATTACTTCACATTCTTTATGTGGCCCAAACCTTTGCAGTTACCAGGGAATTATGTTTATCCCTACTATAATATGCGTTCTCAGGACGGGGTACGGCTTTCAAATGGACTAAATGGACTAGCGCTGGATTTGTGTGAAGTGAAATTGGGTTTATGGCCAGACAAACACATTGCCCCCATGTCGTTTTTGTATGAATTATACATACAGAGCAAAGCCTGAAAGAGAGTCTTCCCATCAGGGGATTTTTTATAGCAAAGGAGATGTGAAAAAGTGTGTGGTTTTCTCTGTTTGATATCAGGCTGTGAAGGTACACTGAACATGGGACATCTGCAAATTACTGGTGCATGTACTTCATAACAACTAATAGGCCAACCGTGGCCTGCTATGCTTGTTTAAAGCTGCATATTTCTTAATGGAATGGGTTGAACAACTTTCAAAGTTTAAAGCTTTAAAGTTGAACATGTTGTCGTGTTACCTTATATAGGGGTCAACATGGTGAAGCTCATACATCCATCATTAACGTAACTTTCTGGAGTGAAACCATGCGTGACGAAACGTGATATTTGAACTTAGCGTGCTGATATGCATGGATACGCAATCGTAAAAAGGCAAAAAAGAAAGTTTTTTTTCACAAACAAGTTGTTTTACTTCAGAAGACATTTATTAACGCACTAGAGTCAATTGGATTTTTATTGATGGATGGATGTGCTTTCTGGAGCTTCACCATGTTAATCCCCATATAGTAAGAAAACATCAGGGATGGCATTATTTTTAATATGTGTTTTTGAGTTTTATTGATATTTTTCTGTTTCTCTCATCTCAGCTGGTACACCCTAGACTCACGACCAGGTAAGAAGAGGAAAGACAGAGGAAAGATTCAGGTTAGCATCCAGTTCATGCGAAACAACATGACCGCCAGCATGTTCGATCTGTCAATGCGAGACAAACCCAGATCGCCTTTCTCCAAGCTCAAGGAGAAGATGAAGGGTCGCAAGCATGACGGAGCCTTTTCAGACACATCATCTGCCATCCTTCCACGCTCAGGACTGAGCGAAACAGATTCTCTACCAGACCAGCATCAGCACCCTCAGGCTCCTCCTGCACCCAAGCCAAAACGCTCGCTGCTCACTGGGACGCAGAAACTTTCAGCTGCTCACTCCATGTCTGATCTATTCAGGCCCAAACTGGACTCTATTGGGGACAAAGGTGAGATGTTCAAATTGTCTACTTTTGCAATTAGCATAACTGTACTGATTTTCATCTTTTACTGTTTGTGTAGTAAATGTGTAGGGGAAGATTTCGAGTAAATGTTTTGTCCTTCTCATCCATAGGAGTCACTGCATCTCACAGACACTCTCAGAGTGATGGAGTTGGCTTGCCAGCCAGCGACGTTCCATGTGATCCTTTTTCCGACATCGGAGACAACATGCCCCAAAAGTTTGCTACTCTCCCACGTAACCGCAATCCCTTCGAGGGAGATCAGGCAATGACATGGGGAACGGAGAAGAAGGAAAAGAAGGAGAAACTCGGTCTTCTGGGCAGAGTGACTGGGAAGAAAGAAGGAAAAAAGAATGGGACAAAAACTGGCAGCTCTGGAGACCTGCGATCTCCAAACCCCTTTACTTCAAGTGAAACCAACCCATTCATCTCACACTACAAATCCAGGTACTGCTCTCCTCTTCTCCTCATTATTTACTCTCATTATTAACTTTTATTACATTGTGTAATACAAAATTAAAACCGTTACTTTTCAACAACATGTTATAATTTAAATGTGACATGATATCAGGGTGACCCCCACAAAATCCAGACTTAGAAAGTGTTTAATTGTTTAACATTTTGCATTTTTTTTTTACACATACCTGTATAAGATTAAGGTCTGAACTTACTATAACCATTTTTTAGAGGATTTAAACATATTTCCTAAAGAATTATTTAAATTTTTTATATTATCATTATCAAAAATTATCATGACCGAAACATGATATTACATTAAATATATGCATTTACAAACTCATGTTTTGGTAATGAGAACTAAAAAGTTGTCTAGGTACTATGATAAACAAAATTACAAAACAAAACTTTTATCTGGAGGGAAAAATTAAAACTGCTTATCTGGTAGCCATCTTGAGTGTCACAGTCAATTATGTCCCTTCCAACTATTTTTTTTTTAAATGTTAGTTCCTTGAGGGCTTAAAGAATGATTGAAAATTGTTGCGGAGGATGAGAAAATTGGTCTTTTACACATTTTGTATTCCTTATTATTGTCTCTATATTTACCAATGATCACCAAATACCACATGTTTCTTTACTGTACATGTTAATAGTATAACATGCATGAAAGCTTTTTATTTTCTAGATTTTTTAAATTATAAATATTTGTCAAAGAACCCAAATCCAGTCATGGACACATTGCGGTAATGAAAAATGTCCCCTTAAATGTGTAAAAAAAAAAAAAAATTGGTTTGTATAATGTCATTTGAAATCATGTACAAAATTATACATGAAGAGATTGTAAGAGATGTTTATAACTGTATGATTCTTATTTTGATACTCTTACTTTGCATTTACTTTTTATCCAAATGTTTCATGACACCTCATAAGTCTAATTTTGCAAGAATCACCCATCAATGTTTTAAAAATATCATAATGACATAAAGCTTTATTTTTAGGTGAACTATCCCTTTAAAAAAGTGTTCCTGTAGCTCAATTTGTAGGAAATTGCATTATCAGTGCAAAAGTTAATAGGAATCTTTTATGGATGCACTGTAAGTCGCTTTGGATAAAAGTGTCCGTCAAACACAAATGTAAATGTTAATATAGGTAAAATATGGTTTTACTGTTCTCTCCGCATTCTCCCTCAAATTAAAGGTTCAAGCGTCTGTATACTTTCAGTAGACTAGGTTGGGACATTCCAGCAATTAATATTTATCAGAGAAAGTCTGTCATTAGAAAGACCTTATCAATGTCATTAGGCTCAATCCAGACTACAGGGGCCTGACCAAGCCACAGTAATGAGATCTGAATGAGAGATAGACCATTCAATTAACAATTTATCTGCTTGTGGCCTACAAGGTCGCTCACACCCTCACATCTCACCCTCTCATCTTAGATCACATGTCTGCAAGTGGTTACAAGTCAGGCAAACGGACAAATCTGCTTACTGTTGTGAAGTGGTCAAATAAAATGTATTTTGTCAATGAGCTAACAATAAGTATAGAGCCACGCTTACAACTATGACCAGATTTAATACTAGTAAAAGATTTATTATAGGTGTTCACCCACACAATTTCTTAATTTTAACGGATTAGACCGTTTGTTGGCCTTCTCATAATCGCAGGTCTACAGAGCACTAAGCCACCTTATTATACTGCAACTTGCAATGGTATTTGACAGTTGTGGTTTTCAAAATCATTGCATTGACTAAAGTACACACTTCACATCTGATGCTGGCATGCTGCATGCCCTTGTTGTGGTCACTGACCTCACCCATTGTTAGGAAATGAAAAGTAGACTTGCAGTTACAGCATGCGTGTGATGGGGGTGTCAAACCATTTCCTGACAACAGAATATGACCCTCGGCTTGTCACATCACTAAAGGTTAGATTGCCAAGTTGCTTTGAACTTTCGCAGGCAAGTGGCTGTTGCACTTTTGAGGTGATGATGTGATGGCTGCTGCCCCTCTAAGGGGTTGTTGCTTACTAAGATCTCAGTGATGTTGATTGGTCAAAAAGCTAAATGTAGCACTCGCCCGTAGGATGAAAGGACGTTTAATGTAATTTCTCATGCTTCTGAAAGTGAGATCTTTGACAGTTTCTTTTTATTCCCCGTTTGCAGTGACAACATGAGAAATCCCAGCAGTAATGAGGACCTCACTCAGAAATCCAAAACCTCTCCTGGCAAAAAGCTTGGTGTAAAAAACACAAGAGAACATGTAAGTTAATTCAGAAGAAATACTGCAATTGTAACTAAAACAAATTTAACTCGGGTTCTATTGTTTGTATTCTCAACACTCCCTAGCCAAATTTCTCCATGCTTTACACTATTTCAGGTAGGTGTACTGTGCGAATAATACTGATTTATATTAATTTTCCAATTCATTGCTACATAAAGGTGTATTTTCACATCAATGTTACTGTCCAATCTGTCGAAACACAATTTGAACACATTTCTCACAAGTTTTCCAAACTTGCCTAAACTTTTAATTGGTCAATTATTGCAGAAGTATTGCAGATGAAAGTCGATGATGCTGATCCCTGACTGAGTTTCACTTGTTGCTCTCCGCTCGGAAAGCCATTTATCTAATTAACAGTTGGAACGGGTGGTCATCCTATGTGATCTGCTTGTAATTTGAAGTAGTGTTAACTTATTAGCGCGCCTCCATTTCGCTAGAAAGCGATCTTGGACGCTATGTTCTCTCACTCAATAATTGGAAATCTAATCATTAATAATACGCGATTTGTCACTGGTCTAATTTTACGCTAAAGGTCAACCCACGGTCAGTGTTAAACGTAGAAAAAGGGCCTTGTCTCGCTTTGTCATAATTACACCAAATGTGACCGTCATCTCGAATAGCACGACGTTTGCTTGCCGCTGAAGTGATGTTGAAACTGGAGTAGGATTGCTGAAAATGGCTTTCCTCACCCTTTTTGAGGTTATGTTAGCACCGCGTCCGTGAAATAGTGTCTCTGGCGCTCTAAAGCCTTAATTAAAGGACGAGAAGGGGAGGGTGGGAGCCGGCCGAGGCATTTCAAAGGACTTGGAGTTTTAGATTTTCAACGCGAAGGCCCTCATTAGTGCCCATAATGAGACAACTGAAGAATGCCAAGTGGAAGTCTTATCTCTCCCACACTCGTGATTGCCTAAATCTGCTCATCAGCAGCTTGCCAGTTCATGGTCATTTCCTGGGCTGCTTTCCTGCCCCCACAGCTTCAGCTTGTGGCCCTGGTGGTTTAACAATTCGTGCAGCATTTAAGTCTCTGAATCTTCGCCTGTATTTGCCTGAGAAGCATCTATCTGTGTTCAATCATATTTTCGTTTTTGCATTATATAACCTTTCACGTTTTAATATGACCAACCCTTCATTTAATGAGCAGTATGGTAATAGAGAAACAACATGAAGGTTCTTCAACAAGTATTTGGCCATTAGATCCACTACAAAATATCAAGGGGCATTTGCAAAAAACTGATGCTAGAGCATTTTTCAGAAATATCTTAGCTTCTCTCAGCTATTTTGCAGTTACCAACTGGTCCCAAGGTCATTTTAGTGGATGTTTGAAGTCGTTTTCCCTTGTGTTTACTCGGTCCTATCAAAGGACAAACCACAGGTGTAGTTCATCACATTAACTATGCGCTAACGTTTGACAACTAGGAAGCGTCAAAAATGTTGTCTTCTTTTTAAAAATCTATTAAACTCGTATAAGCTTATTCGCTTTACTGTTTCCCTGGGAAAAGGTTTTTTATTAAAGTTATGACTGTAATCTAAAGAGGATTGTCATAGTCAAAGTGTCACATGGATAAAAAGCTGTACAGTAATGTAACTTAAGTTAAAGACCAGAAGCAGTTCAGACTATACCACTTAAAGGCATGTTCCTGCCAAATTTACTTAACAAATGTACAAATGTGCTTTTAACCTTACTATAGGAAGCTTTTTTATATTTACACATCAATATTATTAACACAGATATATTTATATGCTTTTTATTATATTTTTCAAAATGTGTCCGAGGTCTTCAGAAATAGAAAAGTGTCTTAAATAAAAAAATCTTAAATATCTTCAATGGAAATAAATGGACCACAAAACCAGTCATAAGGATCAATTTCTTGAAATTGAGATTTTTCACATCTGAACAATAAGACAATATTTGGCTGAGATGCAACTATTAAAAAAATAATCTGGAATCCAAATAATGAGAAAATCGCCTTTTAAAGTTTTCCAAATCCTCAGCAACATATATTGCTAATTATAGCATATTTTTTTATTATTTAATTATTTTACTATTTATTTAATTAATCTTATTATAATAATTACAGTATAAATTTTACAAAATTTCTTTACTTCATGTCCTAAAGATTTTGGCATTAAAATGTATTATAATTTTGACTCATAGAATTGTTGGTTTGTATACCCGTGTGACTTATGACTGGTTTTGTGGTCCAGGGTCACAAATGATATGTGAATGTAAATGCTACAGAAAATGTATACCTGTTCAGTATACAGGATTTACATTTACCATATTACCCTCTGCATTAAAAAATGTTTTATCCTATTGTGTCCTATGCACCATTCATACGGTTTCTTAGCACATGCCGTGAAATTGGATTTAAAGTGTTTTTTTCTTTTTTTTTGCATTAGATAAACTGTCTAAGATTTTTACCAACTGACCACATTTAGAGCTTATTTTCACCTTGACGCCCAAAAGTGTGAATTTGTCAGACGTTTGATAGCACATGTGGAAATGTATCATCATGAAGTCAGATGCTGACACTTCTAATGTCAACACATAATCACAGACGCTTTAACATAGACCAACACTTTTAATTGGCTTATTTATCGAGTTTGTCATATATTAAATAACTTGTTGATTTCACTCTCATATTAAACATAAACAAAATATTTTCTTCTGTAAAACAAAATCCTTTTTGTTAATGTAATTTGATATCCTGGTGTTATAGGCTACTGTGCCACTTGATCGTTTACTTCTCCATTCTTAAACAACTAATCATGTTTATTAACTTACCATGCATGTATTTTCACACAGAAGTCATGATTTATACTTCTGCTAGTAACAGACTACCGGTGTGAAGTTCTTATTTGCACTAAACTTGTATTACTGACATTAAAAGAAGGGTTAAAACAAGCATACTGTACATATAAATCCTGTGAAAATTATTCAGTGGAGCTGTTTCTCTGCAAAGCGTACAGTACGTAACTTAAACACATTTATTAGTGACTAAAATAAGGGCCCCTTGGATGTTTTCCAAGAAAATAGCACCCTAGTGATGCCTAAAATGATAAAAATAAGTAAATTATTTTATGCACTTGAAGTAAAAAATTCCCAGAATGCTGTGGGGCAGTGATAAGACATAATTGCATACAGGCAATTGGCAAGTTGAAAATAAATGCATGAGAAAAGGATTCAGAATGTCTTTTAAGGTATCATTTAACAATCTCACGTCCTGTGTGCTTTTTCTTCACATACAGGAGCTTGAACATCTACAGACAAATATGGCGGCGTACGGCAGCCTCTCCTTTGAGGAAGTTGTACAGGAGCTCATCAAGCAGAAGGAGGTGGTGAAAAAGAAAGATGCTCATATTCGGGAGCTGGAGGACTACATTGATGACCTGCTGGTCAGGGTCATGGAGGAGACACCAAGCATCTTAAGAACACCATATGAGCCTAAGAGAAAAGCTGGGAAGTTCTCTAAGAAGTAAAGATGCTCTTCAGAGTCTGGAGTGTGAGACCTAGTGTATTGTTACTGCGAATTAAATTATTAATGTTAAAGGACATCTTGGTGGTGTTCATGGACATTTAGATTTTATGTCAAGGATTTCTTGTGAAGGATGATGGGCGCTAAATGTGGTGATGCCAAAAACCCTTTAAGTTTTTGTGTCAATATTATTTTGTTTATTTTTAGATAATATAACTGATACTGGCAACCATTTTCGAAAAAATTCATAAGCAGCCATTCAAAGATGATTTGTGTGATGAGACCAATATTATGTTTGTGCCGAAAATAGCCTTTTACTTTGGATTCAGTCAGTGGAAGTGAATTCAGCACTTAATACTATCAGTAATACTGTGTTTTACATTCATTATTTTGTAAAGGTATGACTGGGGTTGACTGTGCATATGAGGCCTTTAATTTACATATCCTGCAAAAACATGTTTTGGTTACATAAAGAAATGCATTTATTACTGTGAGATCAATAAATAATTACTGGATGTATTCGCACCAGTGTGTACGGTTTACCGGAGGACCACGCTGGGTTTGACAGGGTAGTATTCTTCTATTGATGTTGAAGGTATTAACACTGTAGACGATATTGGTATTTCATGGGTACCTGGTTGATAGGATTGTAAGATTTTGGTATTGGACTCTTTGGTACTTTCACAAAGGATACGTATGTAAAAGATACACTGGTACGGAGTTACACTACTACATATTTATTTCAAGTTTGATTCCTATAAACAAAATATGTGTAGAACACTGTTCAATCAAAAAAAAAAAAAAACTAAGAAACTGCCTTTGACATTCAGCACAGAAGTATTTCAAAGCCCATTTTGAATGTCATATAAAGTCATGTACATTAAAAAATGCTAAGTTAAACCCACAGGAAGTATTTGGTATATCTGCTTTAATCACTGTGGGAGTATTTCATCAAAAATAATTCATTATGTATAAAACCATTTCTTTACAGTGTTTAGCATGCTTTACAGAACGAAATAGACAAAAGGTAGCTTAACTTAAATAGAAGAAAATTGTTTACAAATGTCTTTATAGTACATTGAAAGCTTTTGCTTCTGGATAGTTTGAATGACCTTTGCAGGACACTGACAGCGTTTATCGTGATTTAAATTTTGTAGCACATATCATTCTTGATAATTGAGTATCTACTGTACAGTATTTTACAGTATCAGAGTGAAAGCTGTACTGTGGTGGTGCATCTGGGCACCAAATATTTAAAACTGTATATTAGAGAAAATGATTGTTGAAAGAAATGATTGTAGTGGTGACTTGGTATACTACTATACTATAACCCTTAAGTATGTTAGCCCTTCATGTGTTCACATAACTCGCAGAGCAAATATTTAGGCCATTTTTTAATTTTTTTGTATGTATACTCTCTCTCTGTATATCTGTGGAAAGCTTCCCAGACCATGGTAAAAACACTGCTGGTTAGCCTTGCTGTAATACTGGATCATAACAAGTGTTGTATTCTTATAATTCTTTAAATTATTGATGTCTTGTTTCATGTAGGTTTGATTTACTGATGTTGGAGAGGTTTACATGTATGTAAGATTTTTGTTGAAATTCAGTGTTACACAGTTCAGTGCTCTTTTGAGAGTCAATTTGAAAATGAGATGTTTTGTGCAACCATATCATCCTGTACAAGAACATATTTTGATTCACTTCTAGGATACACTTCTAGGCTATATTTATTAGGCTTAAAGCATTTTTCTTTCAATTATTACAAAAATATGCTACAGATTTAATCACCTTATGTATCAGTTTTTTTTCTTTTCTTTTTTTGTCATTTGCCAAAATTATGCAATTGAATGTGATTAAGTGTAGAAAAGTTACTGTATATCAAATGATCTACATACCCCCAGTCTTGTGTAGATTATGCATTGTATATTCCTTAATTTTCCTTTATTTTTCTAGAGCTTGCGATCAAATTAGGCTCCGAATGTGTTCTGATTTGCTGTACGTGGCATTTTTAAAATAAGATGTGCTGAAGATGTGCTGAATCATGTGAGCAGTATGTATTGTATTTTTTCCCTGTTTTAGCAGAGCACTTTTTCTTTCTTGTCTGAAAACTGGAACTGCTATGCATCTATCTTTACAGCAATTCTGTTTGGTATTCAACAGTGTTGGGGAAAGTTACTTTTAAAAGTAATGCATTACAATATTAAGTTTCTCCCCAAAAAAGTAACTAATTGTGTTACTTAGTTACTTTTCATGAAAAGTAATGCTTGCGTTACTTTTAAGTTACTTTTGCGTTACTTTTTCTCACTTGGCTGAGGCTTGATCTCTTTCAGGCCTTGCCAGTGTTTTTATGATCGCAAAAATGTCAAACTTAGGCCTGCCATCATCTTTTCTGACTCAAACTGTTTCCGCTCAGTCGCACAGAGTGCATAATTCTACGTTAATATGTTCAATTTAATTCAGTACATTATTTTTTTTATTGAATTAATTAAACTGAAAAGTAACTCGCATAATTTTTTTTTACAAAGTCACTCAAATATTAATGTGTACATTTATAAAGTAATGTGTTACTTTACTCGTTACTTCAGAAAAGTAATATTATTACGTAATGCACGTTACTTGTAATGCGTTACCCCCAACACTGGTATTCAATGTATTTTGACCAATCAGCAATATCTGTAATGACACAAACAGTGTTGATCACCATGTGTCGATCATTTAGCACTTATGTTATCACACAGTATACAGCTGGAAGGAAGCAACTACATTCATTTATTTATGCTTGCACTCATACTAATATGTGTGTATTTGGATCAATAATGTTGGTGGCCCAGAATATAAGACCTTTTAAAAAAGTTAAAAACTTTTTTCTACAAAAAAGTATTTTTTTATTCTTTAACTTGATTTACTATATATCTTTGGTTTAAAACTTTTAATTTATATACATGCAGTTGCAGTAATTATACTTTTAGTATTGCTACTTTTTTCTGATATTTCTTTTAAAGGTTGTTTAGTTAGATTCATATACAGTAGCTTCTTTTGGTCAATTTGATCAATTAATTTTTCATGATTATCTTGAATAACATACAAAACTAAAATGAAACAAGACAGACAAAAGTTTAAATAAAAAATGAATAGCACTGAACAAGACATGTTTTTATTATTATTTTTATTTTTTTGCCATTTAGTCTCTTGTATGCATTAATATCTGGTGCATAAACCAGTTTCAAGTATTCTGTATTAGAGTACATGTATATATGTTTCTACTTTAATACTTTTTCCTTTAAAATATTCTTTCTTCCAAAAACTTTCACTGTGTGTACCTGTAAATAACGCTGCATAGAGTATAGATATTTTCCTTCAGACTTTCCTCACGGTATTAAAAGCATAGTTATCATGAAAATTAATTTTGTTACCAAAACACTTTTCTGTATGTTGCGAAAATTCATTATTTTGTGTAGCTGTAGTTCTTCATGACTCATCCAGAACTAACAGCTTCTGGGTCTTTGCATACTTGGCATGCAGCATGAATGAGTAGAAAAGAAAGATGAGTGTACAGTATTGTCTCTGTGGCTACCATTTAAAAATGATGGTAGATCCCCTTTCAATAAATCTTCCACACTTTATGACCCGTGTCCTTGATTGGTTTGAAGAATAAAGCTTGTAGATCATCATGAGCATGTTTTATATTCAAATTCAATGCTAGGAAAACTATTATTTGATGCGGATAAATAATTACTGTGCACTACAAAGGCATCAAAAACAGCCAGTGTTCAGTACTATGGTAAGCTGCTGGTGTCCACATCAATACATTAATCATATGAAAATTCATTAGTCTTTTTCAATTATCCTCCGCAAGCTAAGGGATTTTAGCCAATCTCCGGTTTCATTAACCATCATTGCTCAGAGAGCCCCACAGATGTTGTCTTCTTTCAGGAATATCAATGGGGAGGAAATTCTCATGCCCACCCAAACAAATAAAATAACCTCTTTAGCGACAAGGTACCTTGTTAAACTTCTCACCTCATTTGTTTATGAGTATCATGAGTGTGTGTGCGACCCCGTGCATAAACAAGTGCCTCTCAAGCTGTTTACCATCTCCTCCTCATGAGAAGCCGTATCATTGCTCTTCATTCAAAAGACCCGGCCCCTTCACATTCAGCCTCGAGTTCTCCATAGAGAAACTCTCTCAGCACAATTTGGATGAAAATGAAGCTTGTTCTCACGCAATGAAATGTAGATGAACAGAATTCCATGTGGAAGCACGGCACGGAATTTTCCTTTAATAATACAATGCACCTGGCTCAATGGGTTTTCCGGCTCTGTCTGCCTTTAAAGTATTCAAAATGTTTTAATAAAGTTTTTTATTTCTTTTCTTATGAGATTTACAGATACAGTAGTGAGTGGCAGAGTTTATAAATAATTTTAGGCCCAAATAAATGAAACCTCATAATGTTACAACTTTATTCATCCCTATACGAGGAATCTCATTCACCACCATTAAAACAATAAAAACCAGTGCACACAAAAATATATTTATATATTATACAGATATTTACTTAGTTTATTATTGGTTTAATTTAAGTTCTTTAATTTCATCTGCAAACATCAAGTATCTTATAACTCACCAATTCATTTTTGAAATGTGAATTGAGTGAAGTGCATACAAGTGCAATAGAAGAATGACTATTTTATAATGTTTTACTAATATTCTGCAACCAAAGTTTGTATTTATTTTTTATTTAGATCTATGAATGTTTTTTAATAACAATCAAGTTTTTGTAAAACATTTGCTTGTGCCATCAAAATAAATTAAATGTTATCTTTAATGTTATCTATGCAGTTCTCACATTTTTCTTTTTTTTAGTGTGGCTTGGGTGTCCAAATACTTTTGAGAGTCGCTGTAAATGTTTTACTTTGTCCCACTAAAGTTAATAATTTTACAGCATTAGACACAGAGAGTGGAAGGTGTAATGTTTAATGAGGTGAACTGTGTGGATCATTTAATCTGGTAATACATTAATTATCCTTTTTGAAGGACATCTAAAAGCCACTACTTACATTCATTACATCATAATGTTTCCCTTTCGGTGTTAGAAATGTGATCCATTTTGGTTAAACAAAAGTGTGCACTGTATTCTGATATCGGCCCACAATATTTGACGTAACAGTTAAAAATAAATGAGCAGCACCTTTCTTGCCCCCTTTTCATGAATTAGCAATGACCAACGCTGTAAATAGGTTTCCATCTCATCTGTTCTAATTGGAACAATAACTTTGGACACATTTACCGCAAGATACGATTTCATTTAGTCTAGTGTCCAGAAGACTTGGCACGTGTCATCTCTCTCTTTTCTGGACTCCTAAGCCCAGAGGGCGTTGTTTTATACGATATGTGATAGCATATGATCATAAATTACAAAACGGACAGCAGTGGTTCGTGCCGACCGGACAGCACGCGCCTTCCCGAGGACACGCGTGCAGGTGGAGGCCACCCACAGTTCATCTGCTTGTGTTAAAAATGGATGGGCGTCATTGCGTGGCGATCGGTGACACCAGGCACGCGTCAGCTCAGAAAGAGCGATTTCTGTGACAAGATGTTCAGCAAGTGAAATTCAACACACGGATGAGCTGTTTTGGGAACGACAGCCATAGGTGGTTGTCTGTGGCCCCTCCTTACGGCCCAAGCTCTGTCTGAACCTAACCCGACGTAAGCCAGATGTCAAAGTTAGCCTCCGCTGGGGTTTCCACCCTGGTTTGACGCTTTAGGAAAGATAATCTGGAAAAGCGTTCACTCGGCTAGGTGTCAAATGAGCCTCTCAGCATAAGGAGGGCCCCCATCAGACCTATTGTGTGATCTATTGTGTTTGTGATTGGTGCCACGCGTCCTGGATCAGGTGAACAAAGGCCAGATGACACCCTGAGGTGTTGGACGAGAGGAAATCAGACACATGAACAGGGCAATTAAGAGCAAAGGAGGTGAAAGGACCAGAGCTGAAGCTGAGAACATTGTGCTCAGAGGTAATTGATTGAGTTTACAAAACTGATAGGAAAGCTGGGGAAACAAGGTATGATCATACAAAAGACAATGACAGGGGAGTAGTGAGGAATTGTTTCAAAATTAAACAAACAGTATAGCACTTTCATTCAAGAAAGGCTAAAGATGTTATTTGTGTTTATGTGTATGAGCATCTTCGCGGCTTTGCTCCTCATGACCTCTGATTCAGAGATGTAATCCAAACAGCATCGCTGCTGAAAATGATGTTTACCAGGCACAATTTCTCTCTCCCGTCACAAAGAAACGTAACAAAAATAATGTTAAAGTGAGTGAATTTAGGTTAGGTGTCCCAATCTATCTAAATTTTGGTATTTTCATTATAACATTAATAAGAAAAATAGCAAATGCCCATATGTAGGTTTTTGCAAAGCACTTTAAAAAAATGTTGATTCAACTTAAAAAAAAAAAAAAACATTTTTGTGAATAGCAAACCCTTTTCTTTGCCTACTTTTTTAGTTAAATCGACTCGAAATTTAAAGGAAAAAACAAATCTTTTTTAAAGTGTTTCTCTCTCTCTCTACACTGTCAGATAAAATTGCAACACAAATAAAAAATAAAAAATACTGTAATCATAAAAAAACTAATTATAAACCAGATGTCAAAATTCACCATTAGTCAAGTGTCAACTGAGCTAAACAAACCTTAACTGGCTACAATAAAAATACTTCTGTTTGGTCTTGTCAAATACCAATAAATGCAATTGTTCAAATATTATGCTTGACATTGCATTTTATATGTTGAATTACATGTGTCAGTGTGTATATGTTGCTCTGTAAAATATGTCATCAGACAGTCTGCATCACAGTCTAAGCATCTGGCGGTACCAGATTTTCTGGTTGAGGCTGATAGGACCATCCCTCAGGCCGGCCGGGGAGCAGGTTTCTCTCTCATGGGCACTTTTACTTTCAAATATGCTGCTAAACATGGAGTAATACGGTCAATCAGTCAGTTGTCTGCTTGCTTTCCTGAAACATAAAAGCCCAGGCGGAGCACCGCTGGACCCCGTACCAGCCAAATTACCCCAGCGGGAATTACCAAGTCATAAATTCTAATGTGTCAGAGAGGTGGCTGTATTTCCGAGCCGGGTTTTTTAACAATTTTCTTCGAGTTTCTGTGTAAGAGCTTGTCATTTTGTGAACCAGACAAACAGTGTCGCAAACTGACAAAATGTAATGGTGTTTACATCTAAACACGGCCTAAAATCACTGTGATCTGGGCGGAGGAAAGCGATGGAAGCAGAGAGGCTGAGAGACTCCCCACCATGCCTTAACCGGTCTCTTCAAAAGAAACATTTGTGATGTGTCAACTCTTTGAGACTCGAAACACGATCCTAAAGCATGATAATCCACTTTGTAAATGTGGGGCAAGTTGCAGCTTGTCTTCTTCTATTTATGATTTCTCTCTTTATCTCGTGGAAATAAATGTTTATAGCTCAGGTACCTTGCTGACACTTTTAGTGTGAAAACGTGGTACTTTAATACAGCTCATTTTGTTTACAGTACCTTTTTGCACTTCACAAAATGCTGGGTTATTTTCAACCCATTGTTAATCAAGTATAACTGATGCACCTGTAGATGGATTTACAACTATGTAAAAAAAAACAATCTGTTAAATGTGGCTAATGATTTTTGTTAGATGTTCAGTGAAGAAAATGTTTTTTCTTTCTCGTATGCATAGGTGTAATTTACACTGGGGACGCTGGGGACACTTTTTGATATGGCTGATTTTTCCCCACCACTTTTTGAAAGCATTTGGTTAAAATGTTCTGAAAAATCAAGCAATACATGTGCGACTTACACTGCAAAAATGACTTTCTTACTTAGTATTTTTGTCTTGTTTTCAGTAAAAATATCTAAAAATTCTTAAATTAAGATGCTTTTTCTTGATGAGCAAAATGACCCAAGAAAATAAGTCTAATTTTTAGACAAAAACTCTACAATTTAAGTGAATTTGTGCTTAAAACAAGCAAAGAATTCTGCAAATGGGGTGAGAAAAAATCTAAAAATAAGATTTCTTTTTTCTTAAACACTTAAATTAAGCAAAATTTTCCCACCCCATTGGCAGAATTTTTTTCTTGAATATATTTTGAATTTAGTGTTTAAGAAAAAGTTTCAAGATTTTTTTGCTTACCCCATTGGCAGATTTTTTTGCTTGTTTTATGCACAAAATCTCTTAAATTTGGTATTTTTGGTCTAAAAACTAGACTTATTTTCTTACGTCATTTTGCTCATAAAGAAAAGCATCTTAATTTAAGAATTTTTAGATATTTTTACAAAAATACGGAACTAAGAATATTTTTTTTGAAAATAATTTTTTGCAGTGTACGCTGGTTTTGTGGTGCAGGGTTTTGTGGTGCAAAAGCTTTATTTGTCATTGTACAAGTACAACGAAATTATATGTTGCGTTGTGTGCTTATAGTGTGTTTTCTTTTACATATGTAATGAATTTCATTGTAATCATTGACTTAACGTGCTGCTGTTTTCTACAGTATGGCACTGTTCGGTTGAGCTGGTGTTGCAGGGACTGTTACATGTGCAGTCGACATTTTTGAGGGTTTTATGCTGAGTATTTTTGTGTTGTTGACCCCCTACATAGCGTAGGGGGTCAACAACACAAAAATACTCAGCATAAAACCCTCAAAAATGTCGGCCCATTTTTGATGCGCCGTTATTCAATATTTTTCCCGTCCTGCTGTAATGTTTTTTCATCTAATCTTTTGTCCCCACCACTTTTCAACACAAACTGACGCCCCTGCTTGTATGTGTGATATTTGTTTCAATCATACAGCCATTTATTTTTTTTTATCACTCCAAAAAAACTACAGGTATGTTGTGAAATTTTCCTTTTTTTGGTAAATAAAAATAACTAATGATATTAAATAATAATAAAACTTATAAAATAGTAAAAATTGTAATATATCAAAACTGTGAGAACAATTTATAGGCGTTACAAATTTTTTTTTATTTTTTTAAGTTGATCCAACTTTTACTTTTACAATGAATCATTATTATCATTATCATAACCTTGTGCAAACCTGCTTTTATTGGCTGAATGAAACCTGCTCTATGGAAAGTCCCCATAAAGCTTGTGTTTGTGTGTACCTGGTAATTATCATGTTAGAATACCAGTAAATTTTGACCTTGTCGGGACATTTGTGAGGTCCACAACGAGGAAACAAGCTAAATCAAACAGAATGATGTTTATTAAAAATGTGAAGTGGGAGAAAGTTTTCTGTGATGGTTGGGGTTTGGGGAAGGGAATAGAATATACAGTTTGTACAGTAAAAACCATTACGTCTATGGAATGTCCCCACAAAACATGGAAACCAGAATGTGTGAGTTTGTGTGTGTTTGCGTGCGTGCGTGCGCGTGTGTGTGTTTGTTAGCATAGCTTTTGAAAAGCCTGTCTGAAAATGTCTTTTGGTGTCTGGCCTGCTATAGTCTCATGTCAGAGCTCATAGAGAGCACACTTAGATGAACCATCATGTTTGATGAACACAGAGACAGAAAGTAAGAACTTGTTGAAAATGGTCAAGGTCTACTAGGTCTTGTAGATTCAAGGTTATGACATCAAGCTGTTTTGGTACAGTGTTCCAACCAATTTCCTCAGTGTTGTACAGATATAAAACTATAAAAGTGTACTCAGTTTCTAATGATTTTCCCATCTCTATTTTGTACATTCATATATACATATTTTCCTAGTGAGAGATTTAGGCATAAATACAAATCCAGACATTTTAAACAAAATATTTGTCATGCAGTCTCAGAGGTGGATTTTTAAAATAATACTGTGTTGGCATGAAACAGATTGTTTGATTTGAACTGAATTCTCAACATTTACTAAAGGACTTGGACTCTCTGTGCACTAATTATCCAAAAACATTTTTATTCCTAAACTTCATTTTAATGGAATTATTATTACGCCGTCCAACGCTGTAAAATATCTCTTGATGGCACAAAGAATATTGCTTTGGAAAACTGTATGACGTAAGAATGATTTGTAACACTTAGTTTTGATAGATCACAATGCAGTCGCTCTAACACCTGCCATCTCCGTTTTACAGGTGCCTAAAATCAAACCAGATTCTCTCAGTGTGAATGTCACTTTACTTTTCCTACATCTCACCATGTCTGAAATCTTCATAAAGCTTTAACAGTTAGTCTCATGTGAATATTCTAATTTCTCTGCCTGTATTAGAGGCGTCAATGTACTTAGTGTAATTTCACCGTAATCCTCTCTGCTAGCCGCTAACAACAGGTGATACGATTTCCCCGGCCATACTGAAATCTTTTATTCCTATTCTTTCCTTTTTGAGGCTCAATAGAATAATTTGTACGTTTGATATCCTTTATCCTACCAGACTGTCATGAATTGAACATGACGTGTTTTTAATTTGTGATTTAAGGGAATAAAATTCTGTTGTGAAATACTACACATGTAGGTCACTCAGTGAATAGAGGTATCTGTCTCTCAGTGGTCCCTCATTTAGAAACAGGACAATTAACCAATCACCCCATTAATTACATTGCTCTGATCTAATAACTGGCTAGAGAGATGCACAGCTGCTTTCCACTGCTCACAAAGACAAATGCTCACAGAGGAGACTCAAAAGCTCTTTAATCAAATTAATCTGAGATAAACAATCATTTACCCTACTATAAAACTGCTACTAGTGTGGATTACAGTGCTGTTTAAAAAACGAAGTAGAAGAAATAAATCACAAATTAAAACTCAATATCAGTTTCTTCCTGACAGCAATACGGAGACTTTTGACTTTCTTAAATCTTTCTCTTGAAAAAGAGCCAAGTAATTACAGTACATATACTGTATCTCCTCTTGAGTGTTAAGAGAGATATCAATAATGTCCTAAAAGATTTGCTAAGACACCAAATCTGCAGTGAAAGGTCAGAAATGTGAATACAAATGGAAGTATTTTACATCAGATTGTTCCAAAACCAATTTATCTGAGTAATGCTTACCACATTATATTAATACTCTCATGTATTTCAGCCAAGTTTTATATCTTTTTTAATATAATTCCTTTAAAGGAATTTTAGAAGAAACAAAGTTGATAATTAAATAAAACAACCACGATTTTCATGAGCTTTAAAAGACTGACCTCTAAGCAACCTCTGGCTTCTCACAATTATGTCTCTTTCTGTCTCTTTCTCTTTCTCTACTATCTAATATTATTTCTAATTTTTTCTCTGTGTGCAGCAGTTTATATTACAATTAAACCTTCTGCTGATTTGAAGCTATTTTAACAAACGGTGGACCCACTTTTGCCTGCAGAACTGCTTTAATTCTTTAAGCGTGTTAGAAACATTCCTCAGAGATTTTGGTCCATATTGACATTATAGTATCATGCAGTTGCTGCAGATTTGTTGGATGCACATCCATGATGCAAATCTTTTGACATGGTGCATTATCCTGCTGGAAGTAACAATATTCAGGTAGGCCGTGGAGTTTAAAGAGCACCTATTGTCCGATTTACGTTTTTAAATTTTCTTTGGTGTGTAAGTGTGTATTAGCAGCCTGGTCTCGCTGTTAATGCGTAGTATTTACATGTAACTTTCAAAACCAAAAAAATATTTTTTGTACGTTTAAATAGATGCTAAAACATACAATGTAGACGTATTTACAACATTTAAATGTAGCATTAATAAGTTTTTACAGCAAAAAAGAGTAAAACATTTACGTATCTTTCATTCCATAATTTCCTTTAACCATTTTAGCGATATGTTACCACCTTAACCCTACCCCAAACCTTACCCTAAACCCAAACCCTTATATACAAAATGTTTAAATACGTAAAGTATTCTTTTTATATTATGCAACGTAAACGACATATATGTTTAGGAACATTTTAGTAACAATAGTAACAATTTAGCATTCAAAAGATATTTTAAGCCACTACAGTCCTACACAAAACAGTTTATTAAAATCATTTAATGTTACTGAGTGCGTTTACATGCACAGTCTTACGCCAATTATGCTTAATAAACTGATAACACGTGGGGTCATGTAAACGCGTAAAGCGGTTTTCTTTAATCGGGGAAAGCCCATAAACGGCGTAAGCAAAAACCGATCGGCACAGGTAGTTTTTTGCTCATTACGCCGATTTCACGTGGCATGTAAACACCTTAACCCGCTTTCTCACGGTTTTGTCCATGTGCGCATGTCTCCGCCTATGAAAGATAAACGTCACACGCCGAAGTAAGCGCAAGGTAAAGCATAAAAGTCTCCGCTCGTCTAAAGCAGTTGGCAGAGAAACTGTGAAAATAAAAGCTCATGTTACATTTACAGGTTCTGCAGACACGAGGAGAGATACAACAGTACAGCTTAAGACAGATATGTTGTTGACTTTTTGATCGACTATTGTGTACTATACCCATAAGTCCCATGTAAACACAGTTGACTGCATAGCCGGCTTATTGATTTGCATGTAAACGCATGAAAACAGTTTTCTATAATAAGCAGATTTTTAATAGTTATCCGCTTATTCTGTGCATGTAAACGCACTCACTGTTACAAAAAGCATAACAGACAGAGAAGTGTAATCACAACAACTTATTTATTGCGAATATTAAAATCAATACCAAAAGTAGTTAAAATGACGATGTGCTGCAGCCAAGGTCCTCTCTGGAGTATATGAAGTAAAGAGAAGTATTAAAGTTATGAATCCAAGGGAACGTTGATCTGGCTTCCCTCTGTCACTGTGCATTTTTTTTTTAATTTCAAACGTACACCAACGGAAACGGAAATGACGCAAATATGTCACGTGGCACGCAGAGAGCCAATGAGCTTTTGCTGTAAAGCAATGTGTCGTAAAGCTTCTTGAGGCGCGATATTTGAATTCAAATTTATATTAGCTTATAACGAACGCGCGATCTGACTTTACGGTTGCTGATGAGAACTCAAATCAATATCCCTGGATAAAGGGCTGAATTTGGATCTGTTCCTCGCAATTGTGTGAATTTTAAAGATGTGGATTACAGCAAATGAATAAAAGTAACATCTTTTGTGAATTTGTGTTGTATTTTCGAGTAATTGTTGCTTAGTAGTAATAATAACGTATTGCATAGAAGACAGCATGGGAGAAATGCGTTTTTGTGTGTCATGGCAAACAAACTAAATATTAAAAAATAGTTAAATACAGAAATGTTATTCATTTAAAAGTTTTACAATTTCCATGACTGTGAAATTCTCTGAATATCATAATCATTTCATTAGGTAAATGGGTAAACTGTCTTAAATAAATCCTGGGATTGATGATTTAGTAAAGATCGACATTATCATAATTCCTCATGCTTGGACTCACAGCCTAAAAGTTAACTTCTGTTAGCAATCAAATCTTTTAATATGGTAAGGAGCCTCACATTTACGGCTGACTTCAGAGGTATTCAGGCCAATACAATGTACAGATTAGCTGGCCAATCAGGGACACAGATCTTTTCAAATCTGTGCGTTTCAGGAAGAGAGTGAAATCTGAAGCTACAAAAATGTACGGCATGTGGAAAACAATGTGTTTTTTTAACCATAAACCACCAAATACTATATATTGTATTATACCAAGTACAAAAGATAACCAATGACATGGGTGCTCTTTAAATAATGCTCAATTTGTACAAAGAGGCCCAAAGTGTGCCAAGAAAATATTCCCCACACCATTACTGTACATCACCAGCCTAAACCATTGATGCAAGGCAGGATGGATCCATGCTTTTATGTTGTTTACTACCATCTGAATGTCACAGCTGAAATCGAGCCTCATTAGACCAGGTACCGTTTTTCTACACTTCTATTGTCCAATTTCTCAAACTAGTCTGACCTCTCACATCAACAAGGCATTTCATCCATACAACTTCTGCTCGTATTTTCTCTTTTTCGGACCATTCCCTGTTAACCCTATATGGTTGCAAAAAAATCCCAATGGATCAGCAATTTTTTAAATAAGACAACCAACAACCATGCTATGTTCAAAGTCACTTAATCCCATTTCTTCCCCATTCTGATGCTCGATTTGAACGACTTCACCACACCTAAATTAGTTGCTGCCATGTGATTGGCTGATTAGCAATTTGTGCTATCAAGCAATTACATATGTGTACCCAATAAAGTTGCCGGCGAGTGTAAAGTATAATGATACACAGTGATTGCATTTTTTATCTTAGCAAGTAATGACTACAGAATATGAGACCACTTCCAGCACAGCATTTTAACCTGTAACGCTGCAATTATCCGGAAAACCAATAGAGCCTCACAATGCTTCATTTATTTTTCAGCCTTTGTGGCAAACTTTCTAAATGATTGTGGTGTTGACATGAAGAATGATCGCTCAGTTCCCAGTCACGGCTAACAACCCCAGGCTCTCACAATCCCCTCTTAGCGGCGTGCTTGCAAACATGCCAAGGTTTATTTTATAAACACGAGAACATGGCAGATAATCGCGCAGTACTTCTCAAAACAGGCCCACAGCGTCATACGGCGGACCAACGCGGCCGTTTCGTCCATATGTCCTCATTAGGGTCTCTCGCGCTCCGTTTCCACAGAGCAAACAAGGTGGAAACTCTCCAATGTTTTGCAAGTGTCACATAGCTGCGTGATGAGCCATCAAGACCGAGCTGGCTGGAATATCACTGACCCTCAATCACCCCACTTTTTTCCAAAGCGTGTTTTTCTCCGAAATGTTCTCGATTTGCAAGTAAAATGAGCACAAGAGTCGGCCTTGTAAACTACTCGCAGGTGGTTCGATTTGAAGGGCTGTTTTGATACAATTAGGCAACAGATAGAGGGAGGAACGGTTCAAAGGGCTTCACTGACTCTGAGAGTGGGAAAATATGAGTAATTAATTGTGAGGCAATGCTTTTGACATGGCAAGAATTAAGCTGTCAGACTGTAAAAATTGAGATTCTCATATTCTCCTCTAAATGAAGTAATTGCCGGCTGTCAAACTGTGAATGGAAAGAGCAAAGACATACATATACACCTGTATGGTATAAGAACAAAACACATGGCACAGAAATATGCATCATGTTCTCCTTGGCAAGCTGTAAGTCAAAACAAAATGTTACGTTAAAAGCATGAAATATATAATCCTTAAAAAGACAGTTGTTGCTACACATGCCTATTGAAATCATGCACCTCTGCCTACATTTTTCCATTACCTGAAACACTGTCACAAATCACTGCATCTTTCTGTTGAAGTGTCCACTAGAGGCACTGGAAGCACTTGTTTTTTTCTGTTTTAATGTAGGTTTATTTAAGGTTACAAGCAGACAAGAACATTATTGAAGTATATTCTTCAGTTGTGACTGTGATGATAACCGTCTGATATTGTTACTGTCAGAATTGTTAGTGTTTGGCCGAGGTTTGTCCAGAGCTTTTTTTTTTACATGAAGCATGGTGGTGACTTACAAAAGTGGCAGTAATGAAGGATCAAAATACATCTGTATGATTTACTCGGCTGTGATTTATTAAAATTAAACTGCAAGGACAGCGTAAGTCGCACGGTTTGTGCGAACATGATTATAAATAAAGACCAAATGGCACAAATCTACTTAACAAAGACGAGCAGGTTTAATTTATGTAAGTGTCTGCATCGTAACTTTTAAAAATCCCACGTCAAAACCGAAAACAGATCTAGTGGACATTAAATCAAAAGAGCAACATATTTCAGGTAACTATGATTCAATCGATTCCAGTACTGTGAGAGAATGAATAAATGCTGACATAATTTTGGGTTAATCCTTTACAGTAAGTGCAATTCAAATATTTTCTTTTCAATTTATATACTTGCTGGTGTACAACACAGTGTATGTAAATGTGCAGAATGTATAGACTGTTGTGATGGTATGTCCCTGAGAATGTCCATTAGGACTGAAACTCTGCATCGGTTTCGAATGCTTATCAGCAGACGCACAGCACATGATATACTGTATATCCTGAAAGTGCAGGAGGGGAGGGGGCAAATTGAAGTAGAGAGACAAGGATGAGCGAGAGATGAAAAAAGAGAGAAAGCAGATAGGTAGACATATGGACAGATGCATAGATGTGGATGAGCTTCAGGTCCAAGTATGGAGCGCCCTTTGACTCACTGGACCAGAACCAAGTGGGGCTGACTGAGGCATCCACAAGAGCTCTATTGTTCTCATCATTAATCAAACTCCAGCGGGGCAGGTAACATTCCCCTCTATACACACACATACTTCAACACAGACTGCCAGGAGGCATGAATGGGCTGCTTTTTTAGCTGGCAGCGATTGGCGTTTGGGTTGAGGAGAGGATGTGTTTCTGTTTCATTAGTGAGATGAGCTCAGCGCGGGCTCTCCGCCGTGTTCAACAGCAGGTATTAACCTCCAGAGTTTGACCTCTGCTCACGGTCGGCCTCCACTACTTCTCTCTCTTTCATTGCCCACTAATTTCTGCTTTATCGTATATTTTTTGCAATTTCTTCCTCATGTTTGTGTACTTACTGAAATGTTAGCAAAGCTGTGATTTGGACGTACAGGCAGTGCAGGTGACAGACAGCAGAAATGTTGATAATCAGTACAAATGCACTGCAGCTAGTGTGATATTGAATTATGCAAAGCTTATATAGAAATATAAGACCTTATATACTGTAAATAAAAATAAATAATTTTTTTATTTATAATTGACAATATTGTTTCTTTGTTCATGTTTCACTCCTACTAATAATGGACCTGTCTTGGGTTAAATTGTTAAGGTAAAGAAAGCAGTCAATCACATAGTATATGTCATAACTATCGCCAAATGCTTGTTTCTGATTGGTTTCAGCCATAACAATGTTCCGATAACAACATTTGTTAACTAAGAGATAGCAAAAACCATGAAATCAACTGCCCGGGTGTCAGTGTACAAATTCCACAAAAGTAACACACATCTCTTCAGGCTCAGTAAAGCTGTGAGCCTCAAACGCTTATCCATGATACAGATCTAAATGGCACACTCATTAACCGATCAAAACAAACAAAAGGGGGCGATCTGCATGCTTAGCTAGGAGAAACCAGACCTTTTAATACTCAAGGAGCTAAAATCAAAATCTGATGATGATAACATTTAATGAAAATATATATTTGTCCTGAACTGAGCTCAAACCAAAAGTAAGGAAGACATTTTGAAAATTACATAAATGTGTTGTGATTTTTTTTTAGACTATATTGAATGGGTCTTTTAAATAATTAAGTTATTATTATAAGTAGTATTAGTAGTATTAGTATTAGTAGTAGTAGTAGTAGTAGTAGTTATCAGGATCCTGCCGGAACCTTGTCCTGTTTTAGTATTTAGTCCAGTATGGCAGGGTTCTGACAGTACAATGTTTTATGTGGGGAATACGTGGTCTGTATTGATTATACTAGACCACGTATTTCCTGTGTCTTCTCACTTTTTACCCGCTCCCTTACCTGTCATCATTCTCACCTGTTCCCCTCGTTATTTTGTCCCTATTTAAAGTCTTTGTGCCCAGTGTTCTGTCTGTGATCGTACTGTGTTATCAAGCTCTGTTCCTGTCTTTATTTATATTGAGTAAGCTAAGATTATTGTCTGTTGTTCATTGTATGTTATTAGTGTTTAGTCAGTCAATGTCTAGTTTAATGTCATAGTAGTCCAGTTTAGTTTTTATCCGGTCCTGTGTATCTTGTCTTGTTTTACCCCCTCGTGGGTTTTTGTTTTCTTGTTTTTTGTTCAATAAATTGTTCAGTTTTCTATCAGTGTCTGCGCTTGGGTTCATCTGCCTTGCCTCTCCTGACAGTAATAGTAGTAGTAGCGCACTTTGTTTTAAAGATTACAGTGTGGGCAGTGTTTCCAAGAAATTACTGCATGTGATACATTTTACACTTAAATGTTTTTTGGGGTGTCCAGAAAAAATTTTTTGGGTAACACTTAATTTAACGACCCGCAAAGTACCGCGTAATTAAACCAAATTTACAGCGTACCTATTTGTAACAACCGAGTACCTCTACTTGTAGTTATAAGGGAAAAATATTTTAAGTTTGGGGTAATAAGGGGGTAAGAATATATGGAAAATTATTCTCCAAGTATTTCATAACTACAGGGTACCTATTGTAATATTACGTGGTATGTATGACTTACGTCTATGGGTAATATGGTCTATGTGTAATATGTTTTTTTTTCATATTTGCTAATTACCTGATGAAGTGTTTTGTATAGCCTACAGTTGATCTCTACAAGCCATGTCGGCAAATAAAATATAACACACAATAAAAATAATAGCAACTTCATCTGTATATGTAGTAAATATGGTGGCACAAAATAAAACGTGGCGATTTTTAAAGTGGCTTAAAAATTAGAACTATATTGTATGGCGAAAAGCACTTAGTTTGGAGCACTAAGACCTCTGGTGCAGTTACATCATCACTCGCTCAAACTTCTAAAGTCAGGGGTGATGATGTTACTGCGCACCGAGGTCGAAGTGCTGCAAACTAAGTGCTCTTCCGCCATACAATATAGTTCTCATTTTTATTTTGTGCCCCCATATTTACTCATGTAACTACTCATGTAACAGTTTTTAAATAGGGAAAATATGGAAGTGTTTGGTGGCTTCTAAATTCATCCCTGTTTGGATCCTAAGGAATGAATGGGGCTAGGCTAAATGCTAACACATTCACAATGTGCCGTACAAAGATTAAGTGCACGCATTGAAAAAAGATAGGTTCTGTATATATTGATTCAATCTAAGTTGAGCTAAGAACATAGTGAAATATTAAAACAGATTAATACATGTAATATATTTATGCAATAAAAATGCATTAAAGAAATACAGTATGAACAATAGTTACAATGACAGTAAATTAGCATGTTTTGAAGTGTTATTAATGTACTTGTTTTAAAATGAACTGTAGTGCTGTTATTTCATAGCAGCTGAGATGTGTTGCATGGGCACCGAGTATATGTGCAGTATTTCACGCTTCTATTCTTCTGGACTGTTTGTGTAAGCCAGTGGGTAAAAAACCGACTAGTCACTTAATTGGCTTGTACCATGACTGTGCTCCTGAATGAAAACATCCAGAAAAAAAAGCTCTGGTATATGTATATATCTCTAAAATCCACAAAACAGATGCTCACTTATTTAATTACATGCTAATTCACTTAACCAGAGTGCTCCTTGACTCATGAATTCAAGGGTTCATGGATATCAAAAAGCTCTGCTTCTCTAAAGCAGCATGGATTCTGGGTAAAGGCCTTTTCCGAGTCTGACGCATTAATTAAAAAGCTTGTGGAAAGTGAATGTCTTATTTTCCTGTAATGAGTGTAGCTTTCATCATCCTGTTTTCCCCAACATGACGCTTCAGGCTTAAGTTTGCTCTTTTCCAGCTTTACGTGCAGTGCTAACGCTAAGGCAGGCAACAAAGGCCCGTGAGTCACAGCGTGTCAACTCTCTATAGCATACTGTTTTTCCTCACCTCCTTTGAAAACGCATTATTAATTGGATTTAGATATTTGCAAAATGATCTATTTAATGGGATTACTAGTGCAATAATGATCTTATTTGAGAGGGAAGCCATCCAGGCTTTCGGGGGCGGACTGATAGCACGCTAGCAGTTTTTCGGTAGTTAGTGTTGTGTTATGGGGAAAGATAAAGCCCAGTTTGTTGTATTTGTGTGTATGTGTGCGGGAGCAGGAAGAGAGATGGGCGATGTAGTGAAATAAAGATTTGGGGTAAATCTGAGGGGACCCAAAGGGCCCTTAATGCCTCTTTCCACCAAGGCAGTTTAAATGCTGGTTCAGAGCCTAATTTCAAATCAGTTCTTGATTTATCGACACCCAAAGCACCAGCTCTGAAACAGGAGAAGTGATTCTTAAGTAGCACAAAAACATTGCTGGTCTAGAATTATGAACCGATTGCGTCAGGGGCTAGGGGCGAGGTTATTGTGACAGGGGTCACAGTAATGATAATGGTAGCTACATGCTAAGGCTAACGCTCTGTGTAAATGATAAAACATGCTATGCCCGTATCGTTATTCTCGATTGCAACTTCCATTTAAATATATTACGCTGAGCTGCACGACACGTTGGATTCGCCACATTTGGATGCCAGTGTACAGGGTAGGTAAGCAAATAGTGCACTGTATATATCATCTTTCCCAGCAATGTTAGTGCGGCAGCGCCAAACACACTATCAACAATGGCGGATGCTAATAATGGTCGATGGCTTTGCATATCTACATTGGCATCCAAACACTTTGAAACCAACGTGAACGTGCAGCTTGACGTAATTACCGTAAGACTTGGCTCTATGGTGGCTTTCATGGAAAGGTAAACCAGTTCTTAGAAGGCTCACCAGTTGAACCAACTTCGAACCAGCAACAACACTAGCTCTGAACCAGCACCCAGTTCTTTCTGGTGGAAGGGGGCACTCAGCCACTGAACGTCAGTGAAGTTTAAGGTAAGAGAGAGAGGGGGGGGGCGAACAAGTGAATTAAGGCAGCAATAGAGGGATAGTGTCTCTCATGACTAGGGATGCAGCGATTAACCGGTTTCACTATTAACCGCGGTTTAAAACGTCACGGTTAAGTAACCGTAAAGCCTTCGCTACACCGCGTGTTTTTGTTTCACGCACGCACGCACAAACCAGATCCACGAAGCACCAAGAGGCGCATGCGTCATGATGCATTGTATGACAAAGCTCCGCGTTCAAAAGAATATGTGCGCGTGACGCGTCTCTTGGTTGTTCGTGCATCTGGTTTGTGTGTGAGTGTGTGTGTGTGTGGGTGCGCGCGCACCTGCATCCGTACATGAAAGAGCCACACTTCAATCGGTCTACTCTGTACAGCATTAAAAACCTCCTGCTCGCGGATCAAACCCGGGCGGGGCTCCTGGTGGTCTGACTGCATTTCATTACGTTGAATTATTTTAACGCGTTAATGATTAATTAATGAATAGCATGAGTTAACACGTTAATCTTGCCACCCCTAATATTTATATTTGATTTTTGTGTAATATTAAGCTACACCTGTCAAATGACTGGCAGTACCTGGCCCAGGATGACCCTGTGTTATTATTCGTTTTGAGAGGCTCTTATCATTTTTACTTCATATATTTTACTTCAAACAAACCAAAATAATATAACTTTATTCAGTCCAAATGTAAAATTACATTTATTCAAAAGATCATTAAAATGAATAGCCTACAGGTTTTAAAGGCACCTATACTGTTTAAGTCAAAGCCAGCTAAGTTATTATTATTATCATTTGTCCAAGAATTGTAGAAAAAATACACAAACTGAAAATACAGAAACATTTAGCAATTGATTAAAAATGTATTCATGTGATTTTATACATTAATGTTGTGAAATAAATGAATCCTTAATAACCGTAATAACCGTACAACCGTGATTATTTATCAGACTATAACCGTACCATCAAAATCTATAATCGCTGCATCCCTACTCATGACTACATAATGGTCTTTTCTGGCATCTTTATCCAGCTTGATATCTGGCTGAAGCTTTAACAGGCCCCATGTCAACTTAAGTGCTGGTGGGTTTCTCTCTCTCACTCTCTCTCCTCTCTCTCTCTCATTTTATTCTGTAATGAATTTTGCAGAAAAATTTTGAAAAGCATGCAGACAAAACTTTCTGTAATCACTGACCAAGTTGTTTAAAACACGTCTATTCAATCTGATGACACATGTAGGCAATTGGCAAGTTTTCTTGCAGACATATTGACCTAAAATCAGTGATTTGTAGCTACCAATGCCTGAACCCACTGTGCTCTAATTCCTTCATAGTCCACACCACGTTTACATTAACATTTGAATATGTTTCTTTAAAATACATTTACTTAAAAATGCTGTAATCTTTTACTTGGATTATAAGGATGTAGTCAAATGTGATTATGCTAATGGTTCATTATTTGCATAAAATGTAGGATATATTAAACTAGATTAAAAATATTGAATATTTATGGAATTATTTATGGCTGTAAGTCAACAGATATTATGAATCCTAAATTCACTGCATTTTTAAATACTGCAATAATAGAAGTCGTCTATTGTCTGAAAACACTTTTTTTAGGATGTGTGCCAATTCAGATCCACTACTTGACTCTGTGTTATAGAAATATATTAATCCTGCGAATATATTAATAAAGTGAAAACAAAAAAACTCCAAAAAGTATAGATAACAACAAGCCAAAATGCTTTAGTTGGTTGATTAAGTTATGTAAACAACAAAACTGGTTGGTGGCTACCTGCACTTACTTGTGTGTGCGCGCACGCGTGTGCAGTGTGTAACATAAGTGAGTTACAGGTAATCCTCATACTCGGTCTGGAGGTCCACATGTGAAACCATCCATAAAGGACAGCTTCACAGACCGCCATTCAGAACATTAATCTGCAAACAAGTGATTTTTTGTGTCCGTCTTCCACAATTTTCATCGCGTCAATTTTGTACACAGATTGGATGTGATTCGGCTCATGCTATCGAGTTCCAGACCTCTTTTTCACTAACACACTGACCCCCACACACACACACATACACACTTACTACATCTGTGCAAGTACACACAGCAACTCTCTCACCTCACCCATGACCCAATCTGGCTCTGGCATGGATATAAATTCAGTTGGAGGATGAGTAAGACAACAGTGCGGATTTATCGTGCGCATGCTATGGCTATGTGGATAAACATTATCATAATCACATACATGTATTCAGAGAGATTAAACCACATGCAAGAAAATAAATATGTGTTTACATATGGTATTACTGAGACTCGGAGAGTTTAAATGCATTCATCCATGCAAACCTACACCTATGCAAATTTGAGAATGCAAGTGGGAAAATTCATAGCTCCAAGCTCAAGAACATGCAGCAAATATGCATGCTTTAAAATGTGTCACATATGCTCAGAAACAGTTTTTTTATTGTAGACTACATATACATAGTGTACACTGTTTATAAAATCAGTGTACATTCCATACACAAATACACACATGCCATTAATAGATATAAAGGAATGGATGTCTGCACCCCAATCCAAGTTTATCTGTGTTTCACTTCCTCTCAACAAGCTAGTCTAATAAATTAAAGGAAAAAGAACTAAATCTGCAGAAAAGCTAATTTTTCAAACCAACAAGGTGATTTTATATTTGCATCCTTATGGACAAAATCTCTTTTAATATAAATAGCTTACCCTTGTTCTTCTCATTGTGCTTATTTTCTTTTCAGATACTCCATTGATTGACTCGGACCAAGACCTGCATGTCACTCAAATTAAGTGGATTTATCAAGTTTCACCTTTTTATTTGCCCTGTGGTCATTTCCTTAATCTGCTCATCGCTGGAGGATTTCCCCTCTCAACACCTTCAACAGGGTGCCATATGCCCACCTGCATAAATGGATACAGTGTGAACTGTTCAATATAGCATTCACTGCATTAATGAAATAAAAGTAGCTTTTCATATTTCGAAATCAGAACATACTTCAATATAACAACTATAACATGCCTTAGAATGGATAATGGCTATTATGGCTAATATGTTTTATTATTATTATTATTAAACAGTACTGCAGCAGTTCAACGTTTTCTGCATCTTCAGGCCAGCTGGTCGTATATTATCTTTTGCATGTCAAACAATGTATCAACCTCACAGCAGGCCCTGTAGTTGGCCATCATAGTACTATGGCAATTTCTATGTTTCTGTATACTACCCCCGGAGCATCACAGCAGGTTAAAATATTAATCACTTCAACCCGCTTGTATTTCATATTAATAGTCCATCTGACGTGAAGGTTACGGAAAAAGCTCTTCATGGGCAGCCTCTTCTGCGCTTTGATGCGATGATTAAGACTGTGCTGCATATGACAGCACCCAGTTTATTAATGTAGTTGTAGATGGAACAAATACTGCCGGAGTGAAAGAACTCAGACATTAGGATTAATGGGGGCTGGTGAGTGCAAAGGATATTGCATAGACTTGACATATAGGGATGCTAGACTATTGCACAGCTGGGATGAATAACAGACTCATTCCTGTTGGAGAAATATTTTGTTGAACATTTCCTTAACACTTGGGATGCACCTTCAGATATATTATAGATATTAGCTATATAGATATTTTATCTAAAGGACTTCATCAATGTCAGACGTTATCAACAAACCATTAACATCTTTTATCTAATCTTATGTAATAATAGCAAACTCATCAAAACTATGGCATAACCGTGGAAGTCATGTTGTGACTAAAAACTTTCGATATAAATCAAAACTGTAAAATGTTATCATCTTTAGTGTAGTCACCCTTTGCCTAGAATTTGTAAAATCTTACTCATGGCAATTTAACAACTTCAGATTTCACCCTGAGATGAATTTTAAATATTGAAGAGTTCACAATTATTAAAGTCATTTATTAAAAAATATTTTAACAGAATTTTATTTTTTTAATGAAAGAAATTAATTATTGGCACAAGTTTGTCTACAAAATAATTTCAAGCATTTATTTATAATATCATGTAAAAAAATTTAGTCAAGTTCAATTCAATCTTCAGTCAATTTCAATCTTTTGACTGGTAGTGTATATTCTTTCTTTTTATATTTTTATATCACACAGAATAGAAAATAATCTTTAAATATCATAAGAGCATGGGCAAAGATTAATTGCAATTCATCGCATACAAAATAAAAGGTTTTTTGTATAATAAAGTGTGTGTGCTGTGTAATTATTATGTATATTTAAACACACGAACATACACATTTCAGAAATGTTTTATTAATATTAATATATATATATATATATATATATATATATATATATATATATATATATATATATATATATATATATATATATATATATATATATATATATATATATATATATATATATATATATGTTTATTTATAATAAATAAATATATATATTTATCACACACACACACACGTAAATGTTTCTTAAATACATACATGAATGTGTGTGTATTTACAGTACATATTAGGGCTGCACGATTTGGGTAATTTTTCCCATTGCGGTTATTGATGCTAAAATTGCGATGTGCGATTGCGATTATACTAAATGGTATCATGAGTCAACATGATGGGTTTTAAAGAAAATCCACACACAGTTTAGCTAAAATTTGTATTTGTAAAACTAGAAATGTTTTCGTATTGCCACATGATGTAGCAACTGCTCAGTTTCAGTAATCCTAAATCCAAAATACCGCCATACAACAGACATAGAGTTTTTTTTAAACTACCAGATCACTGTCAACCTCCTCTGCATCCATCTTCGCTCTGGTATAAGTGACGAAGCACACCACACACGTGCATGCCACACGTGCATTGCCGTTTTTGTTCATTTTTCTTTCTTTTTTTAAACAGCAAGGAAAATCATCAAACTGTTATCAGAAAGTTTGTGTTAACAAGTCCACACATTTATTTATTTAATATAATTGCAACATTTTGCTGTCATATAATTGCACAGGCTGACATCGCGATTGCGATTGCGATGCGATTAATTGTGCAGCACTAGTACATATACATAATAATTACAAACAGCACACTGTATATTATGCTAAAAGTCACTTTTATTTTGTATACGATTAATCACTATTAATCTTTGCCCAGCACTAAATATCATATAACAGAAAAATAGAAATGTAAAATGAGCAGCGCCCCTGGTGGTGAGAAACTAAACTACACAGACTCACCATGCATCCCAATTTGCATACTATCAGTATTAAATAGTATTCGTAATTTAATTTATTATGTCGGTATCTTTCAAAGCACTCAAATGTCTATATTACTTTCCCAACACAAAAATCCTGTAATACAAACTTTTAGGGCATAGGACATAGTAAGCGAATTGGGATGCAGGCCGAGTCTCATTATGATTTGCATTGGTTCACTAAATATGCTCATTAAATAAAAAAATATCTAATAAACTGCATTATACATTTTTTTTTAGACATTGTGAGTTTTCAATTGGTCAGCTTAGATCAAAGCATGCAGAGAATTTCTCTTTCCAGGTGCTTGTGTTTTAACCATGGAATCAGAATTTGGCAGTTTAAACAAAAATGGTGTTTATTACCCCATCTGCAGCACTCCACATTTACCACGCTTAAGTTTTATATCCTAGCATAAAACATTAAAAGTTACATTTTTATGGCCTTTAAACCTTTCCATTACAGACAGCGCATTAGAAACGCTACTTTAACAACAAATTTTCCACTATTAAGTAGACATTCCAAAACCTTTTGGTATTTCATTAATTTCGTTTAGCGGGCAATCTTGCTCAGATGGTTGCACATCACAAGCAGTCATCCATATGAATTCCTAGCAGGTACCAAGCAACCACACTGACATACACATAAGCAGGTCTCATGCAAACAAGCGAATGGTTTCAGGTAATTTAGCCCTTTAGGTAACAGCGTGTCTGCCAGAATTTTTTTGCTGTGTTGCACACTTTAAACGAAAGCAGCCTCGAAACAAACGTGAGCCTTTTGTTTAATACTTGACATCAAACGCATCCTCCTCGTGTTTAATTTGTGCGTTTGTAATCATCAGCAGATGTCCGTCTCAGTTCTGCTTTATCAAGCATTGCAATTTATTACTTCCTAAATGATTGTTCAACAGGTGGTTCCCTGTGCATCTGTGGGCCTTGCCTTTGTGAACTTGAAGCATGCTTTAAATAGCTGCAAACTTAGATTAAACATATTCCCTGCTGCATTTTTCCCCTCTCCGTCGCTTCAATGTTGAATATGTTGATTTATGAAGTGTTTGGGAGTGAGGTCAGCGGCCCATTGAAGATTTATGAAAAGGCAACTGAGAGCGATTACAGGAGCCCAATCTATCACGGCGCGCTATTACAGCGTTGTTGTGACTTTGCCGTTATAACCTCCATCAAATGCATCACTCTCTGTAAATTGTAGAAGTTCGTTTGAAGTCAAAACGGGATTCAGAGATCAGTGTAGACGGCACACTTCAGTGGATTGAGCCCATCCCTCTCTTCATTTTCTCGCAATATGAAAAATCCCATCTAAACTTACATGTAATGCAGAACATGTTCCCCTATATGTCAAAGCAAGTGGATGAACAACCCTAATTGTTTTTGTAGCCCAGTGTATTAAGCTTACTTTAAGATTCCCTATATCGCTGCTGAAAAACATATGCATTTACATACAGTATGCATCAATGCATGGGTCTGTCTATGTAATGTACACATGTAGACGCATATGATAACCTAAACTAATGTATGTGATAATAACTACAGTATAGGTGATTGAATTTGTCATGTATGTATAACATGCTGGGATATGCATAAGCACTTATGTGTGGACAGATAGATCTATGTATAAGAAGTCTACTTTAACATGTATACATTAATATACACACCAAATAGACAAAGTGTCATCCGCATAAAAAATTAAAGCAGTAGCTCTCTTTTTGTTGTTACTTAGGAATTAAGCTACAGAGTCAAAGTAAATGAGTTTCACATGATTGTTTTTATTATTTGCGGGCTGTAAGTTAAAGGCTCGTGGGTGTTTTTCAATGGCTCTTCTGGCCTTTGCAGTGGGCAGATGCAGTCTATGTCCCAGATCGCTGAATAAACTCACATTGTTGAGTGTGTGGGACGACTTGCTTGGCAGTCGACTCTGACAAGTGGATTAGCAGAGGCAAGGCCACCTCTGAATGGTACCCACACGACTTGCAGCCATGGCGCCGAGCATCAGTGTCACATATCATACGTTTGACAATGCAACAGTGCTTGCAAAAAAAGAAAGGAAAAAGAAAGAGGTGAAAAAATGACAGATATGCTACAGCATATTTTGAGGATTGCACGCATATGGCAGCAGCATTAAACGGTGGAGTAAATTTGGCATGTCTAAAAACTAGGATAATGATGATAAATGTGACAGCATGAAAACTAATTACAATTGTTTCACTGCGTTTTCCAATAATGCCGCAAACGCTTCTATGAAAACTCATTTGAATCTTCCACAAGTCCAAAAGACAGTCTTGCTCCAAAGCCATTTGGCACATCCCCTCACCAGTTTACATTTCTAGCGGATTAGCAGAAGAGCTCAAAAATAATCATGCCAGATGTCTCCCTGCATCCAGAAAAAGAGCCTCCCCGGTGGCCATTTTGCTTTTATTCTTTTTTCTGTCATATCACTTTTAAGTGAAAACATTTTGGGGCCTCTAAAATGCTAAATCTTATGTCAAGGCGTTGCGCTTGCAAATGCTGCTCCTATCAATGTCTCGACGTCAAGTTTTACAACATTACCAGATTTATTTATTACTGCTGTTTGTAGTGGTAGAAGAAATGGGCCTTTTGTTGAGTATGGCTTAAAAATAACAGAGCAGGCAGATTAATGAACAACATACAAATGAGTTTAAAAGGGTGTGAATTTAAACAGCCTGTTCCATTTTCATTACAAATGGGCGTTGTTAAATCTGTCACATTATTAAATTAACTAATGTGCTTTTACTGGACAATATGACTTTTCATCTTGGACTTGGGTTCATTTTATTACAATAAACAATTCAAAGTTTTGAAGTGAGTCGTTTCTTTCGGCAAACTGTAGGCTGTTTGTTGTTAAACAATAAACTGGACACATTCTTTTAATCCTTGTAATAAAGACTAGCCACACATATTTTAATTATATTCTTTAAAGAGCACCTATTGTCCGATTCACGTTTTTACATTTCCTTTGGTGTTTAAGAGTGTATTAGTACATGTTAACGATATGCAAACGTTACAAACCCCAAAGTAAACGATGACGCGACTCGAGTTATCATCTCCAGGGTAAATCTCTTTTCTTGGACTACAACAAACACACAGATTGTAGGAAAATTACTTCCTGGAATTGATGATGTAGACAAGACCGACATTATCATAATTTCTTCCACTTCGGACACACAGCCTGTAAGTTAAAGAGTAACTAAACCCCTGGTCAGAGCCTGACTCCACCCACTGGCAATATTTGAAAAATGCAAGAAAAGTGGGCAGATCCCTACGAAGATAGAGGGGACGAATTAAGCTTGTACCAAGTGTGTGGTGAGATCGTAACAAGGGCGTGGTGAGCTTGAACCTGCTTACGTCACGAGTCATTTTTTGGACCCAACATCCAATGGGAAAATTCAACTGCAGTAGCCACCGTTCAACCTGAAGAGGGCAGCACTCAGACGTTTTTACACCATATATTGCAGTATTAAAACACTTTATATCCAAATGTCAAAAAAATTACTAAAATCAATAAACAGCACTAATAAAGCATCATTCTTACAGATCATTAACTAAAAAAAGTTGGTTTGGGGTTTAGTTACTCTTTAAAGGAACAGTATGTAAGAAATTTATATAAATTAATCATTAAATGGCCCTAAAATGTCACTAGACATTAAGAAATAATTTTCATTTCAAATACTTATATCACTCACAACAGCGGTCTGGCCAGGATATTGTCATTTAAAAAGTGGAGTTGCAGCCCTCAACTGATGTTTATGTTGTCGTTTTGTATATTGGCCACCAGCTGTGTGATTGCAGTACCAGTTTTAGCCACACGTTTTGTGATTGCAATACCAGCTTTGGCCACAATCCTACATACTGTTCCTTTAACTCCTTTTAGCATTGCATTGTGAGCGAATCTTTCAAACATGGTAAGGAGCGTCACATTTCCGGCTCACATCAGAGGTACTCAGGTCAATTACAACATGCCGATTAGCCGGCCAATCAGGGACACAGAGCTTTTTAAATCAGTGCATTTTAGGAAGAGAGTGAAATCTGGAGCTACAAAAATGTACGGTATGTGGAAAATAATGTGTTTTTAACCATAAACCACCCTAACACATTGTATTATAAAAAATACACAAAATAATGTTGTTTTTAGCAATGAAATAGGTGCACTTTAAAGTAATTTAACCCAAAATGTAATAAATAAATAGATAATGTAGCTTAGTTGGTAGAGACTTGCATTAGCAATGCAAAGGCCATAAGTTTAAACCCCAGGGAACACAAATGCATTGTAAGTCCCTTTGGATAAAAACATTTGATGAATGTAAATGTCTACATTAATTTGTATCACAAGGTACTCTGGGTAAAAATAAAAAAAATAGTAAAAAGTAAGTATTAGGCATGTTTGTCTTGAACTATGCCCAAGCGCATTGTCCCCCCTCCACTCCCCCACAGGCTTGCACTCACACTGTACTTTTATCAATTTGTGCTTTTGTCATTAAGATGCGATTGTTTTGAAGAAAACATGAAGGAAAACACTCTCTCAACACTGGAGCGCATCGTAATGTTGCGTTTGTGGCTTCTATGTTAAGTCGTTGGGGACGCAATGACACAAAGCCCTCTTACATGCCTTTTATATTGCTTAGGCAAACCATTGCTTATGGCGCTCAGACGGTTACATTACCGTCCTGTGCACATCATAGGTTTTTGAACAAATGAACTTGAATGACTGTCGCACAACTGGCATCTCGCCTTTTAAACCCAATTTGCACTCACACAGTGCACACACGAGCCGACCTCTGCAACCGGGCCAGGGCGCATTTAATGAAACCGCGCCCAGGCATGGTATGGAGCGATCACGCTAGTAAAATGAAACAGGCTTTGGTGGTCAAATGCACTCGGGCATGGTTTGGTTGGATAGTGTGAGCACGCTCTAAAATGTGCTTATACACCAGAAAGTACTTTTGTAGTACACTGTTATTTTATTTGGGTATATCTGTACCCAAATGTTACATATTAGGATCTTTTTAAAAAGTACTGTCCTAGTGACAGCTTAGTGTACTAATTTTTAGTTTTAGTTTTTACCTCAGTAGTACTTTAGTGCACTTGGCAAAGTATACTAAACACCAAAAAATATAAAAAATATTTTAAATATTGAAATAAATGGAATCTTAAAATAGCACAGGTAAGTAAACTTACATGTTCCTGAGTTTATCTTAAGAAGTACTTAATACTTTTTGTATATTATGGGTAAGTGTACCTAAATAAATAAAAGTGCACTTTTTTGGGACCTGGCAACTTTTCCATAAAGCACACCTCCCTTAACTGACCCTATACAATACAATCATATTTTTAGTGGGAAAATAAAGACATATGTCTCATCACCCTGTGTATGTGCTACAGTGTTTGTGGGATGAGTGTTTTCAGTTTTAATGATCTTGGCAGGAATGCTCTGTCTCCCACATGTCTTAAGCAGGGAGGGGGGGCAATCTTATTGCTGCCACATGTTTAGGTCTCTCTCCGAGTGGTTCCTCCAGCCTGGTGTGGTCAAACAGTTCAAAGCAGCACGGCTCATTTGTTACACAACTTTATGTAACAATAAGCTGAAGGCTCAGTGCGTCTGCAAGGAGAAAAGGGGGTAGCGATGAAGGAACGCATCTGCGCTGTATACTCTCCCTCTTTAATGTTAATCTAGACCTAAACTTCACTTGTGGTGTCTGGTTTATATGTTTGGATGAATAACATAATTTCAGTGCCCTGTTAAATGATTGGAAGCCATATTTTCCAGACAACTCAAAAGTCATTTTCCCATTTTTTTTTATTCATGGAAGCCCTTTTAGGAGGGTTTTAAACTGCAGTAATAGCACTTAAGTCGCTCTAAGAGACGAAAACTCTGCTCACCACAGTTGATCTTTGTCATGGTGAAGGCAGAGCGTCGTGCCACATATGGCAACAATCTGCCACACTAATCCAGCCAGAGATTAGACGACTTTGGGTTCGGGCTTCCTAGATCATGCACACTCCATCACATCTTCTATGCACCATTTTTTATAAGCAGAACATAGCCAGCAGTCCTTAGTGGTAGCTGACAGAATCATTTGCCAATGGCAGGGAATCTACCTCCAGCAGTGACATCTTCAGGCAGCAGTCAACCCAACTGAATTAAAAACAACGGTTGATGATTTGATGGGAATGCAGTTAAGCCAAACAGAGAAAGCTTGGAAAAATGAGAACTTGGTCTCTTAAACATTAAAGGGAATTATGGATATTCTGTACTTCAATTATTCTTCACCTGTCCAAAGAAGAGTCTCGGGATACTTTACGTCTTTTTGTGATTATACATTTTGTACACATATACAAATACATACACATATACAGTACTATGCAGAAGTCTTAGGCCACCATGCCACTATTAGATCTGTTGTTCTCAAAATGGTATACTGGTCATATATAATTATTTTTCAGTCTCTTCAGAATACATTTGTATTTAGTATTAAAAACAGTATAAAAGTTTAAGCTGTGTTAAGTATTTAGGGTAAACTCCCCTTCCACTTGATCAATAATAAAATAAAAAGAGTGAAAAATAAAATTAGATGGACATTAAAACTTTGCTTAAAAACAAAGCTGGTGGTGGTGGCCTAAGACTTTTGCACAGTACTTTACATAGATATATGGTTCCAAAACGTTATAAGCTGCATTTTTTTTTTAAATGAGTTACCGCCAAAATCAGTATTGTATCTTGTCAGTATTAAAAAGTCAATTCTTAATTTTATGCAAAATCCGATATCCGGCGTGTTATTCTGTTATATTTTCTCCCTCTTTTCCCAAAACGCATTAAACGCCACTCCTTCTCTGCAGAATGCAATAAATCCATTCAACAAATCACAACGCACTATTCCACGCATTGAAAACAATAACAGCGGTGCTTTGAATATACATGGAATTCTAGTTTTCCTCATATACTTTGTACTTCAAAAACAATATAATACTGATGGCATTGATAAACCTGTGGTGGTTTTCTGTGGCGGAGAAGAAATATAAGCCATCAAAAAAAGACGGAAAAATGCCGGCTGTTTGTTCTCCCGACAGCATCAAGCTTCTGTCATGCTAACACACTGACCCCAGGGGATCTTATGAAAAACTTTCCATTATTTTACTTGAAGCCAACGAAAATCGAGCAGGACCAAACATTTTACAGCTGATCGCTATCAAAAAAGTAGAGCAACGACGTCCCAAGTATAACAGCAGCAATGACAGTGTTATTAATATCACAAAGTAAGTGTTTTGATTATTGCTATTAATGTTTATTTTTCAGCGTAAACCACTAGTCAACTAAATTAATACAACATGGCAAAGATGAATACACATTAATATATTGATTAAAAAAAACTTGTCATGGCATGTTGTTTTTATAATAAATCTTTGAAAATTAAATTATGGATTTGAATTTGTTATGTTTTATAACCTAAAGATGGTATGTGAAAGTTTGTAACAGAAAATAGTGGTTTTCATCGTTTAACTTTCTTGGTATAGAAAACACGTTTTACCGAAATTAGTCAAAATTGATTTATTGCGTTTTGGAACCAAACTATTCATATATACTTTATTAATCCCCATTAAACCAAAGCATTCTCATTAGACATGCCGTTTTGATTCTCTTGTTAATGTGACATCACACTGATAAGCCCACATCCACTGACTGACAGTCCTGCATTACCATAATTTCCACCTTTAGTGAGTTGTACGCTGATACACTATTGCCTCCATCTGTATTCGGAGAAATCAAATCTATTTTAACTGAAAGTGCTCACTGTCTCTCTTTTAGAAATAGAGTGAGGAGCAGAACCATGAAGATACATACATGAAAACAGCTTTTGCGCCCACCCAAATAGGACATGCAATAATAAATTATCTGTTGGGTATTTTGAGCTGAAACTTCACAGACACATTCTGGGCACACCCAAGACTAATATTACATCTTGTGAAAATGGGTATAATAGGTGCACTTTAAAAGTTAACATCCATGTTCCAATGCAGGATGGAAAGGATACTTATATCTCAATTTCAGCCTGACCTAATCTAAACACTCTTCACTACCCATGTCTGCAAAAAAACAAAAACAAAAAAACAATGGGACCTTATTGTGAACTACTAGAATCAACTACAAAGACAAATGTCTAGATATACATACAAGAAGTCACATTGATCTACTTAACATAATAAGTGTCATAAACATAACATAATAATCTGTCTCAAAAAAGTTAACATACTCTATCACATACTCTATCCTCTCAGCCTACATTCATTCTGCAGTCAGAGTACCTGCTATGGCCCAGAGCCCTGGGGGGTCCTCAACGCCTAATTTGGGCCGCCCCTTGGGGCTCGAAGCTCTGGCTAGCTAGGGCATATGCAATAATCTCCTTTCTACCATTTAGAGGCTAATTTGGTAACATTACACCTGCCTCCGTGAGCCACCGCTCTGGTACGATGCGGGTTTGGTGGCTTTTTCCCTTCCTTTATTCTTCATTCATCTGTTGGTAAGTTTTGTAATGAGATTACCCCAAAGCCGAGCTCTGCTTTGTGTCACCCGGAATACTCTGAGATCCCGGATCAACAGAATCAAAGCAAGAAGCAAGATGCAGCCCAGCTGACCTCGATTCAGCACATCCCCCCAGTGCCCGGACCCCAATCCAAATGTGACTTGGACAACCTCGGTTGCTATCACACATGACATTGTGTGTGAGCTTTGCATAGGAAATATCATTGTCTTCCCTTCGGCATTCGCTCGCCTTGATGGCTCTTGCCTTTGTATTTATCACACCGTCCAGTATGTATTTACCATCAGATAGCACATCGTTATTTTCCACAAACTTGTTTTGCGCTAAAATGGGTCAAATATTAACCAGAAGACTTCATTGCTTCAGCTGTGGTAAAACGCAGCATTGTCCTTTTTGTGTCGCTTGAATAGTAATATTGAATTTCATACCACAAGTTTCGAGCTAGACAATACATCCTGCTAAACAGCTCTTTATAGACTGCTGTGTACATGACTGATTCCAATAAAACATGGAGCCGCACACCCAAAACAGCCCATCTATAACCGCCGTCTTTGTTCTTCTAATTTGTTCCAACCCTAATGGCCTCGTGACTGCGCACAGACGCAGCAGCGCCAAACAAGAAATTGTTAGTGGAAAATGATACTAAAAGACAAAAATGCACAGAAAAACAAGCGTTTTACAAGAGAAAAACAACTTCATTCCCAGAATATTGCCCGTGAACTGATCACATCGAGAAACAGCATGTCAATATTTTGCCCCCTTTCTGCAAAATATGATTTTGATTAAAAGTGGAAAGGTTAGGGTCATTGAGAGGGTGAGGATTAGTATTATGGGCTGTGTCTGGGGTTACCATAACAGTCTGGCTAGCGGGACTAGTAATAACAGCAGTAGTAATAATAATCACAGACTAATTGACTGAACTTTGTGTGCTTCCTAGTCAAAGAAGAGATATTTTGACAAGCCCAAAGCTCTCCTTGAAGTTTGTAGAAATAAAGCTAATATAATGAGGGATGCTTAGAGCACTTGTTATTTAAAGATGGGGTATTGATGATCATGGAAATTGCTTGTTGATACCTCTTGTTTAATGTAGTAATGAGTAGCATAGAAGAAATACATGAGTTATTTTTCCCAAGATCCTGAGAATGCATCTCATCATAAAATGTTAGTGATGAAAAATGATGTATGTCCACTTTTTAAGTGAAATAAACAATTATAACATATATAAAATATATATCAGTACATGGATTGTACATATATTATACATGGATTGCATTACAGTAATTGTTAGCATACAGTAGGACATACATCACTCAAAAATAGTTTACACTAACAATGTGTACACTTTAAATGCAAATTATGAATTATCTCTCTGTTCTTTTTTACACCAGTTTACTCAATGCTAATCACGACTGTTTATACACAGAAGAAATCATCAATTTCATTGCTAGCACTGAAAGAGACTGTACGTATGCTATAGCCTCTCAGTAAGTGAGGTAGGCTATGTTTGAAGAGTGCCTTTGTCACGCTGAGGAAAATCATGTTTGAAGTCTGGCCCCTGTCTTTCACACTTCTGATAAAGCCGTCGGGTTTAGCGTGTCTTCTGTGCAAAGCCTATGTCCTCCCCCTTTTGTCTGACAGTCTCTTCCCCAGCCTGCGCTCCCCTCGGCTCTCCACTATTGTGCGGTTGCTTGTCACCGTGCCCACATTACACTGTGTGGAGAATGGGCCCAAAGCCTTATCCCGGGGCTTCATGGGAGATGTAGTTGAGGGAATGGTTTTATGGGCTTTTTTCTTAAAGTTTTGCATTTTTTGTTGTTGCTGTGCTAGGGTGTTGTTGTCGCTCTCTGTTAAAAGTCAGTGAACTGTATTTATTTTTGGAATTGGGTCCATATGAAATGAGAAAGATTTTTCCAAATATTGCAAATTTTTGTCTCATTTTCAAGAGGAAACTGATTTAACTGATTCACTCAACACATATGCACGCACAGTATAGCGTCACATGAATATCACAGACGTTTTCAGAATATCAAATATTTAAACAGCCCAGACAAACAAGCGATCAGAAAGTGGCCAATAGGATTGTTGGGGGGTGATGGGCATTTAGCATAGCGTCCTATCAGCTCCCAGCGATATTTTCATATTAAATGTGTATGCATGAACCATATGATCCCAGCATAAAGAGGGTCCCTGAACCTACTCTCTTAAACTGTAGCAGGCATATATTACCAGGCTTAGAGCTTGGCAAACCCTGCGCTTCCCAAAATAGATTTTCAACAATGCTCCACGAGGTTGCATTAAATAAATCTGCACTCGGCTAATCCTAAAAGCAGTTCATATGTCGCGGAGATACTCTTGCGCAGGACAAAGGCAGACACTCTACTCGTCACGCCTTCATCGAGGGACAGACACATTTAAATACAGATATTTCGAAAAGGAGGGGGGCTGGATGGTGGCAAAAAATCCTCTTTTTAATGTAGCAGAGAAATTCTGCTAAAAATGTAGAAAGATATCGCTATCAATGTGCTACACTGCTGCACCGCAAAGCAAATTTTTTATATATACCGTATATCAACCAAAGCTATCTCCCTCTCTCTCTCTCTCTCTCTCTCTCTCTCTCTCTCTCTCTCTCTCTCTCTCTCTCTCTCTCTCTCTCTCTCAGTCTATTTTTTAATCTAGACCCAAACACTTGCAGGAGGGGCTATTTCAAACATGTTGTAGATAACTGTTAATCACATTACTGTTTTCTCACTTCCGTAAAAAAACACCATAAATAGCGTACTGAGGTTCATCCCCTTCTTTTTTCCCCATTGAGAGAAAATTACGGTTGATGAATTGCTTCTGCCATGCATGTAGGCTAATGAAAGCCTGGCTCCTGGGCTTTCCTCAACAAAGACTCGCAATTTTTCCACTTTCCACTAAAATAAGAACCTGTTCCACTTTTAATTAATGGTTCTACTCTTCTTCATTCAAAAGCTATGGCAGACTTTTAAATTGATTTTGGAGGTGAGCTCGCTCATTAGCGAGGAAAACAAAAGCATTGTTATAAAAATGGAGGAGAGTAAATTGATCACACAGGTTTACCAAAGCTTTTAATTCTGATGTGATCTGGCAACCGAAATTATGTAACGTATCTATTGCATGACACTATCCTAAATTCCCCTTGACACAAATTGTGATATTTACTCGGGAAGCTGGTAAGGGAGGTATTTAGATGTTATGAAATCTACTTTAAAGCTAAGAACTGTCAGGCTGATCTTGCCGCCTGGATCATTAGTAAAACATGCACTATGACAATCTGAGCATTCACAGATATAGCCTAACCCCTCTTTAATGCGAAAAACAAAGGTGAAGCCAATCTTAGCATGCGCTATAAACACAAGCATTGTGTTTGTTCATCAGTGTGACCAATGTTTGCTTTCGGATCAGTTGTCCACACTCGGCTAACAATTAGCATACATCTGCCGCAGACAGCATGCGGCCTTGCTTTATGTACATTGCTATTTGGACCCCTTGCAAGCGGCTCAGTGCAGTAGTGCGCAAACACACGTCTGGTCGACTGGATGTTGGCCTTCCTACCGAGTGACCCTGAAAGCAGAGTCAAGTGCACCAGGCTTCTAATTGGTAAGCAATTATGCATGTCAACAATTTAATTACACAGTGTTTAGGTGGGACTTAAGTCCTGATTACCGAAACTGCACAGAATTCTGTATACAAACACCAAATCTCAATTCAACTTATAAACTTTAGTTAAACTGATCTAGTGGAACAATCCAATTGTCAGTAACTCTGTGATATTACTGTAGATTAGGCTAACTGGGCGACGCTTTAACATTTACACTTTCAATGTAAAAAAATTATAATAGAGAATGTAATGTTTTGCCACTCATGACATTTGCACGTCCTTTACGCAATCCTAAACACATTAACCTTTTTAACATTAAATTTTTACCCACCCCGATTTATCTCCATCATTAAAAGCAATCCCTTATATTAAAAAATGCGCTCAGGAGAAGTGCACAGAGACCCACAGGTGACCCGTGAAGTGCTTTCTACAGCAGCGAAACGTTGCCTCTGTTGGGTGTTCCCAGCAGGAGTGATCTGGCATTGGTATTATAAGCTGTCAGAATGAATACGAGCTGATGCTGAACAGCAGCGCTGCAGAAACAGTGGCGGAAGTGGCACTTTAGCGCTGCGGCTGATTTCATAGCGATTACTGCAAATCACCCAGCACTTAACATTATTGCCCAGAAGGGCTAATAACAGCTTGACACCTCACGTAAAATTCGTGATGTGCCACTTGCCTGAGTACATTGTGATTTTTTCAAATCTGATAGCGCAGCGAACCCCAGACACAAATTATACGTGTCAGTGTGCTTAAAAATGAGGCAGGCGGTTTGTTTGGAATAAAGTACTAAGCCGTAGAATGGGAGTATTTGGGGGGTTTACAGGGAAATGTTGGTGGTGCCCTCCCTAAACCCTACGGAGGCTTGGCATGGACCAGATGCTGCTGTCTCCATGGTGACAAGCCACTTCAGCTCAATCAGTGGTGCCCAGTGTGAACAAGCTTTGAATCAAACTGGATGAAAACAAACACCCAGAGCTATTACATTTGTTTAATACATGAATATCTCATCTGTGGTTTGCTAATGTGTTTTGGGGTCAATACGATTGCTTGGAAATAATAAATTATGATGAATAAAGAATTCTTGTTAGTAGATTAAAGTATAAAAGCATGAGTATACTTTTCTTTATATGCGTATGTTAGCGCACAGTGCACGTGACCTCATAAGAATAGTATGTACGTACTGTATGCTCACAGTTGGATTTTTGTAACCATGCATGCTTTGTATGCATAGGTAATGCATGCACAGACTGAAGTAAGCAGTATAGTATGTCAACGTGATCTAACGTAAAGTCCTGTTATAGTCACGAAAAATTTGATTCATTTATTTGTGTACATGGCATGAAATTCAGCTTTTTTTGTGCCTTGAGCACAAAGGTATTTTTCGTGTCACTCGCACAAATATCTATAAATAGTTTTTCGTGTCCGTGGCACGACTTTCTTTATTGTGTCATTTTATGTATTGTTTTATAATTTTTTTGTTTCTATTCCTAAATCATTGTCGCTTGGGGTTAGATTTGGGGTTTGGTTGAGGATGTACTTTTACGTATTGGTTTCTACATGTTTTTCTTCAGCTTTTAAATCTATCCTCACCTGGTGTACTGGCTCGTGACTGCTCTTCCGAGGGGCACAAATGTAAAATATGTGTTCGGAGTGTCATGTGTATTGTCATGTGTATGTGTTTGTTGCATCATATGAACCATGCGCATCACGTGTTTTGTCAAAATAAGTGCCTGCTGCACACCCGTCAAAACCGTGTGCAGCCGGCACATTCACGTTCACAAAATACACGCAAGACAGAGTATCGGGCACGCGCAAGCGTCTTATTTATCATAAACCCTTTAGACGCATCTGCAGCAGGCACTTATTTTGACAAGACACGTAACGCACACAGGTTCACTCGACGTGCCGAACACATATTTTGAAATTACAAACCACACATGTGACGGGCTACATTCATGTTGTGACAAACTTCGCATCGAGCGCCCTCGAAAAAGAAGTCACCGGCCGCCACTGGGTTAGGAAGTCAAAAATGTAACAGAAAGTGATTCTAACCCTAACCCCAAGTGACAATGGTAAGAAAATAGCAAAAACAATGATATAACAATACATAAAATGAAACTAAACGAAAAAGAAAGTCGTGCAACGGACACAAAAAACTATTTATAGAAATTTGTGCGAGTGACACGAAAAAGACATTTGTGCACAAGGCACGAAAAAAGCTGAATTTTGTGCCATGGATATTTTTTGTGACTATAACACGACTTTCCATGAGACCAGTCTGAGTATGTAGGCAATGCGTCAAACACCATTTTTACGCGTAAAAACAAAGTATACTTGGGCCTTAGATGAATACATTTCATGTACATGGCTGAACCTATTAATATTGGGTCAACAGTGTTGGATGAGACCAGGGCAGAAAAAGGCAACAGGAACACTATAGGATGAAATGCAATAGTCTCAAAGTGTCAGTTTGCTTGCATATAACCCATCGGTCTCCAAAGATATATGAAGATCCTCTCCCTGTGCCTCACACAGCAAATTTTACTCCACATCAATCAAATGGAGTTAATTTAAAAGCATAAGCTTCTGTTTAATTAAAGGAGGATAGTTGAGCACTGAAATCAAATTCCTGAAATGAGTTTTAATGTCCTCATATTCCCCAGCTCACTAGATGCCTCATCCCAATCACCTCTCTAATGGCAGAGTAATATTCACTGAGTTTGCTTTTCACGTTGTAATAAAATACAGTCTCTCTACATTTGCTATGAAGAGTATTTGCTAAAAGGCCGAGACGTTAATGTGGTCTCAGCAGTCCAAATGCTCTTCTTCCTTATCAAAATCTCACTCTCTCTCCATTTATGCCCTGACGGGATGTGCAGAATGAGATGAGAGTAAGCAAAGGCAAAAGACGGAGTGAGATTGTAGCATTAAGTAAATAATTTGTATGATAATTCATTACAGTGGCTACTTTTTCAACTTTAATTGGCCTAAATGAAGAGACATTTCACACCATTTAGATAAAAAAAGAAAAAGGAGTCTAGCATAATGAAAAGGGGCCTGGCTATCGGACTTCAGAGGTTTGCTTTAAATGAAAATGTAATTGCAGGCGGAATGGTACAAGAGGAGTCGACCCAGCGCAGCAGATCGGGGGTATCTTCAGACAGCCGCGCTAAAGCTAATGACTGAGCAATTTGGAACATTTACTCACCCCAAAGACTCTCATTAAGTCAATCACAGGCTTAGCCGAAGCCCACTCGCAGTGGCGGAGGGAACCCTACGCGTTTATTCCGACATCAATCAGGAAGGCCGTCTCTCTCTCTCTCTCTATGTCTGAGTCTCTAAGTCTCTCTCTGTCTCACTCGCTAAAGCTCTCTCTCTCTCTCTCTCTCTCTCATCCCTCCTCCTCCTATGCGGCAGGAAAAAAAGAAAGGCCCAAGTAATTTATTCGGGATCTTTGAGAGGATAATGGCCAATTATTTGTTTATAACACTGGTTAAATTTTCATTAGGCAGATTAATGGAATATCATGTACTGTCAACAGTGGACCGAGGGGTGGTGTGTCAGAGATAAACGGCCCGGCAGATGATGTCGCTCTGTGGGTAAATTGGTTTTCCCCACTCCCCTGTCTCTGCTTCTCCATATGGAAATGTAAAAGGTGGATGAGGTGGACTGAAGTGAGATGAGAGAAGGACAGAATATGGAATTGTGGATATACTGAGTAAAGCATTCCCATCAGAATTTAGCTTTTTAATATATAAATATTATATATAAATGGTCTTTTTTAGATTTTCTGTCACTATTTAGATCATAAAAGTTGCTAGGATGTTTGAATTTTTAGAGTTTGCTCTTTCTGACAAGGAATGTGATTCAAAATGTGTCTTGGGAACTTCTTGTCCCTCTTGAACAAGTTATACAGGGCAAAAATGTGAATATAACCTTCTTTCACACTTTTCAATTTCAACTTCAGCACTTCTAATGGTTAAACTGCATTGGAGATATGGTTCCCGCTTCAGCTTCTATCGGGGCAAGATGTTGGCACCATTTAAATGATTCATTTCAACAGTTTAAACTTTAAGATGGGCTCATAAATAGATTCATGGAGTCATAAATAGAGCTTTTCGAGTGGTGACACGAGGGGGACGGTATAATCTGACATTATGCAGCTGACTATATTTCTGTAAATAGCACTATTCGGACGGGATTAGTTTTCCAAACGACGTTTGAGTTTCAGCGTGTCCCCCAGGACGTCTGTGATTTTATGTACCGATTCGGACGGGATTAAAATGATGCAGGCTATTCCAGAGATGGGAGTGTCTGTTTCATGCATTTGGGCGTTGCAGTAGCACGTGCTCTGGATACGCGTGTTTGTAATGTTTAATATTTTGCTTTAAATGTAAAATCATGACAGAACATGTAATTTATTAATTTATTTTTAACAAATCAAAATAAATTTACAAATCCTACTAAAGTTACATTAGCCTACGTGTTTTATATAACTGTCTGCTTATAACAAACACAAAATAATGAAGAAATAATGATTAATACAATTTAATATCTTTATTAATTAACATTACCATTCCGGAGTTGAACAACTTTGAACGGAGTTTCTTATAATGTTAATGATATATTAGTGTTTAGTCTTAACAGTGTATGATATTCAGCTCGTCTTGATTTAATTACTTTATTTTGCCGAATGCGAAAAAACATTCATATCTGAATGAATGGGACTCAGGAAATACAATATACGCGCATTAGTAAGACCTTACGGCAGATCAAGTTGGCCAAAACACGAAATAAACCGCGTTTTCAAAAGATATTGCGGGCAAACACAGACATTTGCATCCGGACGGGATTAAATTTCTCAGAGGACCTCTGAGTTCGGCGAAAAACAGTAGGTAAATTGCTCTGGAATTTTTACGGAGGTCGTCAGAGAAAAACACAGACATGGCCGATTCGGACGGGATTAAAAACACAGAGGACCTCTGAGAAGCACGATTTTCTCAGAGGTCCCCCTGTAAAACTAATCCCGTCCGAATAGGGCTAATGACAGTCTTCAGTGAAGTGTCTGGTACAGTGGCAGTAGGCCACATTCTGACCTCTCAGACTGATCGAATGATAAACATTGGTTTGAACCTGAAGTGAAAGGTTCATAAACAGCTACTTGAAACATATCAAAGAATATATTTCTCCTGCATTTAGGAGAATTGCACTGCCAGAGGCTTATTTATACAAACGGTAGATTCAGATATTATTCAATGGATTTTTAAACTCAGAATAGTAAAAAACACAAACGGTTTCTCTAGACACCAGTGAGATTAAATTAAGAACAAAACGAGTCTCCTTTAAAAATCAAAGTGCTAAACGATGCCACAGATGAACCATTTTTGGCTAAATGGTTAATGTTCCTTAACCTTTAGATTTTGCAGAACTTTTCTGTTTCACAAAAGGTTCTTTGTAGTGGAAAAGGTTCTTTAGACCAGTGGTTCCCAACCTTTTTCACTTCAAGGCCCCCTATTTGCCCATAACAATATTTGGTTACACTTTATTTTAAGGCGTCACTGTTACATTGTAATTATATATTTAAGTACTAAGTAATAATCATCAACAACATGTACTTACTGTAGGGTTGGAGTTAGGATTAGGGTTTGGTTTAGGATTAGTTGCTTGTAATAATGCATAATTAACTGTTATTACTTAATAATTACATGTAACATGTGTAACAAAGACACCTTAAAATAAAGTGTTACCCAATATTTGAAGGCCCCCACTTACTATTTTTTCCACATACAATTAAATAGAACTTGGAATGACTAGACAGATGTCTATTTGCTACTAAAATGGACAAAAAAAAGAAACATCTTGATTTTTGCTTGTTTTGGCATATTTTACTGCTTGTTTTGTCCAATTTTTATCATTTTAAGTCATCTTAAGGCCCCCTTGGAAATCTGCTGAGGCCCCCTGTGGACCCCAACCCCCTGGTTGGGAAACACTGCTTTAGACTATGACAAGGTAAGATCACTTAAAGAAAAGTGGAAAGGTTCTTTGGAAAACCAAAAATGGTTCTTCTATGACATTGCCGCAAAAAAGTGTTTATCAAATCTACATTTTTAAGAGTGTGGGTTTTCACAATGATGCCATAAATTTGTTTTATTTTTTCCAAAGAAGCTTTCAGTCAAACGTTTTTAAAAATATTACTTGTTTCCCATCTTCTTATACTCCGTAGACTAGACACTTTGTACTTCACTCTTAAAAAATTTCTTCATAGAACGTTTTTTTGTCAAAATGGTTCCATAAAGAACCTTCAACCCTTTACCTGGCACAGCCTTTTTGAGTGGGGTGTGGTGAAAAGGTGATGTAACCCTTCAAATTAATATAACTCTGTGGAATTTTTTGGACTAGAAGCCTAATTTTGGTCTTGTTTTAACCCGTTAACTGGCACTGTCACTACACCCTATAGTTTACTTCAATATTTTTATGTAAATGTTAATCTATCACGACAAACTATATATTGTTGGAAAGGTCTAAGAATGAAGTTTCATATTTTAAAACCATTTAGCAGAAATAATAATGCAGTGACTGTAATTTATTAATTTGTGACAAGAGTATGCAGCAAACCAACACAACTCTTTTTTTTAAATAATTTTATGTATAAAATAATACTATATTGCATTATTTTTATTTATTGCAATAAATTTAAACAGCTATAAAAAATTGTATTTAATATTTTCATCTCCATACACTTCTGTAAAACTTTTTAACATGTTTTCTTTAAAGTAATTAATCCACGAAAACGTTAATCCGGCTTCTCTCTGTCAAGGGGGGCATTTCAAACAGGGGGGCAGGGTTTCATATTTTATTGAAGCTTCCCTGGGTTCCGCCATTGATTAGCGGACCCCCACCTGCTGTCAACATTCCATTGATTATTAATCAGAATTAGGGATGCACCGATGGGATTTTTTGGGCCGATACCAATTTAAACAGACAACTTCTGGCCGATGCCAATACCGATATTAAACACTTGTGTACAATACTATACAGTTGGTCTATTAGCTAGTTTATTTCTGCATAAAATAATTTTTACTGAACATGGATTGGATCTAATTAACATTCAACTGACCAACATAATAAGAGAGGCACAAATTAAGCTAAAAGAAATATAAGAAGACAGCATGACAATCTTCAAAGGTGGTTTTCGCTATTCAGCATTTATTTTATTAACAACATTAATAAACTTATAAATAAACTCAATAATCATCAAGCTCAGTTTGAGTCTGTGCAGTACGCTCGACCCCCAGGAAGTGCGTGCTTCTAACTGACTTCACTTGTCTCCATTGAATCCAATGGGGTCGCTGTGTCCATTTCTTTTATGATTTCAAATTTTAAAAGTACATGTGAAAAGATGGCCATGTCACAAATCTGTGATGTAGCACGTGAGATCCAATGAGTATTTGATATCACTGCCGCAAAGCAATGTGTCGTAAAGCTTCTTAAGGTGCAATATTTTAATTCAAATTCATCATAGATATGTACACTAGATGTCGCCTTGGCTACGGCAGTTCATTGGACCGAATGCGTCAAATAGAGCCACCATCTTGAAACAGAGGAACCCCGCACCAGCGTCATTGTAGGCAATTGTGTAACGGAAATAAAATCACCATAAATCGTCATGAAAGTGATTTTCTTGGTTTTCTTTTGATTCGTTTCAACAGTCAGACATGTATTTAGCATTGAGTCCAGAAAAAAATAAAACTTTGGATATTATAAAAAATCTACTTTTTCTAACTGTAATGCATAGTGCTAGTAGGCCTAACATCCATACGCAGCACAAAAGTACGGCATCAAACATGATTTCGAAGTACAGGCGGAGATAGCAGTTTTACCTAGCAACTGTTCCAAGATGGCGGCGGTTTTGACGCATGCTTAGAAACCCAGGGCGACATCTAGTGTATATCTCTATGCATATTCATAAGGAATTCCAGATTTGACATTTACGGTCGCTGCTAAGAACTAGGATCAAGGTCGCTGGATAAATGGTTAAATTTGGATCTTTTTCTCGCAATTGCATTTTGTGGACTATAGCAAATGAATAAAATGAACATCTAAATAACAATGTGAATTTATGTTGTGTTTTGGTGTAATTATTGTTGCATAGGAGAAAATGCCTTTTGTTTGTCATGAAAATTATAATTAATTATCTGAAAGTCATGATCATTTCATTGGGTAAATTAGTAAACTGTCTTAAATAAATAAATCAGAAAATACAACTAAAAACATGTAATTAACATGAGAAAAAAAACAATGCCCGCGATTATAATATTTATGAATAGAAATACGCACAAATCTGTATGTCTGTAAAGCTGTTAATAGGTAAATAATTAACGTATTAGTCATGTCAATACGTCAGTATTATAAGTTTCAGTGTGTATGAAAACGTAAGTAAATGTATGTGTGGTTCAACCACACTTTAAATAAAAAAACCAAGTATTCCTCATCGGATCTTGTTGAAAGAAATTGTTCTTTAAAGAACCTCTGACCAAATGGTTCTTTGAGGAACCAAAAATGGTTCTTAAATGGCATCGCTGTGAAGAATCTTTTAAACACCTTTATTTTTAAAAGTGTGCTTTTTCCACTTTTGTGCAACAAAAAAAATTTGGTTTTTGGTTGTTAGAAGTTTTTTTTATGGAACCATATAATACAGAGAACATCTAAGGAACCTTAATTTTTTTAAGTCTAGGGGAAAGTCTTAATTACAGCTTCAGAAGAGATCTCAACACTGTGCGATTTGCCAACATATCAATCAAAAGTAAAACATTTTTATAAAATACTTTTAATTCTCTGAGCTATGACTTTCACATTAATTATATTCTTAATAAGTGTCAAAAATACACATTATTTGTCTTATTTTTTTCTACTTTAATGTTTCCTGATGAATGTTAAGTGTGTAAAGTCGATGCTTAAACAAAACAACTGAAAACTTAAATCTAAGAGAAATAAAAGTTTCGGCAAAGTTTTGAGAAATCTAAATATTAAAATATAGTAGTTCATTTTGAGGTATTGAAATTGTCTGTTTCATTTATTGATTTTTGACACAATACTCTATAAAAATCAAGTCACAATGTGAATAAAAGTCGTCGTTATTTTACTACATTCACTACTGTGTTGTAACTCATGTTTGTGCATTTGTATTCATATGAAGTTGTTTGGAAGGGTCCTGAAATGGTGATTTAGGACAGATTAGATTAACACAACTAAGCATGTCACAGTCAATCTCCCATCAAAGTGAAAGAAGGAAGTGAGCAAATGTAATAGCGGAAAAATTGGGAGAATAAGTCAAGCATGTCACCCCCTCCTCTTTGCCACCATCCATATCACCATGGACAAATTGTCCTGATCTCCCTTTCACACATGTCTCCTCCACATCTAAATATTCATCCATCACTTTCCCTAAGTCTAGTATCACCCTCCTTAAAAGCCTGTGGGGAAACCTGAATGTCCAGCTCCACCCAATCAAAACAATCGCTCGGTTAGAGGTAGGGGTTATCGGGGGGCGAGCTATCTGTAGCTGTGGCTACGAGCTGCTGGCAGGACACAGGGCCCATTTAATTAGGCCTGCTGCTTCTCTCTAGTGTGAAAGACTCTCAGGCCATTTTGATTCACCATTGCTCTCCCAGCAGGAAGTGCTTGGTGATAATTGACACAGGATTTCCTTGCTAACCAGCCGCAGACTGGCTGGATTAAAGTGACAGAGATCTCCAGAAGAAAGTGGGGAGCAGATAAAGGAGAAGGTGGTCGGCGAAGGTGGAGAAAATGGTGTTAGGGGGGAGTGAAGTAGCTATTTACTGCTCTCGAGAAACCAGAGGAAATAGCAATAACAGATGGGTGTGTGGGTCCTGCCGTGAGTTGTAGCTCCTACTTATCTTGGCCATTTCAGCTTGGCTGATCAAAGATTGGCTCCCTCAGAATAACCTGGACCCTGGGTTGAATACATGCTTCCACGATTTTTTTTTTTTTTGGCAAATTATCGTTCTCCCCACCTCTAAACCCCCCACAAGCCTTCCCTGCCTCCCCCTTCGCTGTGGTATTACTGTTTATCAAGGACTAGAGAGGTAATCTCCTTTCATTCAGACAATTATACACTATGGCGAAATGAAAGCATATTTGCAAATGATGTCATATTTGCTGCTTTGTACCAACTAGGTCAGGAGTCCAAACAAAGTATTATCATACAGAGAGAGAGGGGGGAGAGAGTGAGAGGAAATAAAACTCACTCGGCCGAGGACGAACATAGGGTTTCCACAGAACCTAATCCATATTATTTATTTCCGCATTTTCACCTTCCTTATCCACATAGCTTACACACACACACAGTGTTACCAAGTGTCCAGATTTAGGCTGGAATGAGAAAGTAAATATCCAAGCAGCATGGAAGTCTGTATCTGGCATGACAGCATATAAGCATTTAGCATTAAAGTGCCCAACATTATTGCAGGTCTTATTTTTATTAGATTGCTGTCTTATTGGATGCATGATTAATATTTAAAGAGTAACATTGCACTGGAATGCATAAGGAGGACAAGCATTTGACCTCATCTGACCTTCATGTCCAGCACCTCCATTTGTCCAGAGGTCAGCACATGATCAGAGAAAAAAATCAAAAGAGGGTAGAGATGATGTATGAATTTGCTTTGATTTCTACCAAGCAGACTACAAAAGTCTACAAAAAAGTACTGTTGATTGCATCAGGTAAACGAATCATCAGGCCATACTCACCTGAACAAACTAGGTCAATCTAAGCACCTGTGTATATTATATCATTTATCTTTATCAAGTGCATAAGACTTAAAGTAGTGGCTTAAACTAAAAAGTTCAGCATTTTACAATATATTACAGTACATTTATGTTGAGGGGCTAAATGAAAGCAATAATTTCACTAACCTAACTAAATTTTTATTAATGAGACAGTAACTCTTATAACTTTTAACATTAATAGGAATGGACTGGCTATGTGTTATGTTATTATCATTAATGGGAATTGACTGGCAATGTAAAAATCTATTTACCCATATACGATTATTTATCATAAAAACAGTTTTGAACCTTTATCAAAGACACTGCAATGTGGCTTCAAACTAGACTCTATAACAATATCCAGTCAGTAGAAGTGTAAAGAAATGAAAAAAAAAAACTTTGATCTATTGAAGAAGATCTGACTGACATTGTAAAATACAATCTGTATACCAAAACATTTTGACTTTTTCAACTGCCAAGACGATTTAACATTAAAATGTTGTGTTAAGGTGTGATTCTATTCATTTTAACATTTTAATGGTGCTGAACTGACTAATCATTATAATTAATAAATAAATTATTTACTAGTCAAATATGTAAATGATTCACTGATTCATTCCTGACATTCCTAAATTTTGGTGCAAAAAAGTTAAATAATGCTGTTTATAGCTGTTTTCCACTCAGTTATACAAATCAAGTTTTTTAAGTTTTATTAATTGTAAATATGGGTGATTCTCGCAAAATTAGACTTATGAGGTGTCATGAATTTTTTTTATAAAAAAGTAAATGCAAAGTAAGAGTATCAAAATAAGAAGCATACAGCTACAAACATCTCTTCACGTACTAATTTGCACATGCTTTCAAATGTCATCATACAATTTTTTTTTTATTTAAGGGGAAAATTTTCATTACCGCAACATGTCCATGACTGGATTTGGGTTCTTTGACATAGAAATATTCATAATTAAAAAATAAAAAGCTTCAGTGCATGTTATACTATAAACATTTACAGTAGAGAAACGCGTGGTATTTGGTGATCATTGGTAAATGGAGAGACAATTATAAGGAATATAAATCAATAATTGTATAAGCCCTCAATGAACTAACATTTTCAATAAAAAAATGTTGGAAGGGACAAAATTGACTGTTACACTCAAGATGGCTACCAGGTAAGCAGTTCTTATTTTTCTCTCCAGATAAAAGTTGAAATTTTGTTTATCGTAGTACCTAGACAACTTTTTAGTTGTCATTACCGAAACATGAGTTTGTAAATGAATATATTTAATGTTATATTATGTTGCGGTAATGATAATTTTTGATAATGATAATCTAAAAAATGTAAATAATTTTATAGAAAATATTTTTTAAATTCTTTAAAAATAATGGTTATAGTAAGTTCAGACCTTAATCTTATAAGTGCAAAAAAAATTGGCTTCAAGCGCTTTTTAAAAAAATCTAATGCTTGACACCTTCTAAATCTGGAATTCGTGAGAATCACCCATATATGTTCATTTTATGACAATATATTTAACATTTTTATTATACTATTATTGTTTTAGGCAAGATAAAACTTTAACATTTAAAAATATTTCCCTCATAAAAAGCTTCAATGTAGTTGTACAATGTAATATTTCTTAAATATTTCTATTAAGCTTATTTTAACTTTAACTGCTTACCTGAAATTATGAGTAGCTTGTAGATTAACAAGTTACAGTTTTAAAGTAAATATTGAATAATCATGATGCACTTTTACACAATTTTCATCAAATTTATGGAAAACATATTTCAAAATGTAACATTACTCTTTCAAAAACTTTTTTGTTTGGGCACAGAAACTTTACACTGCTGTTGTGAAACTGTTATCAGTGCTCATGTCTGCAGGAAGTGCATCTAAACCCTGCTGTAAGACTTCAATATGTGAGTATTAACACGCTTCAGGGTGCTTGACTTCTGTAGCCAGAATTGCTTTCTAGCGGAGAGTGAGAAAGGCGAGACAGAGGGTTAGAGATTTGCTGTTCTCTCAGACCAAAGTAAATATGATAGGCAGGAAAAGCAATCATATAACCAACATATGCTCCCCTATCGAGAAAACACAGGAGTTTAGATTAAGATTTTGTCATGAGTGAAATCATTGCTGTTTAATTGAATCGTGCTACAGATAAACTCCTTGGTTGAGCCCTCTCCCGATGGCTTTGTGATAAACAACTTCAATCAGAATGGTATAGACTCACACACACTGGCTCTCTTGACTTTCCACTGATCTTTATTCTGTAAAACCAGAGGAGATTTTGTGTCTCTGTGTGTGTGTGTGCGTGTGTCTCTGTGTGTGTAAGCATGGCCTAATAGTGAGTGCTTTATGTGTGTTCTTTGTCAACAATGCAATTGTAGTATGTAGTATTTTGTGCATACATGAATTCTGTCATCATCATTTCTGATCATTCTCTAAACTAATACAACTCAAAAGTATATGTACAGTAGTTTAGATTGCAGCATGTATGCATCATGAAAGCTAAAAAGTGCTTTGGTGATGCATAAATGCTTTAATGTCAAGTATATATATTCAAGGTGGTCAAAAAAATAAAAAATAAATGATTGTAGAATGTATATCTAAAGATCTAGCATTTTTCTTAATAAACTACTAAACACCAGACCAGATCCCGTGGTGGTGGCTATAATCTACTGTGGATCCCTTCGCATTGAAACACTTTCATACAGTTAAAACCAGGTAAACTCAATATCACAACTTCAAACTTCAAACATACATCTGACTAAACAGTCAATTGGGAGAGGGTCTTGAGTAGAGGTTGTTGGGTTAGTTTTTGAGAGCATGCCAGAATCAAATGATTGCTGGGCTCTTTATCAGTACGCCACCACACAGAGGGTGGCTAGATTTCTGGGCGTTGTGAACCATACCTTGTGATTCAGTCACTACACATTCCCCTAATCTGACCACTTCAGCTTTCCATTCATTGTTCTTCTGTATGGAGCCATGGTTTAGGACCCATTTGAGGTACTGGCTTGTTTGACTGAGATAAAGTAGTCCAAAGCTGCCTTTGAGACTTCAGTACCAAATTCAGCCACTAGGATCCAAAAGTTTCTATACAAGACATTTGGAAGTGTTTGATCACTATTAAAGGATTACTACACTTTTATAAAAAATCCCGATATTTACTCGCCCCTATGTCATCCAAGATGTTTATATCTTTCTTTGTTCAGTCGAAAATTAAGTTTTTGAAGAAAACATTCCAGGATTTTTCTCAATAGTGGACCTCAACATTTTACAGTTTCGATCGAAAGGTCATGCATTACATACACTCACCTAAAGGATTATTAGGAACATCATACTAATACTGTGTTTGCCCCCCTTTCGCTTTCAGAACTGCCTTAAGGTGCTGAAAGCATTCTTTAAAAATGTTGGCCCATATTGTTAGGATAGCATCTTGCAGTTGATGGAGATTTGTGGGATGCACATCCAGGGCACGAAGCTCCCGTTCCACCACATCCCAAAGATGCTCTATTGGGTTGAGATCTGGTGACTGTGGGAGCCATTTTAGTACAGTGAACTCATTGTCATGTTCAAGAAACCAATTTGAAATGAATCGAGCTTTGTGACATGGTGCATTATCCTGCTGGAAGTAGCCATCAGAGGATGGGTACATGGTGGTCATAAAGGGATGGACATGGTCAGAAACAATGCTCAGGTAGGCCGTGGCATTTAAACAATGCCCAATTGGCACTAAGGGGCCAAGAAAACATCCCCCACACGTTACACCACCACCACCAGCCTGCACAGTGTTAGGCATGATGGATCCATGTTCTCATTCTGTTTACGCCAAATTCTGACTCTACCATCTGAATGTCTCAACAGAAATCAAGACTCATCAGACCAAGCAACATTTTTCCTGTCTTCAACTGTCCAATTTTTGTGAGCTTGTGCAAATTGCAGCCTCTTTTTCCTATTTGTAGTGGAGATGAGTGGTACTCGGTGGGGTCTTCTGCTGTTGTAGCCCATCCCCCTCACGGTTGTGCGTGTTGTGGCTTCAGAAATGCTTTGCTGCATACTTCGGTTGTAACGAGTGCTTATTTCAGTCAAAATTGCTCTTCTATCAGCTTAAATCAGTCGGCCCATACTCCTCTGACCTCTAGCATCAACAAGGCATTTCTGCCCACAGGACTGCTGCATACTGGATGTTTTTCCCTTTTCACACCATTCTTTGTAAACCCTAGAAATGGTTGTGCGTGAAAATCCCAGTAACTGAGCAGATTGTGAAATACTCAGACCGGCCCGTCTGGCACCAACAACAATGCCACGCTCAAAATTGCTTAAATCACCTTTCTTTCCCATTCTGACCTTCAGTTTGGAGTTTAGGAAATTGTCTTGACCAGGACCACACCCCTAAATGCATTGAAGCAACTGCCATGTGATTGGTTAATTAGATAATTGCATTAATGAGAAATTGAACAGGTGTTCCTAATAACCCTTTAGGTGAGTGTATGTGAAACACACACTTGCGGACCATTTTAAACAAAAAACTGACACAAAGACATTAATTAGTATCATTCCATATACAACAACGTCGTAACAGTCCTCTTTTTCCACACTTGTAAACACTGGAGCGGTAGTTTCACACACAGCATGCATGACCTTTAGAAGTGATTAAGTAATAGGTTAGGTCATGCTGGCAACTCACAAGGCTAGTGCAATACGCTAAGTTGTGGATACAGAGTACTTTTTTTGCGAAAATGACAATCCATTCGCTATACCCTTATCCATTAGTTGGAATAGTTTACAGCCCTTTGAAGCTGTATTGAAACTGCAATTTTAAATTGCATTGAAAAACTGTTGAGGTCCACTAAAGTCTATTAAATTGAGAAAAATCCTGGAATGTTTTCCACACAAAACGTACTTTCTTCACGACTCAACAAAGAAAGAGAAACATCTGTGATGACATGGGGGTGAGTACATTATCAGTATTTTTTATGAAGGTGTAATATTCCTGTAAGCAATTTTTATTCTGTTTAGTTAAATGTAATATCCAAATATTATTTAAAAGAAACAATGCTGTTTATTACAATGATGCTTTTGCCATGAATGCCTGCAACCAACTAGTCCAAATTCATACTCGTCTTTGACCTGGATGTAAATACAGGATATGTTAAGGGTGAGTGACCCAAGGTCAGCTACAGACTTTAGGACAAATGTCCATGGAGAGGGAGGAAGAGGTCATGACCTCCACTGGCCAGGGCTCTTTAGCCTTAAGATTATCCCCCATTGGCAGCCCCTGATAAAGTACTGAAAATCAGAGCCACCTGTGAAACCATATGAAACCTGAGCGAGGGGCCAGAGGTGCTTATTTGTTTTTGCTAAATTAATGGAGGCTAATTGATTCCATTACATCATTACAGAGGGGGAGGAGAGATGGAACGTTTCCAATCAATCCTTGTAGAATGCAAAGGATGCCAAAGACACTTGATGAAGATCTCCACTCCTAATCAGAAACACACATGCATGTCTACTCTGTGTGACCATTCGTCAAACTTTCTCTCTTCCAGTTTATTCTCATCTTATGGAATAGTGAAAAACATTTTCATATTGTTCAATATTTACAATAAATATTACAATATTTCTGATCTGACTTTGTTGTGGTTAATTCGTATGAATTCATATGATGTGAACATACATCATACAACACAAAATAAATGATTACTAAAAACTCATTTTCATGGGGCCTAAGCAGATCATGATAAAACATACAAATATGATCATACAAATAGCTATCTTTTAAAATTCCCTGAGATTATGTTGAATATTTCAATGCAACTTGCTGTCCATTCAAGATACACACTTAATCAATATGTATGTTCCCTGGGAATCTAACCCATGACCTTGGCGTTGTTAGGACACGAACATCTGTATGGATTGAATAGGTTACCTCAACTATTCACTGACACATAATTAGTTTACAATGCTTTGCATGTCCCAGTGTACTTTATGACCACTGAGAATATGTGATGTTTCCAACAGATCCCAGTTATGGTCTGGACCAGAAGCTTAGTCAAGGTTCACGTCTGTGATGAAGTGAATTAGTCTGTTTACACTGACCTGAGTGGGTGCTGAATGACGTGCGGTGGGCTTTGGATGTGGGACTATAGCGGCACGCTAGGCTACGCTGATGATTTAAACGACAGCTAAAGGAGGGAAGAAAAAGGCAAACGAGTTCATTATACTTTTCTCCACTTCCCCATCACTCCCCTAGGAGCAGACAGCAAAGACATTGAAGAAATGAGAGATCTTGGTCTTGTTCCTCAAAACCTATTAGCAGAGGCCTGAGGGTGAGAGAGCCATCTACTATCCTACCCCCACATCCTCAATCCCTCCTCGAAAGGTCACCCTGTTTCTTCCAGTACAGCTTAAACATTTGTATTCCCAAGTTCTCCCAAAGCACAACTTTTATTCTTCCTCTGACTAACAAAAAGAACAGGAGGGTGGAGATTTTTAGGAAGAAGTGATTACAAATGCCTCCGTTCTAGTCTAATTGGATCAAGCTGACTCAGAACATAATGAACAAGATGCGGTTTGTCATGCCGCAGATAGATGATCAATTCAATTTCTTTCAGAATTAAGCATCATACACACCTCATAACGAAATTAAGTGGTTGTTTGCATAAATAGATGCGTTTTAGGGGATACCATTAGCAGTGACGTGCAAATTATTGATTCCCAAAAGATTTGTCTTCACTTTTATCTGTAAAAAGTTAAACTTTTTAATATTTATGAGTTTCATGTTTTTATTGCCACATTTTGCTCACCATTTTTGCTGCCTGGCAGAATCGACTGTATTCTCTGTTTAAGGTAAAGTTAATAAGTTAATCAGAATGGGTAAACTTGCTTGTGTTATGCATAAATTATACAGTATATTGAATATCAAAGACACTAGCTTGCTAAAATACTGATATGTGCAAATATGTGTTGATTCCCATACACAGTCATCAGTAAACAGGATTTGTAAACAGTATGGCACTATGGCTCTTATACAGTATGCGGCATTAACTGTACACTCTTAGAAAGGATGTGTTAATTTTGTACATCTTTGTGCGTTAAGCTTTTAACACATTGGGCCCTATTTTAACGATCTGAAACGCAAGTGCGAAGCGCAACGCGCAAGTGAGTTTGTGGGCGGACCTTGGGGGCTGTTGCTATTTTCCCGGCGTGAGAAATAACTCTTGCGCCGGGCGCAAATCAATAAGGGGTTGGTCTGAAGTAGGTTCATTATTCATAGGTGTGGTTTGGGCGTAACGTCAAATAAACCAATCAGAACGCTAGCCAACATTCCCTTTAAACGCAAGGGCGCAAGTTCCATGGCGGGTTGCTATTATTATGACGGATTTACCAGGCGCACGCCAGGAGCGGTTCACAGCCGAGGAGACGAACGTCCTTATACGGGGGAATCCCACGCTTGCCAGCATAAATCGGGCACGCCGTGTAACGGGAGGTGGATCTGCCTCAGGACTTGAAGCCAGCAGAGGACATCGCTGCGTCCACCCTCACCGCTGAAAGGGTTTGGGGGCTTTGAAATCGGACCCAAGAAACGCAAGCAAGGTCCAACCCCAAAGTACTCTTACAAATCAAGTTCATATACATTAAGGTTTCTTATGAAAACATTTTAATTATTATTTACATAAAATAAACGTAATACAGCCACACAACAAAGTTATGAAAATATTTTAATCGTTATTTGCATCAGAATAAATAAAAACTATCACCACAATGCTCACCACTATGATTCCCCTTATCTTGTGTATTAATATTTTTAAGTGTAACAATTTATGATTTGCAAAAATAACTGTTGCATCTGTGTAGATTAGATAAGCAAAGTGTATGCGCGTTGTGCACCCTATACATTATGGTCAAGCATGCACCCTTAAAATAGCATAATGAACAACGCGCAACGCGCCACTGACTTTAAACTTTTTTTTTCTGGTCAGTGGCGCAATTGTTTTTTGAAACTGCAAAATAGCATCAGGGATGGTTTGCGCCGGAACACGCCTCTTTTTTTGCGCTGAACCACCCAGGGAGCGCAAGTTCATTCCCTAGTTTGCAGACGTGCTTCTGTGACGGGAAAAACCCGCTGTGCGCCGGGGCAAAATACGAATGATACATGCGTCACGGACAAAGTCAATTGCGCTAGGTGCAAGATAGAGCCCATTATGTGTTATTTTGTGTTGATTTTGTGTTAAAATATAACATTCCCACCAATTTTATTAAAGGAGTGTGAAGTAGCTCTGCACTTCTGATGCACTAAATGCAACTAATTATAATCAACAATTACATTAAGTTGTTATGCTATCCCTTAAGACCCACCAATGTGCTTTGAAATGCGCAGCTTTGTTCGACATGTTGAGGTAATTTCCACTAAATAATAATAACTTATATATATTAATATGGCTTTGTGTAAAGCACCTTTAAAGTAGCTTCTCAGGCAACATGATCTCACGGAAAGTCGTGTTATAGTCATGCAAAATTTTATTCATTTATTTGAGTCCATAACACAAAATTCAGCTTTTTTCGTGTCTTGAGCACGAATGTCTTTTTCGTGGCACTCTGACGAATTTCTATAGTTTCTCGTGTCCGTGGCACGACTTTCTTTTTCGTGCCATTTTATGTATTATTTTCATCTTTTTTTTTTTTTTTTTAAATCATAAACACACCCGACAATGGTAAGAAAATAGGAAAAAACAATGAGAAAACAATTCATAAAATAAAACAAAAAAGAAAGACGTGCCACAGACACAAGACACAAGAAACTATTTATATCTTTATAACTATCACAAAAATAGACATTCGTGATGAAGGCACAAAAAAAGCTGAATTTCGTGCCATGGACACCAGTAAATTAATCACATTTTGCGTGACTATAACACGACTTTCCGTGAGATCAGTCTGTCTCAGGGGGCTTTACACAAAGCCATAAATACAATAAAAATATGGTTACAAAAATTCAATAAAAAAACAGGTGAAAAGGGTAAGGGGGGACATTATTTGCTCCTCCCCCTTTTAAAATAGCCAATAGTGTTATTATACAACCTAGAATCTGAGAAGAATTGCATAATGATGCCACAAAAATCCTTGAAACCTACTGGCGAAAGTGACAGACTGTTATTTTGTATGCTACAATCTTCTAAATCTATAGATGTTTTGGAGCCCACCAGTTTATAGAAATCCTTAAGACTAACATATTCATAATATAAAAATGTCACACAAAAAAAATTAATTGTGATATTATGAAGACTTTAATGGCAGAATTCCACCCCATTCACTCCCCCTGGCTTCCGATTCCATACATGTTAACCTGCAGGTAGCACATTAGACCAACACAGAAAAATCATTTATCAAAAGCTTATTTTAAAGCTCCATGAATGTCAACATGTGTTGCCATACTTAATTGAAATGTAGTCTGCTAACTGAAGAAAATATGTAGTCATACAGATAGCGTCATGGCCTTCATGTTTTATGGTGATACTAGCAACACCTGCTTAATATTAGCCAACCCCCCTTACAGTATATTTTACATTCCATACGTCACTCTGACTTTGATTTATCCAAGGAAGGTCAAGCATAGATAAGATGGCTTATTCATAAACAATGAATCATTGGTTTTTCATTTGCTTGCTTTGTTCCAACGCACTTTGTTTTGAAGGCAAGCAATGCACTAAAATAAGTCAACTTTAGCATTGGCAAGATGCTACATTAATGATAAATAAACGTTTTATGACGCTTCGTCATCTGTGAGTGATTCAGGTTCAAGTGCTAAACCATTTCATGTGCTGAAGATCTTCAGAGGCACGTTTCATAAAGTAACACCAGGCCACAGCACCAGCTGCAATGGCGGAAATCATTAGCCTGAACCGCTGGTGTCTTTTGCCCAGCTCACTGTCAGAGTTATATTGCAATTAAATTGGGTTAATCACCAACCCTTTCTTTGTCAGTTACAAAATTGTCACACATTCTGTGAATATGTCAGTAACTGTTCTTGCTATCTTTCTGTACTTCTTGAAACCTCAATGTCAGCGATTTCAGATTCCAGAACTGGGACAAAGTGACTGAAATTGCAACCTGTGTAATTTTTTATCTCCATCATTTTATTTCCCATCCTTTCGACTGCAGTATTGGAGTGGAGGTCGCCCTTCCCCCCCTCTGGCAACCTTACCATAACCCCAGGCTCCTGAACTCACTTGTACATTTTAGTCCTCCATAATAAACCAACATCTGCAGAACTTACAAGTGCTTTACCCCAGTTAATTGAGTAAATTGAAGCAAGCTGTGGCGCAGTGGTGATCTATGAGCCCCAGTCCAGGGCCCAGAAAGGAGACAACAGATTTACTGCTAAGACAGTGGGCGGCCTTTTGTTCAGGCCCTGGTTCACGGGAAGTTTGAGGTCAGGACGGATTAAAATATCTAGAGGAACAAATGGAGTCATTTTGAGTGTAATATAAGAAACGCTGTGCCAGTTTCCACCAGCCAACAGGTGTGATTTATTTGATTTTAAGCCCCTTTTATTCTATCTGATTTTCACCATTCCCACATTCTCACCTGACCATTTCCTTATAGTCAGGCACAGATAAAAAACTAATTTTTTTATGCCTTTCTTCACAAAACATTTTAAGTTTAGAGGACAATTTTGGAGAATTACATTCAGCTTTTAAAAATAAAGTTGCTTTACAATGCCATAGAAGAATCTTTTCTGTCTAAATTGTTCTTTAAAGCACCTTTAACATCTAAATAAACTTTTCTGTTTTATAAAAGGTTATTTAAGGTGAAAAAGGTTCTTCAGATTATTATGTATGAAGAAAATTATTCTTTAAAGAACCTTTGACTAAATGGTTCTTTGAGGAACCAAAAAGGGTTCTTCTATGGCATCGCTGTGAAGAACCTTTTAAGCACCTTTAATTTTAAAAGTGTACAATTAATTTAAATATAATAATATAAATAAAAAACATAAATAAAAAACATCAAAGACTATAAGGTGCTTATTAACAAGAAACATTTAAATAAAGAAACATACAAGTTGTGATAACTGTAAAAGACTAAGTAGGTGACCAGATTTTTTAAATGAAAAGCGGGGAAATTTCCTGATTCAATAGTCAAAATATAATTGAAATTGTATTTGTTATTATCTATGAATTAAGAAACTAAGCCAAAACCTTTTTGAATGTTTTTGTTGTGGGTTTGTGGAGGAAAAAACACCAAAAAATGGGACTGTTCCCGGAAAACGGGGACATCTGGTCACCTTAAGAATAATGCACATGATTTGTTGCACTGCTTTCTGCAAAGTTCTTCAGGAGCAGTTTCCATGCAGACCTACATATTATTTAGTATATAGATAACAAGAAGATTTGACTTTATTAACTTTATTAGGCACTCAAGCTATGTTTACCATGACTAAAAGAAAGGCAAAGCTGTGTGTGTTTGTTTGTGTGTGTGTGTGTGAGAGAGAGAGAGAGAGAGAGAGAGAGAGAGAGAGAGAGAGAGAGAGAGAGAGAGAGAGAGAGAGAGAGAGAGAGAGAGAGAGAGAGAGAGCATAAGTAAATATATAGCAGTAGGGGATAGATTCCATTGAAGGATTCAATCCAGCTATTTCCTCTTGTACTTATGCCCTGGGGGTCCGTACATGGACAAGGAGTATTCATTTAAAACCATATAGACAATGGAGAGAGCATGATCTATACAACTTCCATGTCTAATGTGGTCTACTTACAGTGCATTAAATTAAGCATGCAAATAAGGTTTTGGTAAAATGTGTCTGTAAAGTGTGCATGAGATAAAAGATACATGCTAAGATTAAGTAGGTCAGATATTTTTCAAAGTGCACAGAAGTACATGGTAGCTTCTATATATTCGGACATTTACCTTCAATGAATGTCAGATATTGATTAAAAACGATCTAGCCTTATAAATATTCTTCCAGGAACATTTAGATTCTAGAGATTCAGATCTTAGTCATTTATGTGTGTTTTATTCATTTATATCATCTAGACTAATAAATATTCTCAAATCAATTCAGGCAGACAGACTGCCAAACCACACTTGATTTATCTTAAACAAAAGTGGAGGATTTGTGTCAACATGTGTCTCTAAAATGTACTTACCTATCAAATGTCAAATGGCTTGTTATTTATGACCTTCATGATCTAGGTGCAACTGAATTTAAAATATATCTTGTTTTTTAAATTATAAAATACAGTGCAAAAAGGATAAAGGAACAAATACATAGCTATAAAATGTATTTGATTAATCGCTGTTATGTGCAACAATTCCATGCAAGAAATCCATGCATAACAGCAGTAAATAAATCATCATTGATGTGTGTGATTTTGAATTTCTGCTACACATAAATAACAATTCATCATTTACAATATGAAATACATAACAATCAAGATGCAACATTGCTGTGATTTGCAACTTACATTCCATCCTACACACACACACACACACACATTCAAATAGTGACACGCACATTTAGGCTAATCTGTTTTATGAAAAATAAACTACCATTACTTACAATCATTAGCATGTTAGCGTTTATGTGACAGCACATTTCTGTATAATGATTGTCTATATAGAGAACACTAATGAATCTGGATGGCATGGATAAGATAATTATCTTAACCTGAGTAATGCCACTTAAATTCTCCTGTCTGCATCAACACTCACAGCCAAGACCAAAGATCTGTTTCTTCTCCACCTCCTCTCTCTCTCTCTCTCTCCCTCTCTCCCTCTCTCTCTCTCTCTCTCTCTCTCTCTCTCTCTCCTTTGTGATCAAGTATGAAGTCTCCCACAAAGAGAATATCAGAATGAAAGGCAGCAAGCAGGAGGGAGGGAAAAACAGTGGGCCAACCTCGTTTTCAGCTTGATGGGTTAGCTGCAGAGAATGTGCTTCGACGAGGTAAATGATTAAGGAGGGAGAGAGTAAGAGAGAGCAACAAAGAGAGAGAGAGAGAGAGAGAGACAAACCCTCGCAGCTCTGCCATTTTGCACTTCAAAGATCTAGCCAGGCAGGTTAAATGAAAAGCAAATGTGTTGCCCTGCCGTGCAAATACCTCAAATGTTTTAGCAGGTGCAAGCAATGAGGGAGGTGGGCAGTGACGGAGTTTTGACTGCACCTTGCTACAGGAACGAGAAAAAGAGACATCCACCTCCCTTCATAATGGCCATCAACAAAGGCTATAGAGAGGTCAGCTCAGTGCAGGTCTCAAAGGTCAATTGCTACAGGTTACCAAAGGATAATATGCAGCCGAGTAAATAGTGTGTGGGAATATGTTTTGTACTTACTTACATGAGCTAAAATATGCATGGTGACTGTGATATTATCCAATATCGTATGCAAAACTTTCACTAAGGTGTCGAAAAAATTGAAAAACATGAATTAAAATGCATAGTAAATTTAAGGTGATTATTCTTCTGACTTTTATAGCAAGTCACCAACAGTTGGCACTGTTTCTCTGGCCAAAGTCAGACCATGACAGCATGAGGTCCTAATGCAATATCACATCTGCGCTTGCAATGCTTTGCATTACAGCCTTGTGTAAACATGTAAATAAAACTACATTAAAGAAGCAAAGAAAGAAACCCAATTAAATCGACATCTGTATGGCAAGGCATTTATAAGGACAGCACAGATAATGTTGTTGTTTATATTTAAGTCCTGCTGCCATTTGAAAATCCACGTTCAGGGTTTCCAGGTGTTTGCAAATCCCTCGACATTTTAGCCAGACATTCTTTACTTCTCAGTGACATTATACTCATGCAGAAGAGGATGGGGGATAGTGGGTCTCTATGCTAAGGGTTTTAGGAACATCTCCCAGGGCCTTCATAAGGAGTATTGTTGGTTAATGTTTAGCGACCTAAACTTAGTTTGTTAGCACTTTGGACTGACAATTCCCACATAGAAAATGTTTGGTAGGCACTATTTAAAATGGAAAATGGTGTTATCTCACAACATTTGGAAAAATGCGAAGGTCTTGCAATAAATTATGTAAGCATTTATACGTTTATTGTGCAAAATAAAAAACTGACACGGAGATTATATTTCACAATAATAACATGATGATTTTACGTTATGCTTATTATTATATTACATACAGACCAAACTTTAAATGTAGACATGGAGTATTGACTTGCTGAGTTAATATTAGTGATATAAGACTCATTATAGCCAAGCTATTAAATTGATGCTATGGGCGGTTTGTAATGCAATGTTTTAAAGTTATACAAAAAAAAAAAACATTTAACTGCAAAATGATACAACTTTTCAATCCAGATCAAGTAGTCCACAAAAGCTGTTTGATAATAAACATATATTATGAACAAGTTCTTCAATTATAGGTATCTGTGGGGAATAAGATTATTGTTGTAAGGTTTTAATAATTACCTAAAATATATTTAAATGTATATTTACATCTATATTTAAACACATTTTCACCCTTCTAAAAGACCCATAATAAAACGTCTTCCCACTTTACAAATGATTACTAGTCCCCTACGGGACATAAGAGACAATTAATACACAATTAGTGAAAATGTTTGTCAGTTGTTCACATGCATCTCAAAGCCCAAAACAATGATGCTTGTTAATTAATTTAAGCTTAATTAGTCACTGTTGCTGGATCAGCATAAAAATGATATGGACTCAATGTAGGTTTCAGCCATCACTATATGTAAGACGATATCTTCAGATCAGCTACTACTAATGTTGGGCTTTTGTTCATGACATGGCGGTTTGTGTTTCTGTAATTACAAACTCAGCTCAAGTGTTCCCTGCTGCTGGAAAAAAAGCCAAAAAACTCAAAACGAGGGGCAAGGCATTCCCAGCACGCCTACATTTGATCTGCATTACCGCCAGATTGCTTAACACCGCACAGCTCTACTGTCAGACAGTTCAAGTCTATTTTGAGGAGGATCGATTATATTTTCCTGAGAAAATTGGGTGCAGTTGGAACCACAGTGTAGCTCCAGGCTGAACATTATGCAAAGAGGCAGTAACCCAACAAAAGAGGGGTTTTTTTCTTGTTTGAAGGGTCAGGTTGGGGAGCTCTCTGATGGAGGAGAGAGAGTGGAGAATCTTGGCTTCTGGATTTATCTGGTGAGCGAAGCGTAAGGCACTTCTCTCTCTCTCTCTCTTCCCTCCATTTTTTTCTCTATCTCTGGCACCAAACTTATCACAATAATGTTGAGTAAGATCGTTTTTGGCTTGTGCCTGACAAACTGATATAAATTTCAATCTGACTCAGACAGAAGTTTTCATTTTACCACGAGTGCAAAAAGAGTTAAGGGGATAGACCACAAGAAGCGCTAACATTGGAAGTGAAGAGGGATTTTTATGGATGACGATTTAAAGTGAACTGCGGCACTAAAATGTGACTTCTTGTATTTATAAATGTTTGGTACTTACTAACATACTTACTAACATAATAAAAAACATTTTCTGTGTAAATAAACAATGTCACATTTATGAAATGCATAACAATTCTCAAAGCGGTATGCATGTTTTCTTAGCATTCTTTAACCTACCTCTAAGTATCTCCTGACAATTCTTCTCTCCAAAAACTACAACAACATTAAATTGAATTTTTCACATGTGTTGTCTTTGGCTGTTGCATGATGGGCACCTACAGCCAGGTCCAGTCTGGCACAAACAACAGAAGGAGGAATCTTGCACCCTCATTACACAGCAGCCACTCTAATTACAAGCTGCTCAAGAGATGTTATTCTACACCTGCTGGTGACAATGACAGCACCTCTGTCCCGCGCTCGTCTTTGCTTTTGTGTAACGGGGCGCTGGGTGCAACACAACACCGTTTTAAATAAATGAAGCTTCTTCAGAAGGAAGGGCCAGCCAAGGAACAAAACAACTTCTTCAGTTGAAAGGAAAGAGAAACAAGCTCGACTAGACAAGTTGAGAAAGCAGGTGATAATTTCACCAATCAACAATTTTGTTAAATTGTGCATTTGCTATTTTAAATGGTCTGGATGCAAAAACTAGCTAAACTGTTGCAACATAAGTTTATTTAAGTATTTTTGTGAGGGATTTTTTTGCCAAAAGCTTGCTTGCACTTAGAGGGTTTTGCAGTGAAAGACAGTCAATTTGGTTAAATACCAATACATTTACTAAAGGGACATTTGTGAAAATAAGGCATTTCAGTTACTGCCCAATAACCTTTTCATTGCCATTAAAATGAAATTACTGAACCTAAACATAAATGAGCCTGATAAAAGATGACAATTTATGAACATGTTAGATCCACTTTGATGCTTTGCTATTTTAACTGGTCTTGATGCAAAAACTAGCTTAACTGTAGCAACATAACAAATTTATTTAAGTATTTTTGTTACAATAAACTAAACATCATTATTGTTGATTTCTTTCTTTTTTTATTTGATCAGTGATTCTCAAGTCCAGACCTTGAACCTAAATACCCTTTTCATAAACTCTGTACCTATCATTCTCACATTATATCATTACTAATCCAATGCTATTTTTTAGTACAATAACCTAAAAATTTAAAGAGTGACTTTTTAGTATTGAGATTTTGAACACAGAGTGTAAATTCATCATGTTGAAATCATTTAGTTTGTTCCTGCCCAATTTATATCAATTTGTGTACGCCATGAGAGATTTTTAATAAACTGCAGCATGTCCTACGTGATCGGTTTAAAAAGTGAGGACCCCTTAACCATTGTTATGCCAAAGGTTCCCCCTCAGTCTAAATAAAACATCAATGTATTACAGTGCTGAACACTTTTACACAAGTACACATTAGGCGGCATGTCTCTTAAAAGGTTTATGACATCCATTTAGCATCAGTGAAGCCAGCTTAACATGGCCATGTCAAGATAACATGCAAGCATCTAGTGGGCATTCACTGGCTGTCAGATGAGATTTTACAGTGGCCTTGAGGAAACGGAGCCTACAGTATGTTTCTCCGACAGGGATATGCGACTTAAAATAGCACCTCAGAAAGAAAGACATAGATGTGGGTTAGAGTGAAAGAGAGAGAAAGATTAAGAAACATGTATACTGTATAATAAACCAAAGTATGTTTTAAAACAGACAGTAGAGGCAACACTTTAAATCAAATTACGATTCAATTAAAATGACTTATCGTGAAGGATGTCTAATAATTGAATTTCCACTGAGTCTTTAACTTTGAATAATATAAAAACCTATAACACAAATCCAGAGCAACAAAGTATTATAAAAAGAGTCACTATTAGCATAGCATAAAATAAATCCTTTTAATGATCTTAAGAGCTATATTGGTGTATATTTTGGTGCTGGATGACTGTAAGCAGATCAGAGTAAGTATCTGTGGATAAACCGGATATTTGAGTGTGTCCAGGGGTATAATTTGAGAGGAGAGTCGTAAGAAGACACTGTGTGTGAAGAGGAGAGCGTACATGATGAAGGAAACAGAATATGGAATAGTTCTGCGCTCTATAGAACACAACAATCTTTAGTCTTAATTTATCTCATTAGCTCCGTTCCAAGCCCCAGAAGGTGAAACCAAACTGCTTATTATCTCATGAAAGCCTGTGTATTAGTGATTGTTGGGATGAAATTCACAGACTAAATAATTACTCTCTGTTTGTGTCTCTCCCTCCATCCTCCGTGCATAATAAGAGGCTTCTGGAGAGATGAGTAATCTGGTTCCAGCATGCCTCTCCCGGCGCACTCCCCTCTTCACGCGATCGTCAGATGGCAAGGCAGCTTAGTCAACCCCTCGCTATAGGCCAGGATAATAATTGCTGTATTAATTGGTGTTGTCCAAGCTCGACAGAGTATAAAAGATCCCACTGGGGCTAATAATTAATGTTTTTTCGTTCGTAGTTCCTCTGTCTCCCGCTTTTCTTTCTCGTTTTTTTCCATGTCTCTATCTCTCCCTCGCTCACCCCCATACCCCCACCGCTCCTGACTATACTGATGTATTATTAGAAAGTGGTTAGATGTTTAAGACTCATTTAATGGACTGTTGTCTACTGCCTTGCTGGTGCAATACCATGTTTATTTCGATTTTCTAACATTCCCATTAGAGATACACATGCATGCATTGGCAGAACTACATAATATTAACATTTTGGTTCTTGATTCTCAAAAGGATCTCTCTAATAAAGCCCATTGTTGAAATTTGCTCTAAATCTAGAATTGCCCAAAGAAAGTATGGGTATAGTTGCAACCCAAGATAATATCCATCATAGGTTTTTTTGAAGAGCTCCGATGCAAAAGCCACTAACACCACCTCTGTCAAAAATGCTCTCGGCTTATTTTACCTTCTTCAAATACTTTCACTTCAAATGCGCTTAATCCCAATTTGTTGGCAAAATGCATTAAACGCAACACCTTTTTTGTCATAAGGACATCCAAAAAGCCTCCAAGTAAACGGAAACAAAAATGGATGAACAAAGGCGTGCGTATGTCAGATTCCAATTGCCCAGCTGCAAAAGGTTTTACCCAGCTAATGACCAAATATTTGAGCCTTTTATCTTTATGCAGAAAGGATAGTGAAGAGTGACTAGGGATTTTTTTCCATTTAAAGATTTTTTCCCAAAAGCTTGCTTGCACTTAGAGGGTTTTGCAGCGAAAGAGTGTCAAATTAGTACCAATAAAATGACTAAAGGTGACATTTGTGGAAATTAAGGCGTTTCATTTACTGACTTATAACCTTTTCATTGCCATTAAAATGAAATTACTGAACCTAAACATATGAACCTGATTTTTAAAAAAAATGATAATTTACAATAAAAAGATGCATTTGCATCTGAGCTCTTTATTTATAACCAACCCAACAATTGGTTCTGTTCAATATTTAACCTTACCATGGGTTAAACCAAACCAATATTTTTTTAGCGTGTAGACTTTACAAAAAATATTTTAGATGAATCAACCCACAAAATATAACTGTGTGTGCATAATAAACTTAAAATAAAGTTTTTTTTAACACTGAACAAAAATTACACGCATCACCTTAGAAATCAGGTTAAAGGTTTACAGAATATATTCAGATATTGAATGAATATTTGAGCATTTTATCTTTATTCAGAAAAGATAGTGAAGAGTGACTAGGGATTTTTTTTTTAGATTTCTTCCCAAAAGATTGCTTGCACTTAGAGGGTTTTGCAGCGAACAAAAGTAAATTTGGTTAAATACCAATAAAATGACTGAAGTGACATTTGTGAAAATAAGGCGTTTCAGTTACTGACCAATAACCTGTTAATTGCCATTCAAATGAAATTACTGAACCAAAACATATATGAGCCTGATAAAAAAAATATAATTTACAAACGTTACAGTAGATGCTCTTAGATGCTTTTGTATCTGAGCTCTTTATTTATAACCAGCCCAAGAGTTGTTTGTTCAATATTTAACCCAACCATTAGTTAAACCAACCCAATATATTTTAGGGGGATCAACCTACAAAATGTAACTGTGTGTGTGCGCATAATGAACTTAAAAGAAAGTTATTTTAACATTGAACAAAAATTACACGCATCACCTAAGAAATAATTCGCTCTTAAACAAAGCCATCAAAGTTCTGTAAAGTTTTGCATTTCCTTGTGAAGGCCCTATTTGAGGTGATTCTAGAGGCACAATACAATTTCAACCCCTGTGCCAGTGTCAGGGACAAATTCACAATGCTTCATTATAACATACAGAAACAGATCCCAGAGTCAATCTCAAACATGTACTTCTAATTAAGTTGAAGTGCTTAGTGGCTGTCAATAGATTAGCCAACAGCCTTACGTCTGTATAAAGGCTGGTAATGGTCTTGACCCCCTACCCTTTACCCCCCTCTGAAAGACAGCAGTAGGACAACTAGTTCATTAAAAAGCCTCATTAGTCTTTTTCTGGTATGGAGGTTGTTCTCGAGGTAACACATTTTTGGAGGTCCATTTAAGAGCCTCTAACTGAGCGTTCATAGCCTAATCAACTGTAGCCTAAGCCTTTCTACGGATCAGTTCTTGGTGAGCACATAACTGTTTGTCTATTCTCTGAAATGACCAGATGACACATTTGTCAGTAAAGTCATGCTCTTTGTTAATCTCCCATCTGCATTGAATGTTCTCCTTAATTGTGCCCACATCCCTAGTGAGGAGGGACACGAGTCCTGGTGTTAGCAACGGGACTGTAATGATCTATTAGCGGAATAAATCCAGAGTAACAGAAGCATGTCTGACCTTTATTTTTAAAACAGGAAATGAATTGCAAAGCATTGACACCTTATGACTGGACACCTGATGATCTGTCTGATTACAGGTGCTTTCACACTTGTGAAGAAGAAGAAGGTGTCACCAATGCCAGAGTGCATGAAGGGCAGAAGAACGGCAGTCACAAAGTGGCGCAAATTTGATGCTAAAACCCTTGCAAATCACCATATAATTTTTTATATCTGATACATGAACTTTTATATATAAACTGGGATTGCAGGGTAGACAAATGTAAACACTGGCACTGGTAATCCAATACTTACTTTTTAACTGCATATTTAGGACCATTTGTGCAATTATTAATGTCTAAAGAATGGTAGAAAGATATCTTTGAGACAGACACAGATACACAGACTTCACAATGTACAGGTGTACAAAAAATGTACTCTAATTAAAAAATACACATTAGACAAACAGCGTAATTTAACATACAGATAAAAGCATAGACATAATATTCCCCTTAAGCCTCACAGAAAAAATTTACTTAACGTTCTCTACCAATTTAAATTAGTGCAATATTTTTTAGAGGTACTGATGTGGTGGACAAGGGGGAAAATAAGGGATGTTTCTGAGAAAACTGCATAAGATGCCCACAGGGCAAATCAAATGGCTGCCTTCCCAGCATGCACTGCTGCGTGAGATACTGGTAATTAACTTAATAGGGGCTTTAATTATACTGGACGGCTGATTCGTGGCATGTGTTGATGCTCCCCCACTGGCCTAAACAACCACTTGCTGCCTTGTTAAAGACAAAAACTAATGAATCTGATAGCAGGCTGCTGTCTGAAAACAGTGGGAAGCATATTTTTTCAAATGCCGCGACTGTGGCTCTCTGGTCATGTGTCATCAAATCTTTGTTTATGTAACTCTTGTTTCATGAACTCTAAAAATGACTGGGTTGCTTTTTTACCAATAATAGCTTAATATTGGACAGAACACATGCTTGGTTAAAAATGGGGTATACTATTACTTACCCAGCAGTTGGGTTAAAACAACGCATTGGGACAAATTAAACCCAGCGGTGTGTTCTGTCCAATATTTACCGATTATGGGTTGAAAATAACCCAGACATTTTTAGAGTGAATGTTCATTACTTATTGTTTGTGTATTGCAGTGGTCTTGCACGTGGACAGTTACTAACAAACTTATATTGTACATTTAAATATAGCGTAACGGTAGCTCAGCTGTACAACGAATGGATACAAAAAAATTATTGGAGTCCCTGCACAGCATTTTGGATTGTTTTTGTATATGCTGCTATTCATTATTGTTTTTGTCTCAGTAATACAAGCGATATAAGTAATAATAAGCTTAAGTGTCCTGTAGTTTGTTAGATTTAACCTATTTAGTGTAAATGTGTCATTTTATCAGATTAAATAAACAGAGGTTTTTCATTCACTGAAAAGTCCTTATTGTTTTTGTGCCAGAGACTAGGCCTTTGGTAAATTATAAATTCCATAATTGAAAAGGTATAAGCAGGATTTCGCCACTCTATTTATGGAGTGTAATTAACTTGCCAAACCCTTACATATTCATATTTTCAGCAAAATAAAAACATACTACTGTCTAAGTTAACAGTTCAGTGTCATGATTTGCTACCACAATCATTGAATCACTGCATAGCAAATGAATACAGAAAAATAATGAAAGAGACGGGTATCTTCTTCTGGGCATGTTAAAATATCACTAGCAAAATAAAAAAATAGCTGTTAGTAATTGTGGCAGATTATTTTCTATATAAGAGAATATCAAAAATTTCATATATATTCATGCATTTTAAACTATTTTTAAGTTATGAACTAATTACCTAAATTACCTAAAATCAAGTATATGAAATTGCTATTAACAGTAATATGATTTACATGTGACACAAAAAAATATTTTTTAATAATTTCAATGTTCAAACTATTAAAGTGATCCCCCAAAACATTTTGACATTATATACCCTCATGTTGTTCTAAATCTGTTTATTCTGCTGAACACAAAAACAATCATTTGATAAATGATGGTAATCACACAGTTGGCAGTACCCATCGACGTCCATAGTTTTTCCTACTATGGACGTCAATGGTTACGTCAATTGTGTGCTTACCACCATTAAAAAAACTAATACAGGTTTAGAACAAAAACAGGGTAAGTAAACAATGACAGAATTTTCATTTTTGGGTGAACTATCCCTTTAAGTGTATTTTGTGGTGAAAAGAGCATAGTAGTTAATACTTTATGTGACACTAAAAAAAATAAATTCACAAGATGTTACATTTTGTAGATTAGATAACTTCTGCTGTTTTGCGGATTCTTTGACAACAATGAATAATTGCAAGAAACGTTTTGTGTGTTTTGAGACGGTTGACAATTTAGGAAGCTATTGAAGCCGAATATGCTGTTAGTTGCCCAACCCAAGCAATAACGTGTGTTAATTAGTCTGATAAATTACGTTCAAAACAATGACGTGTTTAAATAACCCAATTTAGCTTGAATCCTAAGTGAGATATTACATCAAAAGCCATCAATTTCCTCCTTTTTTGCTCATTTGAAGAGGCGTGTTGCTTCCTGAAAGCATTTTAAAGGTTACGATTTTCTTTGACGATAAAGCAGTACCTTTTAATGAAATTCTAATTAGGAATTTCATGGACTTTGTTATTAAGCATATCTGATTAGTGCACATTTTTACAGCACAGCCCTAATGAAGAACACTTACAGTACGGTTTCTAACAATTCTAGTTTCAAAGATGGAGCACATTTGTTAAAAACCTATTTGGTAAACAATAAATGTAGCAGTTCAGAGTCCTAATTAAGTTAAAGTGTGATTTCCCTCCACATCCTCTCGTTGCATTAAAGTGTGCATGCAGTTCTCCAGAAATGGGTTTTGCTTTTGATATTTAGTCACCCTGAAACTTAATTTAAATTCTCTTAATACTAAATAAAAAATACAAAATGCTGAAACAATATTCGGAATAATTGTGGTTATGCCGTTACAAGGCCATTAAGACATATTCATGCAGTATGATAATTTGCATAGTTTTTATGATATTTCAACATGACAGCAGGTCTGGTTAAAAACGGGCACACTCTTTGTTTTATCAGCTTAAAGCGTTTCAGACATCCTACTTTCATTCGTAGATAATCTACACTTTTAACAAATGCAACAGTTTCCTGAGAATATAAATAAACCTACAAAATTTCAATTATTACCATGATTGCATGTTGGAATTTGTAATAAAATACTGTATATATTGCTCCAAAAACTACACAAGATTGATTCATTGATTCTTAATGCTACAGATCTGACATTAACTTTCCAAAGCACCGGCACTTGTGGGACTCCCATGGTCCCAAACTGCCAACGTGTTTCAACAGTGGCGATCTGTTGCACCAATGATGGACACCCCGGTACAGGAGAGCCCATTTAAAGTCCACAAAGCCCCACAGACCACCCCTCCAAACCTAAACCTTACTCCCCCTTAACATGAAGTCTACCTTGTCAAGTCACAAGCAGGACCCGTAATTTGGTCTAATAATTACCAGACATCACCACAATGAAACATCAGTGTCTGAACTTCTTTGGGCCCAAATGAATTTTAATACATTTGGAAAAGGTTGGCCGGAGGTGGGAAAGGGCCTCGCAGAGGAGGGGAGGGCTAAGCTCACATGTGGAAGCACTTTAGGAAGTGATAAATGATTTGAAATCCATTGCGTCCCCCTGAATGAAAATAAGGGCGAACAGGTGTTAAATGCTAACTGCTGGTGCATTTTTAATCGGGATGGAAAGCGGTTCCCTGGTCTTTTGGATCAGATGTGGCAAGAAAGAGATGAGGTGTCAATCTGTGAGTGACATGTTTGAAATGTTTTGCAGTTTCGCAGGCTTTACGTCTCTGCCCCCAAGACCTGGGCTCTACCTATCACCACTGCTTTTGAAGAGCTGTACTACTGTTTAAAATATCATTCTGTCCCCTAAGCAGTGTGCTCCTGCTGCTTTACAGTAAAGGGCCCATTATACTTCCACGTAGGACGTAGGCTACGCATCAGTTTTCATGCATAGTGCTTCATCGCCCGCGACAACGTGCATTTACACATGCAGACCGCTAGTAGGCAGTATCCACGCGTGTAACCCACAGTAGCAGTGCGACAGACGAAGCAGCAGCAGCTCGGCCAGTAAACCCACAAAAGAAGCATCAGTAGCTTGTTGTGAATTTTATTTGAGAATGGATGGAGGTAAATGTACAGAGACTATTTTTGCAGCTTGAGTTAAATATCGCTCCTCAACTTGGCCCATCTTCATTTTTACCATCGAAAGCAGAAATTTGTATGAGGAAATGCTATGCAGATCTTTTTGACCTGATGGGAGTGGTTCTAGCGAACCAATCGTAGCGCTTGTGGGCCGCATAAAATGGACACACTTTCAAATTTTTGTAGAGGTGCGCATCAGGCTAGAGAGAGCTACGCACAGCCTACACATAGCCTATGGCGTAGCTACGGCATAAATTGCGCTTAAGTGACAAATGGCCACTGCATACTGTATGCTACAGGTCAACCAATGAAAAGTGAATACAAAAGTAAGATGATGACACTTCCAGCTCCATCAGCTAATGTGCACACAATTAAAAAAGTAAATGTTTTTGAAGTATTTGAAGCACTGAGTCACTTAAAAAATATACAGTACAGACGTCTCTGCATTATATAATAAAATACCAACAAATTGTGTACTTTTTCAGTAAGTTTGTTAGGTTTTAAAGGGGACATATCATAAAAATCTGACTTTTTCCATGTTTAAGTGCTTTAATTGTGTCCCCAGTGCTTGTATCAACTTAGAAAAAATGTGAAAAATATCAAACAAGTAACTTAGTTTTGGTAAACGATTCTCTGCAAGTATGTGAAAAGGTCATTGAAATTTGACTCCCCTTGTGATGTCAGAAGGGGATAATACCTCCCCTTAATCTGCACTATCCAACCACGACACTGCCATTTAGTGCAGAGTTTAGCTCAAAAGGACACACCCAAAAACGGCACATTTTTGCTCATACAAATAGGCAATTTTGTCATGTTATAAAATTATCTATATGGTATTTTGAGCTAGAACTTCACATACGTACTCTGGGGACACCAAAAGATTTATTGGACATCTTAAAAAAGTCCTGTGAAATGTTATACGTATAAATGTTTTTTTATATAAAATAATAAGATGTATTTAAGAACACTTGATTTAAAGGAATAGTCAATTTTCTTAAAAGAAAAATCCAGATAATTTACTCACCACCATGTCATCCAAAATGTTGATGTCTTTCTTTGTTCAGTCGAGAAGAAATTATGTTTTTTGAGAAAAACATTGCAGGATTTCATTTTAATGGACTTTAATAGAGCCCAACATTTAATACTTAACCGGACCGGACCTAGACGAAAAGTTGTGGTTTAAAGGTGCATATTTTTTATTTTTCTTGTCAAAAATGACAATTGTTTCGCTAGATAAGACCCTTATGCCTCATTTGGGGTCGTTTATAGTCTTTTGAAACTCCATTGAAAAAAACTGTTACGTGTTGAGTTAAGTGTTAATTGTTGGTGTCTATTAAAGTCCATTAAAATGAGAAAAATCCTGCAATGTTTTCCTCAAAAAACATAATTTCTTCTCGACTGAACAAAGAAAGACATCAACATTTTGGATGAAAATTGAATATTCCTTTAAGTTGTTGGCATTTTTTAATAAACATTAAACAGATACCTAAGCAACACACTCTGCTGGTGCTGTCATGTGAAATATAAAAAAATAAAAAAATATATTTCTAGAATCCGAATAGGTTTGGCGGCTACTATATTTCAAAATGGACGCTGTGTACAAAATTAATCCAAAATTGTATGTTGGTTAACAATATCTTGTGTCCGTTTGTTGACTGTATAAAAAAGGTTTCTAAAATACTTCAACAGATACGGCTATGAGTCAACATGTATGGTAATGACACATCACATTCAGATACCAGCAGAATCTTTACAAGCACAAAGCAAAATTATCTTTTATAATAAAAAATGTCCCCTTTCAGCAATGAATTCTCTCATAACTGTAATTTGTCTGACTCTCTATCTGTCTGTTTGTTTGTCTGTCTTTTTCTATTTTCTATCGGTCCGCTGACTCTCACACACTCTCGTCAAACACTTGATTTTATGCAAAGTTTGGGAAAAGCGGGTGAATTGTCCACTTGTTTTAAGTCGAAACACTCCGGGCTTGTTTGGTGCCAGCTGTCCAAACATGAGAGGCAGAGATGATGATGGTAGTTTAGGGGGTTGAAGAGAGGGCAGCGCAATCTGATGACGATGTGTTATATTTCTCGGTGACCCCAACACATCCCAGAATGCATTATAGCCTAGCACACACTAATCAGGCAGCGCACAGTGGGAGATGTACAGCTGGTGAGACTATTCATTGTAATTCAAGTTAATTTACATCATACCTATAGGCTGGCCCTGAGCCCAGATGGAACATAATCCTATCTGTTCTCTAACACAAGTTACCGTTTCATTAGGCCCCCAAAACACTGAAGCCTTCTATGTTTTTGTTTTTTTGATTGTACCTCCCCTGCTGACAAAAACATCTCAGAACAGCATGAACTCACTGGGTTGCGCTGCATTGGTGTTGGTCTCTCTGGAAGACCAGCTCAGCCAAGATATTCACTAATAATTCAACCAGCATGGTATTTATAATAAAACTGGTTGATTTGGGTCAAGCCACAGTAGCGTACATACATGATCAGGACACATGATGCGCCGATGATCGGCTACGCTGTTCTTTAACTCGGATTTATCCATGTGATGCTTCAGGAGGCTGAGCCACACCATTGTTTTGCCTCGTTGCAGTTTTATGGGAGTTTTATTGGCTGTTACATTAATAACATGGACAAACTAATTTACCAGATCCTGTCTGCTTTAAAACTGCAGGAACAAAGGCCGGGAGGGTGGAAATCAATCTTAGTCTTGCGGCAGAGCTGCTGACCCGTTTACGCTTTGAAGACGGTCGCCTTAAAAAAGCAGAATGGGAGGGAGGGTAAAAAGAAAAGAAAAAGCATCTAAGAAGTTATTTAACTACAAACAACGCCTACCTTCCCCATTCCACCTGCATAATCAAGCATAATAAGTGGCCTGCAAAGGTCCACTCAATGTATTTCTAACACGGCAGACCAGCTAATCCTGTCAGAGAGAATAAAATGGAAGGATGTGTGTGTGTGTGTGCATGTGCATGTGTGTGCGTGTGTGCGCGTGCGTTTATGTGTGTGTGTAAGCTGTAGCATGGATTTGAATGTTTAACTCCATGAAGCCTCATATTTCTGTCCAAGTGCGGATCCATTTTTCCGCTTAAGTGGCCATCAAGGAATAGAGAAAATAACAATAACAGCAGGGGCAGAGCAGCAGCTCACGGTGGACAGAAATATGTCTGTAATGACTGCTCTTATTCGGTCTCTAAATAGAGACCTTCTCTGTCAAACATATCTGAAACTCTGTGTAATATTCATGCAAAGAGTCAAGGCATAAAAACAAATCAGAATTTTGAAGCAGAAATGGAAGAGATTCTCGCAAAACGTTTATAACTCACGTTAGTTATTTAGATGGTTCCCTTACTTAAATAACTTCTTAGATCTGCTATTTTGTTTGAGCTTTACACTCTTACTGACCTTGGTTAGTTATTCCTAACTGTTGTCATTGTATCGTAGCTTGTGCTGTGGAGCCCGAAGAGTTTGTTAAAGCGTGAAATTTAGAGATGCATGTGACGCTAGGCCAGTCAAGAGGCAAAACAAACAAAGACGTCACGGAAGACAAACAGAGATTTGAGTGCATCAGATGCCTCATTCTCTTCCCTTGGCTCTGTCAAAACACCTTTCCTGGGATCTGTGAAACAGACAGGGTCCATTAGGAGCTCAAGCATATAATCACATCTCTGTAATGAGTTATTAATTAAACCAGGGGCATTCATTGTCCCGCTAACAGCCTCATAAACAATTGACTGGAGATTTGTGATTTTTCACTCGCTGACACCATTAAACAAATCAATATTGGGTTTTGCAGCGAGCGCTTTGCCCGACTCTCCCTGGTTTTTGCCAATCAGCCGCTCTGAATACTAATAAGGGAATTAGTCGCCTCATATTCCGCATGTGTCCCATCAAACAGATCCTTATCAAGAGGGAGCAGAAGACTCATTTGCATGGAGGAAGACTTTGCTTTGTAGGTAAAGATTTCACAATATGTCATTCATTTCGCTTCGTTCTCCCATCCTCCATCATCATCCTCTCTCTTACTCACATAAACATGCGTTTAGCTCTGCTAAATGATGAAAAACCCGGAGTGCAATCGTTGGCCCCTAGGAAGCGGTTTATCCTTCGGTGACAACACTTGAAGGTTTCTTTAAACGTGTCTGCTTTCATGTGTGCACAGTGTTTATCCATTTTTTATTTATTTCTGAAGGATCCCATTTTTCTAATGATGTCCCTGTCCTTTCTTTGAAAATGCTGCCGCCAACGAGCACAGGCCTAGCCAACCCAAGCCAGCGCCCGGTTCCTTTTGATAGCAGCGCCAATCTGAGTCGATAAACATTGCACTTAGCGCACCTAATGATGTTTACCATTCAAAGCGTGGAAAGAGATGCTCTAAAGTCTGCTTTTATGCATGTTGCCTTGCATTAGACAGCTAGCTTGAGAAAATATCTTATGAGATTAGGCTGAAGCAAATCTGCACCAGAAACACATCCATAAAATACTTGAATATAACAGCACTTGAGAAGATAAATGTATGAAAATTAAAGTTCAGTCAATACTGATTTGCTTCGCCCTTATCACATAATATATTTTAGACCCAGGCTCCCTCGCCATATGTATGTATCTCTGCCTATATTTCTAAATAACTGAAATAGGTGTTTAGTTTTTTGTCCGTTTTGACGTGGGATTTTTAAAAGTACAAAGCAGACAAGACAAGTAAATCTAAAAAAAAGATACGAGTGTCATGCCGGAAATAGTCAAGTTACACTGGCTTCCAATAGTAGCCCGCATCAAATTTAAGGCTCTGCTCCTGGCCTTTAAAACCACCACTGGGTCAGCACCCCCTTACCTTCGCTTGCTTATAGCCTTATGTACCCTCTCGATCACTGCGCTCTGCCACCGAGCGATGGCTTGTGGTACCATCTCAAAAAGGGAAGAAAACACTAACTCGTACCTTCTCAGGAACTGTCCCACAACTGTGGAATGATCTGCCGGTCGTGACACGATCAGCTGACACTGTAGCTGTCTTTAAGACTCGGCTAAAAACCCATCTCTTCCACCATTACCTAACTTCCTAATTACAGATTTACTATCTTTCTTTAGTTACCCTTCTCTTTATCTCTTTCTCTATTTACCTTCCTCTTTATCTAAAAAAAAAAAAAAAAACTAACATACCCTTGGCTATGTATATTGTGTTGGACTTGATGAGACTATTTCCAGTGCACTTATGTATTGCTGTTCTTATGTTGCCATAATTGCTTCTATTGTTTACCTCACTTGTAAGTCGCTTTGGACAAAAGCGTCTGCTAAATGACTAAATGTAAATGTAAATGTAAATAGAAAGAGAAGTTGTCCATCAGTGTTAACTTCTCCCTTCTGTCGTCCGATCTTTTGCAAAGACTTCTGGGTTGGTAGAGTGCTTCGCTGAAGACCGCATTAAAGGAATAGTCTATCCATTTTCCATATTAAACTATGTTATTACCTTAACTAAGAAGAGTTGGTACATACCTCTATCACCTTAGTGCGTGCACGTAAGCGCTGGGGCGCGCTGCGACACTTCGATAGCATTTAGCTTAGCCCAATTCATTCAATGGTACCAAACAGAGATAAAGTTAGAAGTGACCAAACACATCAACGTTTTTCCTATTTAAGACGAGTAGTTATACGAGCAAGTATGGTGGTATAAAATAAAACGTAGCACTTTTCTAAGCGGATTTAAAAGAGGAACTATATTTTATGGCGGAATAGCACTTTTGGGAGTACTTCTACTCGCCTGAAAAATCCGCTCCCCTTCTCCCTCTCATAATGGGAGAGGGAGAGTGTTAAGGGCGATTTATAGTCGTGCGTAGGTGCTACGCCGTAGCTACGGCGTAGGCTATCCGTAGCCTGTGCGTAGCTCTGCGTAGCCTGACGCGCACCTCACAAAATTCCTAACAGCGCGTCGGACCTACGCGGACCGCAAGCTCTGTGATTGGTCCACCAGAACCCCTCCCGTCAGGTAAAAAAAACTGCGTCATAGGTATTTCCGGTTGAGACGGTGAAAACAAAGATGAGCCAAGTCGAGGAGTGATTTAACTAAAACTGCAACATAAGTCGCTGTTTATTTACTTACATCATTGCTGGTCTTCTCAAATTATACACAACAAGTTGCTATTTTTTCTTCGTTTGTGGGTTAACTTGCTTAGCTTCTTCTTCTGTGACGACTTCTGCTGCTACTGTGGTTACACGCGTGATTACTGCCAACCAGTGGTTTCGCGTGTCTTTGCACGTCGACGCGGACGGCGACGCACAAGTATAAATGAAAACCGACGCGGAACGTACGCCGTCGCTGCTACGCCGTAGGACCTACGCACGAGTATAAATCGCCCTTTACTGCACCGAGTCAATTCCTTTAAGGGTTCAAAGGGGGCGCTGATGAGACATCAGAGCGTAAAAGTGACAGATGGGACACCCTACGGACTCGTAGACTACGTGAGCACGCGCAATTTAAGGCCACAAGATCGAAAGTCCACATGAAGTGCACCATTTGGGACAGGGCCATTGGTGACTCTTTGGACCTTGATTAGTTGTCAAGTGTGCTTGATTAGAGCTGAAGCTAAAATCTGTAAAACAACAAGTTCTTGACAAACTTTGGCCGAACACAATCAGTTCTGACAGTAAAGACTTTTATCTGCCACATTCACACAAGCATGAACTAAAGAATATACTCCAATAATGTTCAATATTGTCTGCTTTGTAACCTTAAATAAACCCACATCAAAACAGAGAGAAAACAAGCACCTCCAGTGCCTCTAGTGGACAATCCAACCGAAAGATGCAGCGATATGTACCAGGAGCAATATATTGCACAACTTTACACAGAAATATCTAATTCCAATGAGCCTGATATTTTCTCATGTACAATTTCATATACCTAAATGTATAAATAACATTAAAAAGCATTAAACAGGTCATATATTATATATTGTGAGTGCACCTCATTACCTCATCTTGCAAAAGGAATCTCTCTTGCCCAAGTCTATGATTAAGCAATCACTCTGCACTCATTTACACTTAGTATTCAATAAACCACTCGCTTAACTCAAGTTAAGGACATAATTATGCTCTGCCTCCCCCACTTCTCTGATCCTGAAATCATTATCAAGGCCCAGGTTTAAGTTTCACCAGGTGGGCAGGGGAAGGAGAGAAGCACTCATTTACTCAAACTCAACAGTGATACTGGGTCCATCCCTCCTCTTCTCACCTGAGTGCTTCAGAGAAAGCAGTTGGCTGGGGGGAGGCTCTGCGCACTGGACCCTCGTGTGTGGTCGTGGAGAGGATCGGATCTGTGGGGCTAATGGAGGAGATTGACTCTTTAATTGAGGCAAGAGCAATGCTCATCATCTCTTATTAATGAGGCCAGTTAGAAAAGCAAAAGTGTGTGCGCGTTTCAGAAAATTAGAGAGCAAAAGAGGAAAAAAATGAGGTGAAGAGGCTTCGAGACATGCCTGGCCATCTCAGGGTGGTTATTAGTCACCGCGCCGAATCGAGCTTTTAGTCTACTTCAGAGCATCTAATGAGGCAAAAGAGAGGCTCGCTTATGATATCAGGTATCAATCACAGTCAATATGTCCAATTAAGATCAAAGCACCATGTTATTTTGAACTTCCCTGAAAAGAAAAATGATCTCCTAATTAATATAGATTATCCAGAAAAGACTGGAAGAATAGAACGAGGCCGGTCTAGACATAAAGCAGTTTGCACTTAAATTCACATGGGGCTGGTTCATTTCTCATGATGCATAACAGCAAGGGATTATGGGGACGGAGTGGGCGCCATTGAGGAGCCATTGAAAACCATCTCTTTTAGGTTTCATAGAGAAATGATTGGCGATTAGGCTTTTGAAATCCGCCATGGACCAGCATTCGACAGAGATGGGAAACTCTATCTGTACTGCTTATGCAGTCAATTTTCCTATTCTTTATCCTACTTACTGCACTAGGTTGTGTGTTCCCAGCTCGCACAACCCGCCGAGGTTGCCAAACTCATTTCACCTTTTGGACCTCAGCTTGACTCAATGCCAGACAACTCAACATGATAAGACCGCATTAAACCGTCACTCTCCTAAGGGAGGGTTATTATACAGATACAGAGAGATGCTGTTCTGCATGCGAGAACAACATGTAATGCTAAAGTACGATATCAATGGCTAAATGCATACAATCTACAACAACAAAAAAGAGAACGCTTTAGAAGGAAGTGTGTCTATATAGGCCGAGATAAAATGGTTTCTTCTGTGCACGTGGTATTTCAACAACAGACCTCAGCTATAGCAGTCTGGAAATACAAGGATACCATCTGTGACCTAAAGTTCACACATGTGTCCGCTTTCATCTCTAAAGTTAAGTCATCACCATGGCTTTTGCAGTGAAAGTGCTGACAGGTATGTTTTCACACTTACCTGCAGTACTTCATAATGACCAGTCATGAGAAAACCTGACTTCGGCCTCATCTGGCAAACTAACAACAAACTTTTTTTCTACATGCATAATGATCACATTCATCATACTTAAGCTTAACTTCGCCTGTTAAAAAGCTAATCAGATTTTGTTAAATATGTGTCAAAGTAGAGAGGAATGTTTGGTGTGTCAATGTGCATCACAATCCAGATCAAAAGAAAACCACATGTTGCCATTTCATGAAGACACTGTTGCAACTTTGTTTAAGAGTGGTAAGAGGACCTGTGTTGGGGGTATGCGGATATGTTAAGTAGTCTGTGTGGTATTAACTAAAACCTGTGGGGTGAGGCGGGTGAAGAGAGAGTCTTAGTCCACTAGACAGGTGTAGGTAAACCGATCCTGGTGCCACCCAGGTTCAGGATGAACTTGAGACGTGTCTTCACCGTCCCTCAGAAGTGGAGGTCAGGAGGATCGCCCAATCATCTGCAATCAGAGAGAGAGGACACCCCTCTATCCCTTCTCTGAACCAATGAAATGAAGACAGGTCACTGTGGTCCAATTAAGAGTCATAAAACACAATCAAAATTCAAAGGCTAGTCACTCTGGACTCCATTACTGGGCTTGGTCAAGCTTTAAAGCCAGCACTGATATCTTTGACCATGCATTAAACAAATGCATTTTGTTCAACTCTCATGTGAACTTGACACAATGGCCTGAACCTGACCATGAAAAGTGACCCATGCATGCCTGATCAAAATTCAATCAAATAAAGAAAATGAAAGGTGAAGGGTTTATCTAAACATCCTTTTGATGTTAAATCAATATTTGGCCTAACACAGAACTGACTAACCCTGAAGAGTTTATTATCTTTTTTGAAGATTAATTTTGGATGCTTTAGTTACATAGTTGCGTTTGTGTTACTGCATACTAGTGATAACTATTCTACTATTCTAAAATGTGTAAAAAAATCAATGAAGAATGACTGAAATGATCCTAAAGGCTTGGCAACAGCAACACTAGACAGCCAAAATGACAGTAAACGAAAAAAATGTTTTTTTTTGTCATTTGTCAAATTACATAGAAGCATCAAGCATTAACATTTGACATTTTTCTACTACACCTCAAAACAAAGAAATATTCTTCCGGCCCAGAGGGACGTTCTGACCTGGGGCAACACCTGTGGTTGACATCTTAACTTAAAACCTGATTAAACCTGCCCATCAACGCTGTAGGCCTCTACACCTGTCCAACAGCAAACATGTCAGGGCTTTCAATCTGTGCTTGGGGCGATTCTCTCTTGACACACACGTGTACAATTAAGATGATGTGTGACTTAAATCTGTCTGATTGTGTGTGTGTGCAAATGTGTTTGTTTGGACTGTACGTTTGCAAGTGTTTACTTGTAGAAAGTTGCAGTATGTGTGTGTGTGTGTGTGTAGTGCCTTACAATGACAGTAAAAGACTATAAAGAGTTTAAAAAGACATAAAACCAATATAAAAACGTCAGGGCTTTGTTTTTATTGATGCTTCCTTTTTCGGGTTGTGACATGTCCACTAATGACCAAACACAGGGATGGTTTATAGCCAGTGGCATTGGTTGTTCATAAAAATAGAGCCGCGTCATTACTGTTTCCTCCCCCTGCAGTGTGCTCAAAGCATATGAGGCCAGAAGGAAATTGGGTTGAGATTTGTAGTATTCCTTTCATGTATCTGACGGCCATGTTATTGTTTCAGTACAAGCTGTATATAACTTTTCTAAAGGAAATGCCAAGATATTGTGTTTAAATGTCTTGGTGAGTGGGTTGAAAGGACACTTTAGTTAAAGGTTTATGCTTCAAGCTAGCATTGTGGATTTTTGTAAAATTGAGCATATGGTGGACTTGTTTTATCTGTTTTCTTACACTGAATGGGATGGTAAAGCATAGGTGTAATTTACACTACCCAGTCTCACAAAGTTTCGTGATATAGTCACGTATTTTTTTGATTCTTTTTTCGTGCTATTATTACGAAATTTCGTGTTTTTTCGTGATCGTATAACGAATTCCTGTTTTCGTGTGATTATCACGTATTGGTTACTCAACTGCTTTTTCCTATTTTTAAACCATTGTCGCTTCGGTTTAGGGTTAGATTTGGTGCTTGCATTAGAAAGTCACTTTATATATTGGTTTATACTATTTTTTCTGATTTATTTTTTTATATGTCGCCTGGCGTTGGGGTTAGAGTTGGGTTTGGTTAGGGATGTCATTTTATGTAAATCTAACCCTAAACCGAAGCGACAATGGTAAGAAAATAGGACAAAACAGTTGAGTAACCAATACGTGATAATCACACGAAAACAGGAATTCGTTATACGATCACGAAAAAACACGAAATTTCGTGATAATAGCACGAAAAAAGAATCAAAAAAATACGTGACTATATAACGAAATTTCGTGAGACTGGGCTGAATTTACACTGGGGACGCTGGGGACATGTCCCCACCACTTTTTGAAATTGCTGATTTTGTCCCCACCACTTTTTGAAAGCATTTGGTTAAAATGTTCTGAAAAAACAAGTAATACGTGTGCGACTTACACTGCAAAAATGACTTTCTTACTTAGTATTTTTGTCTTGTTTTCAGTAAAAATATCTTAAAATTCTTAAATTAAGATTTTAGACAAAAACTATACAATTTAAGTGAATTTGTGCTTAAAACAAGCAAAGAATTCTGCAAATGGGGTGAGAAAAAAAATCTTAAAATAAGATTTCTTTTTTCTTAAACACTTAATTTAAGCAAAATTTTCTCACCCCATTGGCAGATATTTTTGCTTGTTTTAAGCACAAATTTACTTAAATTGTATATTTTTTGCTGTCTAAAAACTAGACTTATTTTCTTGCGTCATTTGGCTCATGAAGAAAATACATCTTGATTTAAGAATTTTTAGATATGTCTACTGAAAACAGGACAAAATACTAAGTAAGAAAGTCAAATTTTCAAGAAAAAAATTCTTAGTATTTTTGTCTTGTTTTCAGTAAAAATATCTAAAAATTCTTAAATTAAGATGCTTTTTTGATGAGCAAAAATCTAGTTTTTACACCAAAAGTATCAAATTTAAGTAATTTTGCGCATAAAACAAGCAAATGCCAATGGGGTAAGCATTTTTTTCTTGAATACATCTTGAATTTAGTGTTTAAGAAAAAGTTTCAAGATATTTTTGCTTACCCCATTGGCAGATTTTTTTGCTTGTTTTATGCACAAAAATCACTTAAATTTGGTATTTTTGGTCTAAAAACTAGACTTATTTTCTTACGTCATTTTGCTCATAAAGAAAAGCATCTTAATTTAAGAATTTTTAGATATTTTTACTGAAACAAGACAAAAATATGGTGTGTTTTCTTTTACATATGTAATGAATTTCATTGTAATCATTGGCTTAACGTGCTGCTGTTTTCTGGCACTGTTCGGTTGAGCTGGTGTTGCAGGGACTGTTACATGTGTGCAGTCGACATTGTTGAGGGTTTAATGCTGAGTATTTTTGTGTTGTTGACCGGCCTGCGCTATGCCCATTTTTGATGCGCCAGTATTCAATATTTTCCCGTCCTGCTGTAATGTTTTTTCATCTGATCTTTTGTCCCCACCACTTTTCAACACAAACTGACGCCCCTGTGGTAAAGTAAATTGTATTTATTGGGATTCATCCAGCCTGATCTGACAAAAATTTGTATGTATTTTAAAAAATGGCTAAAGCCCGGTATACATAGTTTAAATAGTTTTTTAGTTTTAAATAGACTTTTAGCATTGTTGCCTGCCACACCGTGTGATCAAGATCGTAGTTTAGTCCATGTCACAATATGTATGATCTCAGTTTCCATCAATGTCAGACTGTACGAGTTTAAAGACTTTTAAAAATCGGACGCGAACAAACGCGTCCGCAGTTTTACGTCATCGATCGACGACAGCTGGGCGAACACACGCTAAAGCGAAAGCTGGCAAACCGAAACAACATCTACCGTTCATTTTAATAATGACTTGTCTCGTGCATAAAAAGAAGAAAAAACGGAGTAGACGAGTACTTGGAATTTGTATTTCCAGCACGCGATATCTCCAGGCTGCTTCAATTTTATCCTATCATGGTACATTGGCGATGACACAGACACACTTTATCTTTCCATAACTCCACAAGTTTTTCCTCTTGCTGTGAAGTCTACCTGGCTCTTTTTGACATGTCTGCATTAATTTGTTGTTGTCACCGCACTAATTGCGTCATCGGGTTATGTGCTTCTATTGGTTATTGATATGCCAGTTGTCTTAAGGGAGATGTTACACAGCAGGATTGTGTCTCAAAATTTCTGACACTGCCAGAATTTTGTCTATGGATAATTTTGATCACAACGGTCATTAATCGGCTGTCTGTGAACATTTCAAACTAGTGAATAAAGACGGCAGATTTTAGCTTAGGATTCCAGAAATCTTTTAGGATGTGCACCGGGCTTAATTCGTATTATTTGTGAATCTTACAAAAATGTAGAATTATTAGAAAAAAATTATGAATCCCCGCCCCTAACCCCAACGGCAGAGTGACAAAAGCAAATCGTACAAAAACTTACAAACTTACGACTTAATGTGATTTAAGCCCTGTAGTCTGTTTTTATACACATATGTGAGGGTACCCGCACAGTCGAATGGAAAGCCTTGCAAAGCATAGTTCACTTGACTCGCATTGCAACAAAGTGCAATAACTATCATGGCCTACATAGTACATATTCCTGTACGCGCATACGCAACCTGTGCGTACTACTGTAAGTACGTGAGGTTTCAAAAATCTGGCGGTGTGCGTACATTACACGCGCACTCTTCTGACGACAAAAATTGCATCATGCGCACTGTACACGGATGTGCAAAAAACAGACAATACTTCGGCCTTTATAAATTACGTACGTTGTCATGAGATTGTGTTGGATTTATTTAGTTGTTTTTTTGCGGTTCATTACCATTGATGAACTTAGAAGAATTCAATTTGATAACATTTTTAAAAATAAAGCTGTGCAGTTCGATAAAGATCCTTCAATTACATGAAAGGTGCTTACAATTTTTGAAAAACGCTTTGGAAGAGGGAGTCGGGCTGAGTACCAAAACACACTTGTAGCCAATCAGCAGTAAGGAGCATGTCTACGTTGCCTGGTTTGCATATGTGTGGGGCGGGTCTATCAAAAGAAGGTCCAGATTCTATTGGGGTAGGGGCGTGTTTGTTTAGGTGACTAAAAATATCAACATTGGCTCTCAAAGATCATGCACCCCACCTTTAAGTGAATGGTTCTTTGGGTAACCAAAAAAAGGTTTTTCTATGGCATCGCTGTGATGAAACTTTTCAGAAACCTAATTTTTAGGAGTGTAGAGCTTTGAATATGAAGTATGAATTTGATTACACCAAAACGATTTTCACGCCAGCCATATCCCTTCTGCTTGGACATTAACTTTTAGGTTTTTCACACCATATAATTTCAATTGTTTTATTCCCCCATAAACTGAATTTCTAAAACATTTTCAGGTTTTAACCACATTACACGTGCTCTGCCGTGAGAGTGTGACTGTGTCATTTTTATTTTCTCTCTTACATTCCACCAGCTTAACACTGTCATAAGTTATTTTCTGCTTCAGCGCAAACCCTAATTGATCGCCCTCAAAATCAGCTTTACATTCTATGGGAAGATGACGCTATCTGATACCAATATTATGCACTGCACTTGCCAGCTAATGCTTTTTTTTTCTGCTCTGTTGGAACACGGCGTCTAGACAAAGTGTATGTACACAAGCACGCAGTAAGGATAAATGTTTAGACAGTCATTATTGTAATTTAAAAAATTTTAAGGTTGACTTGCTCTCGGATAGAGTTGACACAGATTGTTCGAGTGTGTGAAGCTGCCATGCCTTGGCTTGCACTCACTCGACTTTATTGCCGTTTTGCTTCAGACAGCTGTGTCTCTTTCTAACAATGGATGATCTAATTACATAAATAAAGATCTGTTTGAGCTGTCAATCATCATGCAAGCAAAGCTACATCAGAACTTTTGTTTGACAGGAACGTGTACTTTGAGACTGGCAAGATTTTGTTGACTAAATCTCGTTTTTGTTTGGTCAATATGTAACAAATGTGCCAAATGACAGCACCCAGCTTTCTTGCGTGGCAGATGGTACGACTGTAAATATTATTGCAAGTATGTCAACACTAACAGTGCGGTGCGAAAATGTACTTAATTTAGCTGTAATACCATCCCTCATCTTCTTTAAAGAAATTAATTACTTTGTCAAAGCTCTATTTAAGTCAAATACATTGTAAGATATGACTAGATAAATGGCATTTTATTCCTTTTTACGTCTTTGTCAAATCTGTTTGCATAATCTCAGCGAATGTTAATTTTTATAAATACAAACCATATTTAGACAGATAAAAAGATACTGTAGCTACAAAAATCAAATTTTGTTTCTTATTATTGATATAATTTGTGTGCTTAGCTGTGCCTTTCATATTTTATAATAAATCTTTAATGTAAATGCATAATATATATAAGACAACTGTTTTAACATACGTTTTTCAGCGATTAATCAAGTTGAAAGCAATAACACAATTTAAACATCTGGGATGAAAAGTAATTCACATGACATTAAACAGCACATGAAAATATAAAGAGCAGTGCTGTAAGATCCCTTCCAGGCTTGTAGTGGACATCTTTGTGCTATTGAAGGTGATTCTCTTACTGGTTTCCTCACTTCTCCGGTGGATAAGATAAAGGGAACCGCTAGCTGAATCAATCCAGCTTATCGCCATGAGCTCATAAATGTCCAAGAGGATGTACTAATGACAATTTAGTGAGCGGGAAGTCAGCTGAGAAACCCTAACATGCACGGGCGCACATTCTTTTCCCAGTGTGGTAGAGAGGTCACGGAGAGCCGAGGGGCGGATGGACTCACGGCTGTGAATGAAAGCTGGTTTGGGACAGCGTCTGTCGGATGGATTGAGCTGATCACTAAAGCACACCGCACAGGATGTTGTCCGGCCTAAACGACAACTGAATTATTGAGTAACAGGAAATTAAAAAATTCCTGCAATGCCGATCCACTACTCTTAGCCGCTGTGCTATGACTCGGACTGCCCCGTCTCTGAACTTCAGCCACAGAACAGGTTCTTTTTATTTTCTTTATCTATTTTTTTTCCTCATAGCCCTTATGTGGGATCTATTAGAGCAAACAAAGGATTAGTTGTTTTTTCCATCTGTTTATTCCAATCTTTTATATATATATTTCAATCAATTGCACAAAATTTTCAAGTACTACACAGATAACTAAACTTGACAATTTGGGGAGTATGTTTAGAGTAAGACGACTCTGATAGTTGCTATAGCTTCAACAGAAAGCATTTAAATGAATCCTCCAACTCTAATTCCCTAATCTGAAGGAATTATGAGGCACAGAAAACTGATCACTCATGAAAACCCTCCAAACGTAATACCTAGTCAATTACTGTCATTGCGCAAAGTGCTCGGGTTTACGATTAATACTGGTACATAAAAGTTGTGAAAACGCGTATTTGTCAAAGCTGTCATTTCGAGTCAAACCGTGAGTGGCAAAGGAAAACCTAGCCTCACACGCCGATCTCTTGAAAGCATATCTGCAAGGAGAGGAAAACCATAGGTACATTGTTTAAATATTTTTAACAGCATATGGAAGTTGTTACAAGAGTGTTTGTACTGCGCTGCTAATACAGCTAATATAGTCACTTATAGGCCCTTTTGCTATCAACATGGTTTGTTGCGATTAGCTGGAATTGTTGGGCCCATGAGTAAGCAGGAGCAGAATTTGCCAAACTTTTGAAGCAGAGATCTGCACGTGTATTTATGGGCTTGTGGGCACATTGAGAGTGGGGAATGCTCTGATGACCAACACAGGTAATGAGGTATGACTGTATTACACACACCAGCTTGAGCTGAAATCCCAATGGGACCACTACACTGATTGGCTGAAGGGGCCCTTGCCGTATTACGGTTGGCGATTAGCAATAAATATGACATCACTTAACCATAAGACTTCAGAAGTCATAAGTCATACGTTTGTGCGGTCCATTGAAGTCACGAAGAACACATACAGGTTGAAACAGATGGCATAACATACTTGTAAATCTCACAGAGTTTATATACTTTCTATATTGTAATCTACTACAAATTTGAGTTAAACATAAATCAAGAGATCAAGGCTTTCGTTTTAGCTGGGTTTTGGGTTGTCAAACAGTCTGGATGTCACACACACACACATTTCCAAAGTCACTATTATAACTCACAAAAGCTCTGTATGTTTACAGTTCGCTCATGGTAAACCCATGGCAGGTGCTGTAGTTGAACTCCTGCTCTTTCAGATGAAGGATGTTCAAAAGACTGTGTCTGGCATACGGAGTGATCACCCTCCACACTTTTATCTCTCTCTACCCACATTAGCACATAAATGAAGCTTCACTTTGTCTCTGCAGTGCTAAAACTCACTCCGAATAAACAACACTTCCTCTTATCGGTCATAGACAGATTCCTGACATCCCTCATACCATTAATATCCTGGAATTATAATATTCCGACCATGCGTCTTTGAACATCCTGTTTATCTCGGTATTAGGTGTACGCAAAGAGTTAGTTTGTTTGTTATATAAGCACAGATATTTGTTAAACTGACAGTTTATTATTCTGCTTGAAACTCATTTTCGGAAAGGTAAATTACATGTACACCTATACAGCACAACACAACAGAATTTTGTCAAAATAACTATTTTTTGGCTTTATGGTTCCATGAGGAAATTTTAACATCCCTTTTTCTGTTCCCAAAAATGGTTCTTCTATAGCAATGCTGCAGTAAAGAATCTTTTAAACAACTTTGTTTTTTAAAGAGGACATATCATGAGAATCTGACTTTTTGCATGTTTAACCTATTTGTGCCTGATGCTGCGCCGAAACATTCCATCTAACACCGGTACCATCAGGCGCAAATGGGTTAAGTGCTATAATTGGGTCCCCAGTGCTTTTATTAACCTAGAAAATGTGAAAAAGATCAACCCAGTAACTTGGTTTTGGTAAATCATTCTCTGCGAGCATGTGCAAAATAGGTAATTGAAATATGTCTCCCCCTGTGATGTCAGAAGGGGATAATACCGCCCCTTAATCTGCACTATCCAACCCCGGCGCTGCCATTTAGTACAAAGATCAGCTCATTTGGATTTTAAAGGACACATTTTTGCTCATATCTACAAAGTGTCAATTTTAACATGCTATAATAAATTACCTATATGGTATTTTGAGCTAATACTTCACATACGCACTCTGGTCACACCAATTATTTATTTGACGTCTTAACAAAAATCCCCTTTGCTGAGTGCACATCGTAGACCCACAATATTCATACAATTTCAAAATCAAAATTTTCATACATTCTTTGTATCAAGACGACTTATTTTATTAAAGTATGAACAGTCAGAGTATTTCCATTCAGTCATTCGGTAAAGTCTACTGCTCAGCGACGTCCAGTGTGAATTGCATTTGGCACACTCACACATTTTCTGATCTACATATGAGTCTGTGTTATAAACAGCATTCAGCAGGGGGTTCCTGAGCGTCAGATATATAAACACAATTTCGGGAGTGTGTCGATAATGAGCTGAAGTGCGATATAGCAAGTGGGTCTTGATAAGAGGACGGACATACGTAGATGCCTGTTGAGGGGTTAACGCTGCAGTCTGGAGACACCATTGTGATTTCAAACTGAGCTTATCACAAGGGAAGAAGCTGGCAGCCTCTTAGAAAGCATTATGTGGTCTCTGTTTCTCTCTTACTATTCAACTCTTTCTGTATGTCACTCTACTCAACATGTGGAGTATAATGTCATAATATTCAGATACATTCTGTTGCAAATATCTGTCTTGTCCCTTTGCAAGTAATTTCTTTATTTTATTTGCATCCGTGCTATGTTTTTGGCAGGATAAAAAAGACTTTCTTTTAGATATGTTTTAAAGGGGACATATCATGAAAATATGATTTTTTTCCATGTTTAAGGGCTATAATTGGGTCTCCAGTGCTTCTATCAACCTAGAAAATATGAAAAAGATAAACCTAGTAACTTAGTTTTGGTAAATCATTCTCTGCAAGCATGTGAAAAAAATAGGTAATTGAAATTCGGTTCCCCTTGTGATGTCAGAAGGAGATAATACCGCCCCTTAATCTGCACTATCCAACCACAGCACTGCTATTTAGTGCAGAGATCAGCTCATTTGCATTTAAAAGGAAACACCCAAAAACTGCACATTTTTACTCATACCTACAAGTGGCAATTTTAACATGCTATAATAAATGATCTATATGATAAACACAACTCAATTCAATGCACTGTTTAGTGTTATTGCAGGAGGCTACAACAAGGTTTCAAAGCAGTGGTGCCTTCAGAAGTGCCTTAAACACATCAATCCAGCGGAACGCGATCCATATTTTATACACAATCGCTTGAAATGCATATAGTGATCTGACTTATGACAGCATGAGCACGCAGCTCTTTGCACGTGCGAGCGAAAGAGAGACAGAGAGCGGCGCCATGATGCAGATGCTTATATTTTAAATGCGAGGGATAGTTAGTTTGCCTCAGCTCGCTTGAAATGCATAAAACTGAACAAATACATGAGGATTTGTGTTCGCACTTCGGACAGATGCGTGAGCGCGTGCACGTATGAGAGGTGCAGTGAGACAGACGTGGATGAGAGAGTGCATGTATCTTTGCGCTCACAGTGAACGGAGTGTTGACAAAACGTACAAAATAACAGTTATCCGGTCACATAAAAGTCATGTGAGACCTGCTCGGAACTAAGTGCTTAGCGTCGAATTTCTTAATTTTTTCGCTGACGAAAGCAGAGTCGTGGAGAGCCGCTTCGCCATGGTTTTAGTGTTTTGTAGGGGGTATGAAACGACGGGAGGGGGTGTGTCGCCCAGATTTACTTCCCCCGGTCTGCATTTTCCCCAGACATAAGTTCGTCTCCCACACAAAAAAAGAATTTTATTCAAAATATTTAAAATTCCGCAAAATTCCGCGTTAATACTAGATTCCCTGTTAATTAGCCAATTCCGCGATTCCGTCCGCGATTCCGTGATCGCGGAAATTATAGGGCCCTAGAGATAGCTAAGATTTATTTGACATCTTAAAAAGGTCTTGTGAAATGTCCCCTTTAAGTCTATTTGTAATTTCGGTAACAACACTACTGTGTAACATCTGTTATTGATCCATGCAGACTAGGGCCTTCATATAGTCCTTTTCACACAGAGATTATGGAAAATGCACAGACAATACGTCTGGGATTTGTCTGGGATCGTTTTATTTTAGTTCATTCACACTGCCAATGATTTTGTGGAATCTGTGTGTGCATTCACACACATACCGTAAAAAGTCTGTAAAGACAAGTGACATATATAAAGTCCTTCACTTGGTAGGGTTTATCCACAGCGTCTGAAGTTTCACACAGAAAATCACACACGTGCTTATAGAGGCTGTTTACACTTGGCATTAACATGCGTTTTCGTTGATTGGATCACAAGTGGACAACGTTACTGCCAGGTGTAAACAGTGTTGAAAAGGTTTCGAGCTCGTCCACTTTCAACCACTTTCAACCACATTCAGAGGTAATCAAAAACCCTTTCGATCGGATTGCTTTTGTAGGGTAAACGCACATGTTGTTGAATGCCTTCTCTCCGCCCATCTCCACATAGTTTAATTTCGCAAGCGTGTGAAAGTTGCGCAATCTTATTTCATCAATTACGCTGAAATATCAGAGAAAGCTCTAAAATATTCATGTACAAAACACTGTTCAGCATGTTTACTTACTTCACAAGCAGGGGACTCTGACATAATTTTAGTTCGCGTCCATATAAACGTGTCATTACTCCCGCTCGCGTTTAAATGACAGCAGAAAGGCTATTTACACTTGGCATTAACATGCGTTTTCGTCGCTCGGATCACAAGTGGACGACGTTAATGCCAGGTGTAAACGGGGTACAAAACATTTTGAGCTCATCCACTTTCAACCACATTCAGAGGTAGTCGAAAACCCTTTTAATCTGATTGCTTTTGTAGTGTAAATGCTCATGTGGTTAAATGTATTCGAACAGTCAAACGGACCACCTTCTCTCCGCCCATTTATCTAATCTGAGGTACTGAACACAATGTTTTACGTCTTTTCTGACTTCTGGTGCGAACACAAGGTCCTTTCATTGATAAAACTAAAGCGGCTGATCTCCGCAGTTTCATTTTATATTTCATATATATTGAAACTTCCACTTCATTGTATTTTAGCTATTTCAAAGCACTGGATTAATTATTTTACACACAAAGTAACGTGCATTAAACGTCCATGAAGAAATTGCACTAATGAAGACAACATTGCTTCATAATTGGTGTATGAATCATTATAAAAGTACAACACTTTCTGGAGTAAAGTTAATAGATTTCAGCTTAAATAAAAGCCTTAATTAAAATGTGGCTCTAAATCTAGCACTGCCCATGTACAACTCGATTCTTTTAATTTAAGAGAAAGAATGTGTTTAAAAAACTACACACATTTTATACGAAAGATCTCAAATCAAATTTGTTACTCTGTCTATGAAATCCAGGCTAAAGTCTCATAATCTAATTATGAGATATGCATCAAAGTTTGATTTTAATCATTGATTCTACTTTAATATCCATCTTTGACATGACCTTACTCAGTCAATATTAAAGCGATCAATGTTATATTTTCACAAAATGTTCTTTATTATAATATAGGATGATTTTATGTAAAAAAAACTCAATAACAACATGGGTTTTTAAGGCAGCGTGATATTTAAGAAAGAGATCAAGAAAAAAAGATTTAAGGAGGTATAAAACAATGTTTTAAAGGAGGTTTGTCCCAACACCTGGCACAGTGGAGATGCAAACTGCTGGCATAGAAGCAAACGAGAAGGACCTGTGCCAGAATGAGACCTGTGCCAGTAGTGGAGAGGCACAGACTTTATAACTCTTTCTGTCTGTCTGCCTCTTAAAGTCTTTCTCTCTCTCTCTGTCTCTCTCTTTCATGCATTCTTGCTCTCTCTCACTCTTTCCAAACATTGCCAGAACCCACAGATTAGATGGAGAGAGAGACATTATATAGCATTAAGGAGTTAAATGGGTTGTAGTTGGAGAGCACTGGACTGATCAGTCCATTAGAAACAGCTTCAGTTTTGAAATAATTATTGGACCCTGACAAGGTGCTTAAATGTTGACAGCAACTCTTTACAGGAATGCATTTTAAAAAGCTTTCACATGTCAGTGTTATCTTGGGTAACCAATTTAAGGCCAAATGAGAAAAGTTCATATGGTATTTGCGAGTATTGCAAGAGCATAGCTTTATAAATTATCTAGAATATGTTTGTGTGTGAGAGACGACTAGCAACTAGAATTGTGGATAAATCCCTGAAGGAAGGCACATGAGGAGGAGGCTGAGGGCTCGTGGATTAAAAACTGATTGTTTTGTTTCTCTCTCTGTGTATAGAAGCATGAGAACAACTTTACAGGCAGATTAACTCCAGTGAGTTAAACTGTTTGTGCAAATGCACATTGACTGATTTAACATGCATGGAAAAGCATGAGGTAAACTGATTACAGCTGACCACCCATGACAAACATTCAAGAGTTGAAAGAAAAGAAGCGAATTAATAACTGCAATGTTTCTCTCTCTCTTTTCAGCTTAATCATAATCATCACCTTGCGTGTGATGTGGTTAAATACAGACTGGGTTTATTACTGCAGTCATTAGGACTTGAAGTATATCTATGAAACTGTAGTTATAATAAATTCAAGGTGAGGAGCGTCACGCTTAAAGCTTGGAAAGAATCTGAAAAGACTTGATCTTGGCACTAAATATGATGAAAAAGAACTGTTGTAAATTATGATTTCAGCTTTATCTTTACAGTAAAACTGCTCAGGATTGAAATGAATTGGGGTTTTTGCACAACAAACTGCAAAACAGGTTGTACCAATTTAGTTGAGGTCTGCTGTACACTCTATATTGATGTTTTATTCAAGATGGCTTCAGTAACTAATTTTTTCTTCTTTTAAGTAAGGGATAATATAGAGGCAGTCAGCTGTTATCGCAGAAATAAGCCAGACAGTAGCTGGGTTTCCATCCAAACATGAAGTGAATCTTTAAAAAATGTGCAAAAAAAAGAAAAACACACAAATGCAAATCAGGTGTCCATCAAGTTGTTAGATTGTATTACGGTGGTATTGGCAACCTAGTAACCTAGTAAGGTTAACAAAACAAGGCATGCTTGGAAATGGAGACAGGACTGCATGTGGTCACGGTGGGGCAAGTTATTAATTTATTAGCAGTGCAGTTTGTAATTGCCAAATTAAATGCTTTGCATAGAAAAAGGAATGCGGCCTTTTAATGCAGGTACTAGCAGCAAGGGCCTTAAGATGACATCGAGCCCCATATATGGTAAAGACAACTTCAGCGGAAAGTTTGGAAACAGACGATCAGTCCCTTGGGTTTAATGTTTGCTACGTCAGAATTTATATGGCTAATGTGCTTCCATTTCTCATTATTCGGATTATTTACTCTTTTTTAAGTCAAAAACCAGTTTTTTATTCTAAATGTGGCATTTCCATCACTTGTTTTTGATGTGATACTTCAAAATACGTATAAAATCATGGTGATGGAAACATGGCTATCGTGATGGGGCTTATTTCGCCATAACAGCCGGCTGCCTGTATATTATCCCGCTTATTACACGGCTATTTACCTCATAAGTAAGGTAAAGAACATTAAATATTCATTTGAAATATTTTATTTGTTCTTTTTTTAACGAAAGCAGACCTTCTGCAAAGAAAAGTGTTGCAAATTAGCCTGAGCCACAAGCATGCATGCATCGGATGTCTGTCTTTTCAGTTTCGTCACTGTTTATTGTATCTGTCCCTATACAAATAAACTTAAATAAATAAATAACCTGTTTCCTGATATGATACGATATTAAGCAGTGCCCAAAAATAGTCCTCAGCTATTGAAAGCTACCAAGTCTATTTTTAAGACTATTTTTGGGTACTGGGTAATATCATTGTGCCTGCTGCACCCATGTTACAGCAGCAAAGTCCTTGATTTTTACGCCAGACTGAGAGTAAAGTTCCTAGTCATATCGGCCTTAAAAAAAAAATCGCAACTTTCATTTTCGATCGATCTTAGTACACAATGTAACTACAGAAGAGTCAAGTTTTAAATAAGAAAATAATCGAAACTCTTTGGTCATTTTTAAGCGCGATGCTCTAATCAGATTTAATGGATTATGCTAAGATACGCTAAAAGTGGTACCACCAGACCCAGGGATCAGCTGAATAGATTCCAAAACTGTAAAACTCATGTTTAAAACATGTTTAACTCTAGGGGAGATCTAAACAGCCACATGAATAATAAGGACCATATTATCATCAATTTTGTCTGAGATAAAACAATAAGCAGTAACCCTTTAACTTCTATTATCCATGAAGCCACAAACAGTCTGTGATCTCATACTTATTATCTTCTGTAATTTTCAAATGAACCTAGAATGTGATCCAGACACAACAGCAAAGAATTGACATCTAAATAAAACATGTTCATCGGTATAGTAATATTTACATTTTATGGCAATGCGCAAACAATTGCTTTGAAGACGGACAGTTAAGGACTTCAAAAGAAGCAGGATCAGGAATGCCAAACACTTGAAAAGCAATTGATCTTTAAACTCCTTTGATCAGATGTGTTTACCTAGGATAGTCATCTCTATTGTTCCAGGTATTGTGTTGCTTAGGGCTACTTTCAGTGACAAATTTGAGTACTGTGACAGGTAATGCAGCAATGCTTAAAACAACTTTGTTACGTGCCATTTGTCTGTGCCCCTTTGGACATACACACTGAGATGAGATACAGATCTGACTGAACTTTTTGTTAAAACCCATTTGAAGGAAAATAACTACTGCAATCACCACTTAAGCTCACTTCCTCCCAATGATATGGTCATTTTTCCACTAAAAACTTTCTTATTCACTGATAAATGAATACATAAAGAAATTCACAAGCATGCAGTGCTTTTCTCTAGATGCAATAACATCCATAGAAAATGGGAAACAAAACTGATTAAATTATCATCACACAAAGCATTATGAAGACAGCAGGAGAAGAAAACCTGAAATCATATAGAAAGAGGGCTGAAATGCCCTTAATTACCTTGAAATGAGGAACAGATGCAGGTATCACCAGCTATGCTGTCATGCATTAATCGCCTTATCAATGCTGAAAAATAACATAGATTTGTGGAAAAGAAAATGATTTAATTTCATGATCATAACAATTGAAATTATGCATGTTCACCTTAGATATTAAAAAATAATTGAAATGTTGAAACCATAGTTGATATACATTAGATCTGGCAACACTGATGCGCTGGAAGCTTTCCCTCCTCAAACAAACATATCCAATTACATCATTCACATTCAGCTAACTGAATAGTACAACTAAGTACATCCATAACTGCTGACCAATTCATTTAATCTTGTTACATTTTATACAGATTACACCTATTACGGGTGTCAAATGAAATCATTTACACAGCTAATTTCCACACCGACAATTACTTACAAAAAGTTTTTGCAGGCTGAGCCTACCGCGTCGATCGGAAAGGGTGTATAGGAATCGCCTCTAGTTCATGCATCTCATTTTGCACGCAATTCCTGTAGGTATAACAAAAAACATATAAAATTATGCATTTCACATGAAATATAACAAGCATTTACACTGACTTATAGCTTATAGAAATCTAACTAGTGTATCGCTTCCTTTCCCTCCTTACTGCTGCCTTTTCCTGAAATGAATCATTAATCTTTGTACAGTACTGTTAAAACTTAAGGATAATTTACCCAAAAAATTGAAATTCTGTCATCATTTATTCACCACAAAGAAGATATTTTTGATAAATGATTGTAACCACACAGTTGATGGTCGTCAACTGTATGCTTACCATTATTTATCAAAATATCTTATTTTGTGTTCAATAGAATACAGAAACTCAAACAGGTTTAGAACAACACAGGGATGAATAAATGATGAAGAATTTCCATTTTTGGGTAAACTATTACTTTAAGCATACTTATTATGAGCTCTGCATGTCAAACCAACTGTGAGGAAAGCACTATATCAGGGGGGGATGCAGATATATTAGGATGTGAGAACAAATTGTTTTCCAGAGTGCTTGACAAAACATTCATTGAACTAATAAGGACAATTAAGTGATTTCAGAAGTGAATGAGTATGTCAGTCTGATCAGACCAACCCTTCATTTCCTCTTTCCCTGGGGGTGTGTCTGGACCTGCCCCCTAGCCAACCAGCAGCTGTACAATACATGCCCAGGAACGCCCCTCCGTTCAAACACAATAGTTCAGAAGAAAGCAATGAAAACATTAAAGAGCTGAACAGACCGTATTTTGTGTGTGTGCGTGCGTGCGTGCGTGCGTGCGTGCAGTAAAAAGTATAAATTAAATACTTTTTTCCAATTATTACTTTTTTTAAAGGAAAGGCTTTATGCTTTATACTAAAATAATGTGTTTATATTAACAAAAAAAGACTTTCATCCCACATTTTAGTGCGAGTGATGAACATGGCGAGCACAATGATTGCTATAGGTAATAAGGTCAAATACATCTACTTTTAAAGAACAGCACAGAAACAAATGAATTTATATATTCACTCCCTCTAGAGGTAACATCAAAGGGTTTGTCCTTACTTGCGTGTTCAATTAAAAGTGAACATTAAATTAAAAGAAGCTTTACTGCATCATCACTTTTACAAATGCAGCAAAAAACTTTTCTTGAGTGAAACATTAAAATATTAAAAAATGTATCAAAAATGCTTATAAAGTATTATACTTAACAATTGTGAATGGTGATACAGAATATTACATTTCCTTAATTCAGACAAATGTTTGCCTATATTTATTAATAATAAAATTTCAGTTTTTGATGATATAGCAAATATTCAAAAAATTGTTGACAATAGTGACTAGAAACTGTCAGCCAGACACCAATTAAATGCATGTATAAAACAAAAAAGGCCATCGTTTGGATGTCTAATAATCCAAAAGCTATGTACATATACTGTGTACTGTGTATAACTATATACAGTACTGTGCAAACGTCTTAGGCTACCACCACCAAACTTGTTGTTTTAGAAGTTTTAATGTCCTTCCATATTTATTTTTTAATCTATTTTCTTAAGATACAAACAGAAAATACAGGAAATATGTACAAAAATGTAGACTTCTTTAGGCATTGTCTGTGTTTAGTGTGACCTCTCTTGGCACTTAACAGATCTTGAGAGTTTTTGAGCAGAATGAAGTAAAAAGACTAATTTCTTTAAAATTTGAATTAAAGGATGGATAGGATTTCATTTTATTTAGGTTTAAAAGATCCTGCAGTTTCCTGCTTTTGCTCAAGTGGAAGAGGAGTTTACACTTAAAACTTGACACATCAGTTTACATTTTTATACAGCTTTTAAAGGAATAGTCTACCCTTTTGCCATATTAAACTATGTTCTTACCTTAACCTAGACGAATTAATACATACCTATCTTTTTTCAATGCGTGCACTGTGCAGCGCGTTGTGAATGTGTTAGCATTTAGCCTAGCCCCATTCATTCCTATGGTACCAAAAAAAGTTTTATTTTGTGGAACTATACTTACTGGTATAACTCCTCATGTAACAGTCTTTAAATAGGGAAAACACGGAAGTGTTTGGTGGCTTCCCTGTTTGGTACCATAGGAATGAATGGGGCTAGGCTAAATGCTAACACATTCACAACGCGCTGTACAGTGCAAGCATTGAAAAAAGATAGATGTGTATTAATTCGTCTAAGTTGAGGTAATAACATAGTTTAATATGGCAAAAGGGTAGACTATTCCTTTAATACTATATACACATTTCCTGTATTTTCTGGATGTATTCTATTAAAGAGACTAAGCATCAATTATATATGATCACTATAACATTGCAAAAACAACTAATCTAATTATGGCATGATGGCTTAAGACTTTTGCACAGTCGGGCTACTGTATATTATTTGTTACAATAATGTCTACTACCTTATGATCATAAAGATCAAATTATGATCATGATCAGTATTATAGTAATAATTCTACATTTCACAAACCTTTACTGTTAAGATAAACTTTAGTGCATTTACAGATCAGCTGCTTATATACCTTCTCACTTCTCACTGTACCTCCACAATCAACCTGATCCCACGAAAGGGTAATTATATTACAAAGAGATGATGTTTTATGAATTTGTACGATGTGAATCACACAAATGCGTAAGATTATCAGAAAGAGGTTACTCAGCGTTACTGGGGCGTTGATTTCATTGCGGGTTCTCTTATTATTGCATATGCAAAAAATATGGTCAACAAAGGTAAATGTTACCGATTGTAAAGTGCAATATTCTTGAATTTCATCAACCAGAAAAACAGCTGTTGTTATTTCTTTTACTACCAAAGGTGAACTCACTGATCAGAGGGATGCATATTCTGCAATCTGAAGAAAAATCACAGCCCTGAAAGCCCTAAGCAAAGACGCATTGCTATTGCACCATCTCTTTAACGCACTACAAAACACCAGTAATTGTCTATCTATTCACCAGAGAATCTCTCGAGAATACATTTATTCCACCACAAACTCAAACTCTTTAAAAAAACACAGTTGCAGTGCATCATTAAATGGCCGTTTTTAAAGGACTCGAGGTGTGCTCCAGTCACAGAGGTGTCTCCTTTGGGAGGGTGAAGTGCTTGGGGTGTGAGTGCAGTAGTTCACTCCTTTCCCCCCTGGCACTGCAGTGGCCAGCAATAGTGGGGATAGCAGGTTTTAGCCCATTAGCCGAATGCAGCTTAATGAGAGGAAAAAGTGGGATGGAGAGAGAGTTATGGAGAGACAAAGAGAGAGCAGAGCTGGCTGACTCTTTTTAATGAGCAAAGTGTGAGTCAATAGGCGATGGACGGCCTCTGTGATTCACGGATGCTTAATGACACTGCTAATCCCTGAAGCGGGAAACAATCGGTTTTCACCTTTGTATGGTGAAATAACCCAGCAACACCTAACATCACCCAAGGCTGTTTCTCAAACAGGGCAGAGGTAGTACTAATATACCACTAAAAACATTTGATTTTAATAATAAATACAAATGTGTATCTGTTTGCAATGCCCACATGCATATTACCAAAATTTACTTCATTTGCGTTGTATTGTAACATTAAGGCAAATTCACCTATACTGAGTTGATAGTTATTCACTGCACTGTACTTCTCTAACTATATTTGTTTAAACATACCAAGAGCGTACTAAAAAAGCCAAAGTGTATTTGAGTTTATGTGGTGCTGTGCAGAGCATACTCGTGAATACCGCGAAAGCAAGATCGGTTTGTGCAGCACGGCATGAAGTCGAAGTTGGATGAGGTGCTTTCGTCTGTAGCGTATTAATACTCTTTCTTTTGAAATATTTCTTTACCTGCAGTGCAAAGTCGTTCACAGCTGCACATATCTCTCCATCTCTGTCTGGAAAACGACATATTGTGTTTTGCTAGGTAGATATTCCGCTTTATTGAGCGCTCTTTTTGTTTTCTAAAGTTTCCGGTTACCGCGCCAAAAGATATCAATCCGCGAGTGAGTGGGTTGCCCAGATGATTATAAATGAATCGATTCATATTTTCCTTCTATAAAGAGTCGACTCACAAGAGTGAATCATTCTTGAAGTCTGATTCTAAATATCGTCCAGTAGAGAGTAAAGACAACGTGAAATGTTTGAAGTAAAAGTTTTATTATCGGTATTTTGTTGTTGTTGTTGTTGTTGTTGTTGTTAGATTTTTCAGTAAAAATTAAAAATACTGGTATAAATAATATAATGATACATAATGGCCAAAGCTTTATATTTTTACACATAAATTATGCAGTGAATACACACAAAGTATTCACAGTAAAATAACCAGACCAGAGCGTAATTTTTTCATATGCCAATCTTTTATTGTTATATAATCTATTTAAACCACTAGAAACAAAAACACTGATTGCTTGCTTTATGTCCATCCGACCTTTAGACAGAATAATCTGCAGTGTAGGACACAAGTTTTGGAATTTTTTTATTGAAGGCCTTCCTACAAGGTCATATCAGACCAAGCTAAGCATTTACAATATTTAGTGCTTGTTACTTTTTACATTTGTTATTCTGTCTCATTGTTATTCATTCATTCGCACATCCAGATGTTCTGTGCCTTCAGCCCAGTCTGTCTGCCAGCGAAGGCAAGAGATGTTCCCTGGCAGAGAGAGAGATGAAAGGGAAGGAATGGACGCAGAGAGAGTTGTGAAGACATGGGAAAAGTGAAGCGGAGGAGAAAGTATGAAGATGAGATGGCAAACACAGAGAGATTCTTTGCCTCCAAGACAAATGTTTGTATCATGTCCTGTTTAAACCTTCCCATGTGTGGAAGAGGTCTGCTGGTAAGACAGATATACACTGCATCTTCAACCCAACTTTGCATTGGGCAGAGTTTGGCTGAAGTGACCTACAGTGCATTAACTAATCAGTTTGTGTGATCCTGGTAGTGAAATCCATGACGCATGACATTTAAGTGTAATTTTCTACAAATGGGCTATAGGAATACTGTATAGTGAACACACACACAGCAGGTTTGTAAGTATATGAATGTTTGCATAATTCAGGTTTATAAAGCCCCATATTATATTATGAATATATAAGGGCTGTCAAAGGATTCATCGCGATAAATTGCATACAAAATAAAAGTTTGTTTATGCTTTATATAGGTGTGTGCACTGTGTGTAATTATTTTGTATATATAAATAAACACACATGCATGTATTCTATTTCAGTGGTTCTCAACTCCAGTCCTCGGGACCCACTGCTCTGCATATTGTGCATGTCTCCCTTATTTAACACACCTGATTCAGATCATCAGCTCGTTTGGATAGATTACATGAACTGAACTGAGTGTGTCAGATAAGAGAGACATCCAAAATGTGCAGAGCAGTGGGTCCCGAGGACTGGAGTTGAGAACCACTGTTCTATTTAACAAACATTTACATGTGTATATACATTTATTTAGATTTTGATATATTTTAAATTATATATAAATAAAAACATACATAAATAACAATTTCCTTTGGGGGGTGCGAAGGAATGCACCATACACAAGGGGGGCCGCACGCTGAAAAAGTTTGAGAACCACTGTTTTAGACCACTTACTTATTCTATATTTTTTATCCACATTATAGAATAGGAGTAAACTTATTAAAACTATAGAATAACAAAAATTTAACTATATGATTAATGCTGTGACTAAAAGCATCCAAAATAAATTAAAACTCTGATATATCTGAAGTGTAGTTTACCTTTACCTAGAATTTGCTCATTCTTACTCGTGACAAATTTTCAAGCAGCTTTTTATCGAGGTCACAAATAGGGATGAATTTTAAAAAATATTGAAGGATCGATATCTATCTCATCATTCAGTTAAGTCATTTAAAAAAAATAATCTAAAAAAAATAGTTTATTGTTAAAATTGTTCATATAAAACTGTTATTTTGTGTTTTTGGTATTATACAACGTGTTCGCCTTGGTTTATGCTTAAAAAACACATTATTTTCCACATACCGTACATTTTTGTAGCTCCAGATTTCACTTTTTATCCTGAAATGCATGGATTTGAAAAGCTCTGTGTCCCTGATTGGCCGGCTAATCTGTACGTTGTGATTGGCCTCTGATGTCTGCCGGAAATATGACGCTCCTTAAAGGAACAGTATGTAAGAAATTTATATCAATGAATCATAAAATGGCCCTGATATGTTACTAGACATTAAGAAATCATTTTCATTTCAAATACTTATATCACTGACAACAGTGGTCTGGCCAGGATATTGTCATTTAAAAAGTGGAGTTGCAGCCCTCAACTGATGTTTATGTTGTCAATTTGTGTATTGGCCACCAGTTGTGTGATTGCAGTACCAGTTTTAGCCACAAGTTTTGTGATTGCAGTACCAGTTTTGGCCACAATCCTACATACTGTTCCTTTAATGACCATGTTTGAAAGATTTCGCTCACAATGCAATGCTAATAGGAGTTTACTTACAGGCTGTAAGGAATTATGATAATGTCGGTCTTGGCTACATCACCAATCCCAGGAAGTAAACTGTTGCCTACAAACGTGTGTGTTTGTTGTAGTCCAAGAAAAGAGATTTACGTTGGAGACGATAATTTGCGGCAGTGTTTACTTTGGAGTATGTACCTCTTGCATATCGTTAACATGTACTAATACACCCTTATACACAAAAGGATATTTAAAAACATGGATCGGACAATAGGTGCTCTTTAAATTATTGGTCTTTTAGCAATGTGATCACAACAGTCATTACAATTGTGACCCTGCCTGTGAAAACCAGGCTAAAGTCTCGAAATCAAATTTTGCGTTAATGAGAATTCTACTATGATTTCAATCTTTGACGTGATCTTACTCAATCATTATTAAAGATATCAAGGTAATATTTTCACAAAATGTTTTTACATTATGTAGGATGGCTTTATGTATAACAGTAAATCTAAAAAAATACATCTTTCAAATGAAATGACATGTCATCTTTAGTTACAATAGATGGACATCCACTGCCAAACACCTTTATAAGTGAGATGTTACTTACACCTTACAGGTGTGCCTGATCTTTCACCCACCCCCTGAGTCTGATTTCAAGTTTTTATCTCTTCTTCCCTTGCACGTGTGGTGTCTAGGGTGCCTAGCTCGAACATTTGGAGAAGCCTTGCAACTATCTACAGATATACACGCATCCCTCCCCTCTAGCCTTTTTCTACCCAGCTAATACATCTCCTACAACAGAGGAAATTAGGGCCAGTTTAATAGATCTCAGAGGCCAATAAACACCACCCAAGATTGCTCACTGATTGCCGGACCCGGCTCGCTGTCCACACACGTTCAAACGCACAATCTAAACCTGCACACCCTTCCAGTGCTTATCTTTGCCTTTGGCCAAAATCAGCTTATTTACTCCTCTTCACTTAGAAGGAGCTGTCCAGAGAAAATATATAAGCACTCAGCTTCTCTACAGAGCTAAGAGATTGTATCAGATGTGGGAGTTTCCCTGCTCTGGAATCAGGGTCTTGCGGCTTTTTAAAGAAACACACACAATTGGTCAGATGATGCTTTTAATTGCTTTATTGGCCACTCCGGCTCTGTTTATATAATGATGAGGGAGTACATTTCGTTTGTTTTACGTTGTTTTAACTTCTTTAACCAACAGCTCCTACACAAGCAAAGGATTATCTGTTGCTTCTTGACTAAACAAAGAAGACTTGTTATCTTAAAGCTGCAATCTGTAACTTTCTTTGATTCAAAATAAACAAAAAACAGTTGGAGCAACTATACAAATCTCAGTTACCTTACCCCTGTTCACAATGATAAGCTTATAATGATGATTTATAAGTTGTGCTGTTGGGTACGATCTCGAGGGAAATGTCAGTTTGACGTCATTTGACTTAATCCACATAAATCCACATAAAGATAAGTAATCTGCAATTTTATGTTTAAACAGAGATGTTGAAGGCAAAGGTAATAGCCAAAGGTAAAGGAAAACACATTCCCTAAATTTAAAATATGTGTATTATCCTCGCTAATCTTTTGTGTTTCACAGCAGATTTTTAGGTACTCAGTTTTTGTTTTGCAAGCACCCATTGGGGTCGACCAACCTTGGGGTAAAAATGTCAAGCTCCTTCAAATGATTAAAACTGTTATCGATTGTCTTTAATGTCAAGTTCTTGTTTTTCCTGATGTACTTTTTATAAGGGTCCGTGACCTAAGAGCTCTCCCTCCCGAGAGCACTCCTTCTTTCCGAGCATGCTCTGCGGAGATCGGGGCCAGGTGCAGTTTGCTCAACATGACTATCAAAGCAGAGTGATTTGTTTTGCCTGAGATGCAGCCAAGAGAAGAGCCCCTTTTAAATAATTCTTTATTTTTGAGTGATGCAATGTTGTTATGTGTGAAACCGCGGAAGGCAGTTCTGGCACCTGACCAAACCTTTACATACAGAGAGAGAGAAAAATATCAGCCCAGACAGCAGTTGAGGAATGCAATACATGGTGCAATTTATGACACGTATCAGTGAACAGGTTATACGCTGTGTGCCTGGGGTATGATTGCTTTGTCTCTGAGGTCTTTTTGTTTTTTACCGAACTAACCTTTATCTTATGGAAAAGGTGTATTCTGAAAGATGAACATGACACCAGGCTGTAATTTAGCAATTTGTGTCTATATTAACACACTCTGACTGGAGAGGGATTAAAAGCCTTTATATTGATGTTATTATAAACAAGACGTTGAGAATAAGCAGGCTTTCTCTAAGAATGTTATTTAATGTGATGGCTATAGGACTAGTAGATAAGAGGGGGGGGGGGCGCAGTAGCTCAGTGGGTTGCACTGTTACTTTAGAGCAAGAAGGTCCCCAGTTTGAATCTCAGCTAGGTCAGTGGCCTTTCCATGTGGAGTTTGCATGTTCTCCCTGTGTCAGCGTGTGTTTACTCCAAGTAGCCATAGATGCTGGAATGGCGAAGGAACTATATAGCATGTCTGCAAAGCTCTTTCTTTAGCATTTTTTATGTCTAAGAAAGTATGTAGAAATAACACAGATGTGTAGTTCCCAAGGTAGTCTGTATTTGTAAAGTCACAAATATACCATTTCCATTAACTCAAGGGGACATTAAAACCTCTATTAAAGATACAGACTAAATCAGCTTGCTTTCAAAGATCAGATGTTTTTTTAGATGATACAAGTGAATTTAAATTTACCCTGAATGTTTACTAGAACCCAATATTCCCTTAAAGAGATAGTTCCCTGAAAAAATAAAATGTTGTCATCATTTACTCACCCTTGAGTACTTCCAAATCTGCTAAATACAAAGAAAGATACTTTGAACAATAATTGTAACCAAGGAGATCTGGGGCACCATTGACTTATAATAGGAAGAAATAATGGCTGGGTTATTTTTGACCCATAATGGGTAAATATTGGACAGAACACAACGCTGGGTTAAAATTGACCCAATGCTGGGTTGTTTTAACCCAACTGCTGGGTTATTATACCCCATGGTTGCATAACAACAAGCCAACATTGGGTCATTTTAACCAAGCATGGGGTAATTTTTAACCCAGCATGTGTTCTGTTCAATATTTACCCATTATGGGTAAAAAATAACCCAGTCATTTTTAGAGTATATGGAAGTGAATGATGCCCCAGGTCTGTTTGGGTTATTAACATTTTTTTTTAAAACATCTTCGTTTTTAGCAAAACAAAGAAATGTATACAGGTTTGGAACAACTTAAATGATGACAGAATTGTAATTTTCAATGAACTATCAATTTAAACACAGTCTGCTGTATTTCACTGTTAGGTTGTCAGATACTTTTCAGGGCAGAAAATAATCGCTGTGTTTTTCAAAGCATTTTTGTTTTCTGGTTTCCCAGCATTTAAATAAATGTCTCCAGCACTAGATCTTCGTTCAAAAAATATGTCTAAAAACGTATATTTGCATGTATGAATACATGTTGCACCTTGTGTTCATCAATGAGTGGACATTGGCAAAAAGGCTTTTAGCTGTGAGTGTAAACAAAGGCTTTAATTCTAGATAATAGTTCACTGCACATGATGCTCTGGGAGCAGCAATGACCAGTCTCAATGGCATCATTATCACTCTAATTTGTATTAGTGAGGCCTATCCTCTGAGGAATAATTATGTATCTTGTGTGTGCTCTTTTAATGAGGTTAAACTTAAGACTTTGTACTGAATGGGGTCCAGTCGTAGCAATTTGTGAATAAAGCATGCAGCCTTTTCTGTAATTACTGTTTGTTAGTTTAACACTATTATAGCCTGTAATAGGGTGCCAGATATAGTAATACTGACCTTATTGATTTATGCACATGTTTGTAACTACAATGTTTAAGGTGCGGTTATATTTATATAATGTATGCCTCACTTTAAATCATAGGTATATAACGTGTATTTATCTCCATCATGCCATATCATATATTGTGTTGCATGTCTAGTTTTACCTGCACTAGGGAGTGGCCTTGTATCTGCTATCACAGTAGCTTATCAGTGTGTTAAGTGCATGTAAAGATCACTGCTTTAAACAGCCTGATCCTGCTCCACAACACAGTTAAACCCATTTAAACACTCTGACCTGAAGGTGATACAATCAAAGAGCAGTCTTATCAAATAGATGGGCTCCTGTCGTCAGCCTCTCTAACCTTTTCTCAAGAAGTCACTACCAGCTTACAGCCAGATCAATCACTGCATCGATGTTTGTTGCTATCTGGATTATCGGATGTCTTGCAGCTTTCTTGAGCTTAAATATTGGCCCTGTCAGCATTACAGACATCTTATACAAAGATGTAGCACAGTTAAATACTTTTGTAGTTTTCAAATAAATATGTGCTTTTTGAAAATAAATAAAAAAACAAAATTTTCAAACATCTTAAATTGACAAATATATGAAAAATAATGTCATATGTGTATGTGTTTGTGTAAAATATATATTTTGAATCAAAATGAAAAATAGCTAATGTAATAAATTAAAAATAGCTATACAGATGGGTGATTCTCATGAAATCCAGTGTCCATGCTCACGAAATCCATGTCCAGCATCAGAATAAAAAACTTTTTTGCACATATAAGATTAAGGTCTGAACTTACTATAACCATTATTTGTAGAGGATTTAAAACATATTCCTTGTAAAATTATTAAAATTTTTTAGATTATCATTATAAAAAATTATCATTGCCGCAACATGATATTACATTAAATATATGCATTTACAAACTCATGTTTCGGTAATGAGAAATAAAAAGTTGTCTAGGTACGAACAAAATTTCAACTTTTATCTGGAGAGAAAAAATACAAACTGCTTACCTGTAGCAATCTTGAGTGTCACAGTCAATTATGTCCCTTCCAACAATTGATTTATTTTTTTGAAAATGTTAGTTCTTTGAGGGCTTAAACAATGATTGAAAATTGTTGCGGAGGATGAGAACATTTTTCTTGGACACATTTATATTCCTTATTATTGTCTCTAGATTTACCAACCATCACCAAAACCACATGTTTCTTTACTGTAAATGTTTAAAGTATAACATGCACTGAAGCTTTTTATTTTTTAATTATAAATATTTCCATGTCAAAGAACCCAAATCCAGTCATGGGCACGTTGCGGTAATGAAAATGTTCCCCTTAAATGTGGAAAAACAACATAATTGGTTTGTATGATGTCATTTGAAATCATGTACAAAATAGTACATGAAGAGATGTTTGTAACTGTATGCTTCTTATTTTGATACTCTTACTTTGCATTTAAAAAGGTTCATGACACCTCATAAGTCTAATTTCATGATCATCACCCAGATGCTTAATTAGAAGAAGCTCAAATGCAAAATGCACCTTCATCATATAAGACACCAGACAAACTCTTCAACACCACCAGCTGACCCAGCCCTCTTCTGTGCCTTCACCACCTCCTTCCCAAAACACTTCTTTTTTTCTTCCTTTGCAAGGTTAGGGAGGGAAACCACCTTATCAGTGATAGAGAGGGATTTATTAGGGAGAAAAAGATAATAGCTACCCATAGGGCCATAGAGGCCTGATTTACTGCCACTAATATTTAGGATTCCTATAGCCAGACAGGCCAGGACTCTTTATCTTCCCCCCTGCCTGTAGCGCTGAGAGGTGCGGGGTCGAGGCCGGACGTTGAGGGATGAACACACGCGAAACCGATGCCCTCACTCGCTCACTCAAAGTGGTTTTGGATGCAAGAGGAGGAAGTTAAAGAGGCTGCTGGAGGCATCTGTTTTAGCACAGCCCAGGCAACTGTCAGGCACCTGCTGAGAAAAGAGACAAAGTTCTTAAAACAGCCTCTATTTCAAATCTTTCAAGCAAAGTCAAAACAGCTGACCCTGATCTTTATTTTAATCTTGACTGTGTTTATGTAAGCAGCGGAAAATTAATATAAATGAGTTGTTATTCTTAATTGGAAAGTTCTTTTATGTGCTATATAGAGCATATACTGTTCAAATATACAAACTCTATGCAGTTTAGTAGTTTTAAGTTTATTCTATTGTTTTGCTTTCAATTAAGCATAGTTTATTTCCATCAAAAAGCAATTTTTATAATCAGAGTTTAAACGTAATGCATTCACAGTGTGCGCATTTAGAAATGGATTGAATTAATACAATTAATACAATTTCTTTATTAGATTGTTCGGCCCAATATTCAAATTACTTTTTTTTACTTTTGTTATTTAGGATGTTGTTGTTTTTTAATACGCCACTAAGCTGAGCTCATGTCAATATTCTTCATGTCAAGCATCTTAGTGGAAAGTTGACTTTGTCAACAAATTGGATGGCACTTAGCCACTGTGCAAACAGCATAAGAGGCAAAGTACGCTCACACAAGCGCTTGTGTACCCTTGTCTTTTAGTTCTTGAAATATGAGATAATACAATGTTTGTGTCAAGAAAGGCAAGTATTCAGAAATAAAACATAGCACATATCTGCACATATCTCATTACAGTTGTCCCTTATAGGCTTGATTTTGAAAGAGTGTTTGAATGCACACATAAATGTGCCTATACATTCACACTTCGACTATTAAGAGCACTGCCCTTACCTGAGTGCAGGTGACATATCTTCAGGGCTGGATACAGAGTCAAAGCTAACAGGATATGAGGAGTTATGCAGCTGTCTGTCCATGCTGATCCCTGCACTGACCGGGAGGCAGTCGCACTCAGATGGGAGGTCACAGGTTCAAACCACAGGTGTTGTGCCCTCCAGCAGGACACTTCCAGTCTAAACAGTGTAAATGGTTTTCAGGAATGCAATAGTGCATGACCGGATCAAAGGAGCCAGCCAATCAGGATCTCGTTTCCACTGTATCTAAGAGAGACTTTGGTTAAGCCATCTTGGTTTAAGTGCTGAGCTGTGACAAAGGAGATGTAAGCTGTGTTATTGGTTGGGTTGTCTCAGTGTAATGAGATAATGATAACTAAAGTTTGGGGTGAAAACAATAAATGATGCAATTACCCTAACTGAAGGGTTTCTTGACCATCAACAACAGTAAAAAACACTCTTTAATTCTTTAAGACTGCATTGTACAGTTTATGACCTTTAAAACAGTGAAGGGTAATATTAGTGCTTTTTTATGTCTTTATTAACACTTTAACACTCTTAACTTCAATTAACCTTTGTGCGCTCCTATTAGAATGTGGCTAATGTACTAAAACTGTGCATTAAAACCCGTGCCACACGCTATATGTGTTTTTCCTTGTGCATCAGCTGGTAAAAGCATTGCCTCACACCCTTTAGTTGCACAAAACAGCAATGGAGCAGGTGTAGCATAGGTAACTGTTGAAAAGTGGATGTCAGAAAAAAACATATTGCCATAACAATACAGGATGTAGTTATATGGCCAGAGCCATATTTCAAAATCATACCAACCCAATCGCATGGCAGTTTGTAGGTATTTTACGAGATGGCTTATTTGTATTAATTCATATGACCAAATTTGTACATTTGCTTTTCCCCTTTTAACGTTGGGCTTGGTCCAAAGAGGGGTTTCTTTATTGTTTCTTTACACTTTTGTCGTATAATCGTACGCTTTTCACTTTGTACAACCTCATTAGCCAACTTGTAAAATATGTACGAATTCCCATGAGATCACGCTGATTATACAGCATGGCTATACCAAAGTCATCCTCAATGGAGGTTTTACAGGATTATAAGTAAATAAGTAAAGCATAGGTAATAAGTAAAAAAAAATAGCTGTTTATCCCTATTAATCTTGTAACACTAAATCACTGAAACATTGTAAGATATAAAAATAGTGTATATTAATATTTATATTATAATAATTATAATAATAATAATTATTATTATTATATATGTATAATATCTTTATAATATATTACTATTATTATTATTATTATTATTATTATTTATTAAAAAATTATTATTGTCTGTACATTTTTGGAATTCTCTTGTTGGATTTCAATCAATTAGTAAATTATATTTAGGCTTTATTTTCATTCAAATCTATTAACATGCATTAACTCTCAGGAAAAATTGGTAAGAGCACACATCTGAGTTTGAAAAACCATTTAGCTTCACTTTAAACTCTTCTTCAGTTGATTCAATTTCTAAATCTTTCATTTCTTTTTTTTTTACTCTGAAAGACATCACGTCTTCAGAACATTCATCTCGGCCGCATATCCCCACCTCTTTAAAATAATCTCTTTGCCCAGGCAGAAATCTTACCGACAGATAATCAGAGATAAATATGCTTAATTGAGGCCAAGTGAACTTTCTCTATCCGCTCCACAGTCAAGCAATCTAAAGTAAATGTGCTAATTAGAGCAAAGCTCTGTTCCTGCAGAATGCTGAGTGGGCCAGGATGCGCTAAAGATGCTTCACTGCTGCTCAGTCATTTACATACTGTAGAGAAGCTTCACATAGCCAACCTTGAAGGGTTTTTGTGGTTAGCACACACAATATACAGCACTGTGCTATATTATAAATGTTTTTTATAATAACTTCACTGTCTGGGTGAGAAAACAGCCGATGAGTGCTATTGCAAAGCAATGCTGTATTGTGGCATTTCATGCATCTTTTATTTTACCAACAACCGACCATGTGAAAACGTCTCACATGTGCATAGAGACAAAATGCATAGGTCGAATCAAACTACACCTGGTTCTTTTCTCGATTTGCTAACAAGTTTGTATCACAGCTACTGAAATTCAGAATGTGAAAAAAATGGCTGAATTGCAAGCAGGGGAGATATAACAGATTCAGGTCAGGCGGAGGTGAAAATTAGCGTTTCTCTCAGTTTTCCTAAAGGGTCTGAAAGCCCAGTGTCTCTGGTCAGACCGCAGGCCCTAGCACTGATGAGACTGGACCACTAACACCCAAGGGAAGCAAGTTCCTAATTACCCATTGTGCCTGACAGAAGCCTCTTAATTACCAACTTCATTAGCTTGCTGGTCTTTGTTTTTCTTCAGAGGAGGCCAGAAGGATGGGGGGGAGGTTGTAGAAGGGAGAAACGAGATGCAGTTTTAGCACCTTTACTCCCCTTTCTGTACAGTTCTTCTTGGTCTCTCTCTCTCTCTCTCTCTCTCTCTCTCTCTCTCTCTCTCTCTCTCTCTCTCTCTCTCTCTCTCTCTCTCTCTCTCTCTCTCTCTCTCTCTCTCTCTCTCCTCCCTTCAAGGAAATGTTAAGACCTCAGTCAAGGATCTAATTAGATTCATGGTGAGAATCAGACACCTTTTAACTAGCCTCTGGAGTCCCTAAAAGGACAGCAAGTGACTGGGCAGGAGAAAGGAAGAGCTTCTCACACGCACACACATGTATACACCACCCTTCATGTGTGAAGTGGCCTGCTTTGCTCTATTCTTCACCTAGATTAAAAAGCAACTGCCGGTAAACACAGACCTGCAAGACTATAATACAGGACCTGTACACTAAGTACACTTTCGAATATATTAACGGGGGGCTTTTCTGAGCTAATATTGGTAATTTATTATTCATTCAAACAATAAATTATAAAAGGTCATCATTTGCCTAAATGAAATGTTAATTCCCTTAAATAAAGCCTAGATGTTTGAAGGTCCTTGATGAAAGCCAGATTTTAATGATAAAATCACAGATGTTGAAATGAATGGAAATCATTCAGAATAATTTATGTCTCTCTGAGAGGAAATAATAATCTTCCTGTTCCATTCTTAATTTTTGAAGCGCATTCCTCTGTTTAATCAAAACATTTCTTTGTGCATTGTTTGAGGTTTTCTCCTTCATCTGCCACCCTTTCATTTGCTTACAGCATCCAAATATTCATAGCAGAACTTACAATATTCATTGTAGTCACTACCTAAACTGTCTAAGGGACTTCTAAATATGAATACAAAAGAAAAAACTTCCACATTCACACCTTCCCTCTAAACTGCATTAATCAATTAATCAGTAATTCATTTAAGAATGTGTTTTCTTTTTGTTTTATGAGTGTAAAAACTACTGGACAGAGACAGAGTGGTCCAGGCAATACACCAGCATATACCAGACCAGGTTAGCCAGGGATATTTACCTCTCACATTGACATTGTGATGTCACATGAGGTGGTTCTACTGTTTGTAGGCTGCGTGGGAAATGTTATTATGTAAAAAAATAAAGAAAATTTGTTTTTAAATAACATATTTAAAATATTTTTAATATCCAAGCAGGTTGAAAGTGAAAAAAGTTTCAAACTTGGGTGATGTTTCACCACATATGACTATTAACTTGATCAAGTCGTTATACAATGAAATAATCATCATGTCATACTTGAATCAGTTCTAGCATGTCACTACAATGTTCATGACACTTTGTCCATTGTCACTGTTTTTACTAAACAAGGTTTTCACTTTCAGAACTGAAGTTAAATGGTTTACTCACAGTAAGTATGTGTGTCTGCATGTATTTTTGTGTAGCCTAACTCAAAACATAGTAGGCTATCACCCACAGGCTTCCCTCAAGGGGTTATGTGTCAATCTTTTGTATTAGCCTACCTTCTGATCATCCATAAATTCTGTCTATCCTTGCATCTGACCTATATATTCTTTCTATGTTTGTTTCACCTAGAAACTCAGCAATTTCAGCAACAAGTTTGTATTTCAACCTGTAATGTATTTCTTTAAAATGCATTTTACATGAATTACAAGAGACCACCAGACAACACCATCAGACATTGTTGGCACTGCAGATGTTTTTTCTTTGTGATAGACTAAATGATTTCTGTGCGCGCAAAGTATGTTGTCTAAGTGTAAAAACTGACTTCTGTAATGATGTCTTTTCAAAGCACGTACTCTCAATGAACTAGTGTTTGAAACCATACCGTCAGTGTAAGCCACATATGAGAGGAAAGAAAACGAAGGCAGTTGACGAGGCGAATCAATATGGTAACACATGTGATATATTTAGTGAAGCCATTGTTTATTTGATTTAGGGAACGAATTGAGGATTTTCCAAACAGCGAGGCCCCAGAGGTATTTTATCAGGTGTACAGTCCTGTCATATTGAAGACATTAGTACTTTAAAGGGAAAGCCAGACAGTATTTTGTTGTTATTATCATTATTATTATTATTATTATTATTATTAAAATACAAATTATAAAAAGTTCAACAACCATAAACTAACAGTAAGTAAAAGCGATATGCATGTTAAGTTTAGAGGTATAATTTTCACAACTTCTTGTGAAGCCCTAAACAAGCGTTTGTTTTGCGTATTTATTACGGTCCACATAATTTCGGTTCACAATATAAAAATCATAACATTTTATGGAACAGGATAAACAACAGAACCGATCTGATGTAATTCTTGTCAAGGTCGTGATTGTGAGTGAACCCCAGTGTAATATAATTAGGTTTTAATCCAAATTGTGATCAGGTTCGAGGAAAAGCTAAATGCCGCATTGAAAACATTGTTTTCTTTAAACAACTACGTCTAAGCTGAAATAATCATAATTTATAAGAAATGCGATCACTATCAAATTTACAGCAGATTAGGCTATATACACTACATTGTCGTGATATGGTCCTTAAGTTATTTATATACATTAACATTATGTAGATTAACATGTCGTTGCCTATAAAAATGAATGCAGGACCTACTGTTTGTGTTCTATTTTTATGTGTTTAGTATGTTCAATCACCAGAAGTGGGGGGGGGGGGTCACAAAGCTAGAGCAAGTTTTACAGCGGCTGTATCAGTTACTAATTTTGGGATTAAATTGAGAACACAAGAAAAACGTCTGTTTATTATTGCATTGGTTTTGTATATTGGTTTGAAACCCACACTTTAAATGCAATTTTTTTTATCCATCGAATTAAAGTTATGTTTTGTTTTTTGTTATAGCTTTCTGGTAAACAAATGTACATTTTCCGTCAATAATAGTGGAGATGTTAAATAGCTTATAGAAATTGACTTTAAAAAAATAAAACAGCCTAAAAATAATTACTGCATGGGAGTAAAGGTGTGACAACTAACTAATGTCCCAAATGTTTGACGTATACATCTACCTTTCTGACCTTCCCATTGTTCTCACTCTTATAAAGAAAGCTACTCAGTACAAATTTGTTATACATTTTACATTAATGAACTTTTTGACTTTGAATCAACCTCTGCGCATAAACCTAAAAAACTAGCATGTTATGTTAACCACAGCAATGGATATTAACACATGGTAGCCTTTCTGTATGTAATATTTTTGTGACGATGTTAAACCTCACTGAACTTCACAAATCCTGTCAGATTTGTCAATGAAGTGACTCTGAAAGACTTCATTGATATTTGTTTGTTAAGTGGAGATGGGCGAAGGTGGAGATTTTATGCAAGCAAGCTAAGGTAGAAGATTTGACAGCTGCCAAAAGATACAGTGTGCTTGACAAGAACTAATTTACCATCAAAACTACACAAAAAATGTCGTTGTTTTCAATAAAGTCCCATATCTTTTCTTTATGTATGTATGTAACTTCTAAGAGTTCAACGTAAACACTCTTGTAAATAGCGATGTATCAGCGCCCCTAGACCTGCTTTATTAAAGAAATTGACACTCACAAGCTTTCCCTTCATTAATAATAAAATGAGAACCTGGATCTAAGATGTGACATTTAATTTCTAATGAAAATTATTTGATTATATTGTAATTTCTCATTAGTCTTGTATATTTATTGGTGTACCTTATGGCAAGGCCACGGGAATTGTTAGGGAGTTCATTCTCCTATTACAAGGATCAGTTTCAAAAGCAATTTGTGAAACTGGATAGATTGTGTTTGTCGTGACGTCATATTACAGTCCATCCCATAAATACAGTTTCATCTCAAACAAAATCCAGTATAGCCAATTGCAAAGGCTTTGTGAACTTTATGGAACTATAAAGCAAAAGTATAAATAGATATAAATAGACAGGTATTATTATTATTGTCCAGATGTCAGTACTTTAGTGGAACCGAGACGAAATACAAGCTGCACGTCTTACATTAAAATTATGTCATAAATTGTGTGCATTTGCAAGCCTATATTTTCCTGATCATGGCATAACTTTTTTTGCATATAAGTCCAGACCATCCACCGTTCTTTAAAACAGCCTTTTAGTAGGATCAGCGGACGTAATTAACGCTAGTAATTGCAGATTAGAGGTTTTGGGTCAGTGGGGTTATTTGATAGGAGGCCGTTTTAAATGAGGGGTAATTATTTAACATCACTCTTATGTCTCATGTTTTACACCTTAATTTTAAACCCTTAATTTCTGAAACCACTGCGAGCATTTGGAAGTTACACCAACTTTTCCGACTGTATGATGAATCATTGCAATGGCCGTCTGTGATTGATCGTTTTCCTTTTGCATAAGCGTGGCGTTGTTTAAGTTAATGTTGCTCTGAAACAAGTTATCGCACTATGGGGTTACTTAAGCAGGTCAGAAGGTTCTCAATACAGCCCCGTCCCATGGCCGATATATGGCTATTTAGAAAAGCAATTCAATTAATAGGCCTATCCAATGCAAGGTCATAATCTGCACTTCAATTTTTATGAATAATGACATTTTTGTCAAATGAGTTAGGCTTTTTATTTTTTTTAAAGTTAGGCTAATGAACAGTTTTAATAATTGTATCTTACGAATTAACTTTAAATTTCTACTTTAAATTTAGTTTGTCCACTATTTAATCCAAAACACCATGTGCATGTAAATCTGCAATGCAAAATTAATAAAGGGGTGAAAGAGGTAATGGGGGGTGTCCTGTCTTTTGAGCCACAACGAAGGGAGAAAGTGCGCCAAATTTGTTTTCAGCGGATCAAGGCTCGCCGCCTTCCCTGCACTTTCTTTATCTTAATTCCAACTTGAAAAGATATAATTATCTAGTTTGAACAGGGCTGCTATCAAATCCTTCTTTAGGCAGGGTAGGGAACAGCTCGAGTGGATTGTGGGCTCTGAGCCGCTCGGTGTTGCCCGAGATAGGAGTAATGAAGTTGTGGAGTCCGGAGATACAAAGGGCATTAACCTCATTAGCATGAAACCTTTTCTTCTAACTATTGTGGGACCCTTTCAGCCTTCTAATCCTTCTATTTCAAAGCTGGGTTTGTAATAAAGCTTTTAGGGGTTTTTCAAAGCTAATGGTATTCTCCGCAGATTTTTATTACCGTTATAGTCAACCGACTGTTCAAAAAATCTCTTTATGTAGCATGTGTATAGAAAGTCTTCTAAAAAAATTAATATTTATCAAACTACACATAAAATGTTTGGGGGAAACATGATGACGTTAAAAATAACAATTTTTTCCTGTTATTTTGATATTTTTGTCACATAATAATAAAGTACATCACGCATTAACATATTTTGTTGTATAAAAGCAGTCGAAAATTCGTGTGCAGTCCCATACTCACCGAAAATATATTTGCATACTATAATTTATCTCATCTAAAAATAAACTGAAATCGGAATGCAGGCAAGACACTTTGCAGCCGTAGCTACCGACAATGTTTTAAACAAAGCTCCTATTTTGCGGCACATTGCAAACCTCCTCTTATCGCATGTGAGAGGTAGTCAGATTGTACTAAATTATGTCCAACCAGGCCCCCTTGGATCCACGGATTAACAGATTAAAGTGGACCACTGGGCAATGCATTCCCTTTCCCCCGCATATTACTCGTATGATAATTGCCTAAACTGATTTGCACTTTCACAAAAGCTCGCAGGACTCTTTGTAGCTTGAACAGACCAGACGCTGCTCTTCTACCAATAGAAATTAAACTGGTTAATGCCAGTCTATCAGAATGAGAGGCAAGAAAAAACAAGCACTTTGCTTTGGAAAATTGAGCTTAAGACCGTTGTCAGAATTCTGTTTGTTACATTTTAACGAGCCAGTTTTCCCGTTATATCATCAGATTAATAATACATCTGGTGAAAAAATCAACTAAATAAATAAAATAAAATAAGAATAATTATGATAACCCTCTTGTTCGTCCTAATCGACAATGACACAAAGGACCCAATCAAAAGACAACTGTCAAAGCAGTTTATAGCTGTCCAGTGATGTGACTATTCGAAACAGAAATACTGCGATGCAGCCTAAACCCGGCACAAGTTTAATTTTGGCCTCTAATTGTAAAATAAAAAGCCTGTGATTTAATTCTGAGCAACATATTGATAAAACTTTATTGACAAAATATTGACAATTACATACTTCTTGGAAGTATACTTTGTGTTAAAATTGTAGCAAACTTAACACAAACACAAAATTATTTACATTCTTGTAAAAGACGATTTAACATAAACATTAGCTTTATTATCTCTATACATGGAATACGCTCAGTGCTTGAAGTTTTGCTGCCTAGGCGGCCGTCAATTCTTGCATTAATCCTTCGAGGCAACTCATTAAAAAGAGGGGCGAGTCCCGGTAATATATTTGCACCAAGATTTCGGAGTCATGGTAAAGCTTAAATTTTAAGGAATGTCATGAAAATGTTTTTATTATAATTACTATTGTCTGCGGTAAACTTTAATAAAGTTTTTTTTATATAATTTGTTTTAAATCGGTTTACTTCTTAAAAACACTAAAACGCAGAACTGCTACTTCATATTGTTGACACAATCACTTTAACACGAGAATCATAAATTCAAAGACTGCACACTGTTGTAAAAAAGGAAGAAGCACACAACATTTTCTTTTTAGAAAAAAAATCAAAACAAAGATACTTTGAAAAAAAGGTCAAATTAATTAGCCTACCAAAAAATTAATAGCTCTACCATGCAATTCAAGTTTTACAAAAACAGTCTTATATTTTGGTATCTTGATGTGGAAGGTTCACGTCTTGAAAAAATAAAATTAGAGAAAACCCCTCAGAAGTGCAAATGTCCTATGCGCATTTGAGCTATGTTTCGTTATAGTGGTGATGAGGTGGTGCGGGTAGTGTTGTGATGGGGTGGGGGCTGAATGTAATACCTGTCAATCACCTTGCCTTGGCAATGTGAAAAGTATTGACAGTTCCCTGTAGTGACAGCAGTGCCACCAACAGGATCTCTCACCCTCAAGCTGCCGATCTCGAAGAATCAAAATGTGATATTGGCTTTACCCTCTCCCTCTTTCAGTACATAGCATCCTTATCCGTGACATCCTTCAAGCCACGCCGCTGTCCTGGGTTCAAACAGTTTAAGTCTTTTAATCGTCTGAGGTGACGTCGATTTCCTCAGGGCTTCCTTGTTTTGTGGCCAATCTCCATCGGTTTATATGATGAGTTCCTTTCTTTTTCTGTTGTGAATCCGACCCTTCCTCCTCCAATTTCTGTCGCTTAAACTTCGTCCTTCGATTCTGGAACCAAACTTTTACCTGCAGGGAGAAAAAGTGTAAATAGTTAGCTTAAAAAAACAATGAAGCGAAAAAGGCTTATGTCCTTTGTCTATAAACGAGAATTAAACAAAGAGAGTTGGCCTAACAGAAGGTATCACTAACGGGCCCTAAAAATAACTACGACTGGATGGACAAAGAACTTCCAGGTATCTCACAATCTGTTCGCCAGAGTATTGGCCGTCCTTCATTCACTCTCTGTATAGACTGTATAAATTAAAACACTCCGAAGAATTTAGACGACGTAATAAATACATGCGCAAGATTAAATGTAAAGAATAGATTAAAGCATGAGCGACCCGGTGGTGTGGCTTCTCTTTTAGACTGCACCTGTTTACGAGCGGCAGGTTGAATCATCACCCATGCGCAGCTGTTACTTCACGTTCAAATGTAACTTTTTTGGAGTGAATAATGCACTCGGTCGGTACAATAGCTGCAGCCTGATGCTCTACATAATACCGGGGTAGCTTCACCGATACCGTCGCTTATTATCATAGATCATATGCTAACTGGCATATAACACCCTTATTATAATACATCGCAGAATAAAACCTTTTCTATTAGCACACATTGGAAGTTCAGTCATTAGCCTAATTCATCACCTTTATTATTCATATCATCCGTAAAGCTCACAGCAGACAACTTGGCAAGTCAGGCACATTTAATGTGCTTTAAGAGAGCTAATTGAAGCATTGAAGTGGCTCGTAGTCCATTTCTCTCATTTGCTTTTCTGAAAGGCGCAGTTCAGAAAAGGGCCGGTGCTGTCACCGGGACAATAGGCTCCGACCGGGCCACTGAACGATACGCGCAAATTCGATCTTAAATATAGTTGGGGAAATTCATAGAGTCTGTCTCTTTCTTTCAAGTGTCCATTTAAACAGGTTAACTAGTTAATTGCCAAACATTTTGCACAAGAGCCTCTCTGTCTAAAACGGAATCGTTCAACCTCACCGAAATCGCAGTGAAATGGAATGGTGGATTTAACTCACTCCAGACCATTACGCTTGAAGAACAATGCTCAGCTCTTTACGCATGCAGTGCTATGTGCTGAACAAAGCACCAACATTTTCGCATATCAGTGAACGAATGTGCAAAAAACGAATTATGTATACACAGTGCACTTAGGTACAAAAATAATAATCAATACATAAAAGTGCAAACAATGTTAAAGAGAAATAGCCAAACATTTTTATGTATATGTAAATAATCACTAATTCAAAAAGCATTTAAATGGTTAAATTCAGAATTGATTTTTACTACAAACATATATTTAAATTGAAGCATAATCATCACAACGTTTAGCCATTTAAAGACGCTTTCTTATTTACTGATATTATATAACCTACTGGTTTTAGTAGTCTAATTGTTTGGGCCGAATTATAATCATAATTATAATTAAAATCATGCAGAAATCTAAGTAAGCTCGTAGACTTTAATGGAGGCAGGTTGAATTCTTCTTACCTGAGTTTCTGTGAGGCTAAGGCTGTGAGCGAGCTGTTTTCGTTCTGCACCGACGACGTAATGATTTTTTTCGAAAGCATGTTCAAGTCGTAGTAGCTGTGATGGTGAAAAAGCTGTCCGAATCCTTTTGGGCTTTCTTGCTAGTGCATTGTGCAATAGAAAGCTTTCCGGACTCGTTTCGTTGCCTGTAACGAAAGGAATGCTAAATGTTAATCATTTGTATTACAAAATGTTGGCATTCATTCTCAATTGGTTAGCGGCTACATCCGTTGTTTTTTTTTACGAATTAATTTCAGGCTACAAGGCCTAACGTTTTTATAACATTAAATAAAATGCACTAATGATATCATATTCGGTGTGTCTCCCCAATTAAAATAATTTTGAATAATAGTAATACCGTTAAACTTTTAAAATTACACCTTTGTTGCAGGATTAAACATATTACATGCTTATGTTTGAACGTACAGTAATATGACAATTACGTTAATATGACAATTGCAGTATTATTATTCCCTGCAAAAATAAAAACATCCCACTGGAAAATAGTACGCAGATTATTAGTATTTTTCTCAAATATGTTCATGCTCTCCGTCAGGCCAATGGCCTGGAATGTCTTTTGAAATGGCGAACAAGTGTTCCCAGGACGAGTGTTTCGTTTGAATGAAAAAATATTTTCCGTCTCTTATGTTCACATTGAATCATATAAAATGTTTAATTTGATTTGCTGTAATAATATGTGCGTTATTAAGTAGTAAAAAAGTATGAATTAGTACGATAAAATGTCTACTTTATTTTGATATTTTTAAGGGAGAAAATATAATTCTCAACAGCATACGGAACCAGTAAAATTAACTTCAAGATAAAAGCTAAATTTTCTACCTACACGAAAAAACAAGCGAACTAAAATTAAACGTGTGTTCTATTAATAAAAAATGTAGGCCTATATTATAATTGTTTTCCATTAATGTTATGTGATATTATTTAAATATAAGTTTTCGTAAATATATACTACAAAATTCCATATTCTATCAAATTATTTAAAAGACAATGTTTACTTTTAAAGAAATCAAAGTAGATAATATGTACATTAAACTTTTCTAAATGTTTTAAAAAATACTTTAGAGCAATTAGAAGTAAAACTAGCGTCATGGAAATAAGCTAGACTATTATATTTGTATTTTGAGTACTTGTTTAGAATCGTTGTGTAAGGTCAAAAAATATATTTTATAGATTTAAATGGCCGTAAAAGTTTTTCGGCAGCATAGACTAATTACATTTTATCTTATCTAATAAACAACAAAAATGTATAATTTTAGCTCATTATGAAAGGAAAATATGTCTCTCCTTGGGACGTACTGTCAGCTAATATATAAAGAACAATTTTCTCCAGAATAGACGAATGGTTAAAAACATTGCCAAATATATTTTTAATTAACCTACCTTGAAATCTGTGTCCCAAGTATCTATATCTATGTATCAACCACGGGTAAAAAGTCGAAGGGTCCCTTTGCTGGCTTGCGAAAAGAGGGTGCGGACTGTGAGAGGACGACAGTGGGTGAGCAGCCAAAGCGTGAGGAGGAGGTACTGAATGGACCGGGACGGTGGAGTTTGCAGGATGTGAAACCGCCTCAGCGAACATCAAGTCCGGGTTTGAGTAGACACCCCTGCCGCTGGAATGAAAGCCGTTTAAAAATGGATTCATCTGGCTTGAGTTTGCATAGCTGAGAGCCGCTGGTCGTATGGGCTCCTCGGATCTCGACGCTGGCAAAGGACTATCCTTCGCTACCAAAGACTCTATGGTAAAACACCTCTTCGGTGTGGGTTGAAACATGGTTCACCGGTCAAGATTCCCCAGTTTAAGTGAAATTGGCACACGAGTTAGCACTAAAAAATACTCCACACCCAAGACGAAAGTTTTGTCGGCAAGTTAGTGGCAGCTAAAAGAGTAAAAAATCTTTTAAAAGCACACAGAACCACACATCGTGATGGAGGTTGCCCACTTCTCCAGACAATCCATGAATGTGATCGGTTCCTCACCAGTTGTGCTAGCGATTTGTTAGTTCATGAGCCTAATTAGCTCTGGAGTCACATAAACAGTTTCCTCTGAAGCCTGTAATGGCTTGGTGATTGGTCGCTGCCGCTCGCCTTAAGGTTGAGGGAAGAGTTTTTAAGTGCGTCAATACGGACGAGCACGGAGAGGCGGATTCAAGCAAAACGGAACGGATTCGCTCAGAACCAGACCCGTGGAGCAATTTACATACGCATCTGATCCCATTGAGAGACTTAAGGTACTTCAACATACATTTTTGTTCAAAGCAGGGGTTATTACACGTTTTTACTGCAACACAATGCCTAATCAGTGCACGTTTTGGACCAGCCTGTAACCTACACATGCTGATTTGATTGTCTACTACAAAAGTGTGCACTTGTTTCAAATAAATCAATGTAATCAATACATTTCAGTTAAATAATGATTTAAAACGGCAAATACAATGCATATCAAACTTTTATCATTTGAAGGTACTATAGCTTGTAGTCCAGTAAGGCGCGTCTAACGCACAGCTCTTCTTTCTCTCCGCGTTTTCATTTTCTCCGATGGGTTTGTGATTAGTTTAGGGATGAGAGACTCTCCTTCTCTATTGGCCAGAAGATAAGGATGAGGCTTATTAGACACAGACAATATTTTCAGCTCTGTTTGTTTGTCGTATGACTACAAGAGTCTATTACCCGCTAACTACTCATTAAGTTAGTTGAGTTCAACCACATTATGGGTTACTAACATGCATACTACATTTCAAAAGTGCAGCAATGATCAGTTATCAACACAGTCTCTGGGGTTTAGTATGTGTATTGCATAAGGCATTTCAGTTATGTTTATTAACATTTTGATTTTTAGATAGGCTATTTAAAAAAATGTACAGCGAAATATTTACCACTTATATCCTGGGCCTAAACAAAGAGTTTTTCCCCATTTCCCTTTACAAATTTAAAAGCATTATTCGTTTTCTGGAAAACAGCATAAGACTACATAACCTCTAAATTTAGATTTTTTTATTAGAGTTTAATTACACTGCAGCAAACGCATGTGTACATATATTTACAACATACTTTTGCCGAATTTTCTTGCGTTCATTGTTTACGTGAACAAACATAATATTGAGGAAAAAAATGTTTTCATTTGTGTTTTTCATGTTTCATTTTGGCTTAGTAATACAATAGAAATATTTCGAGATTGTACGCCTTACATCTTAGGACGTTTGTAATGGGACCTTTACTTAGAAGTGTTTTATATTTTAGTAATATTGTTTACTGTAATAATTGTTTATAATAATAATAATAGCCACCATAAAACAGAATTACACGCCTATTTTATTATGATTTTTGTGTTTTTCGGTTGCAGCTATTTGGTTTGCGTGGACTGCTGGATTCAAATATACTTACTTTATTATTTTTACCTCATCTCAGATATTCAAGTGATTGATAAAATATTTTTATCTTAATCCGTAGGACAAAAAAATAACAATTATCTATGCCGTCAGGGTCACACTAAGATTAGTTTCATCTCGCCAATACGCTTTAAAAAAAAAACGTTAATTATAAAGACACTAATATTTATTCCGACCTCACACTTTTAAATATTACCTGCAAAACTAGGCTACAAATTAATAAACAAGCCAAAATGTAGATTTAATCATGATAGTGGCTTTGCTATTAATTTCCTGATGTGTATACATTATAATGTTGGAGAGAAACCGCTAAATAAATTGATAAATATATTTACAGCTGTCTGATTTTATATTAGCTGCAGAGGCATTTTATAGAAGCTATAAAGACATTTTAGGTTTTACGTTATGGTTTTGATTGTGCTGCGTAAAGAAATCAGTGAGGTGTATGAAGTATAAACGTTCTGCTGCTCGTTGAAGGGGTTCGAAATGTTCTTGGCGGCTATGTGCATTAATGTGTAAGGATTGTGCGCCACCATCTGGTGTTTAAACAGAACGCTTTATAATCAGTGGTCGTATAAACAGCGTGTGCTCTTACACATTTCTATATTGATAGCCTACTTTATTTGTCGGTAAAAAAAATTACTGTGCACATTCATTATGACCTGTTATCAATATTTGCAACCCTTAGAATGACAGTCTTCCTTCATCTTTGGCTACATGTTACAGTTTAACTCGCAGTTAGGAGATTTTCCTAGATACCGTCCTTCCGCTGACACAGATGCATAAGCTCGAAGTACATTATTACCTACATTATATTTTTTGAGGTCTAAAACGCGTTTAGCCCAACACAGCCTCAACAGCATCCTATTTAACTTTTCGGCTTCTCACCGCTTGCACTTTTTGTTTACGTACGTCTAATATTTTTAATGATCTTGAACACAAAATTAAGAATTAGCAGTAATTTGTTATTTGATTAATCAAAAGAACGATTATATTATGTTATAGGAATATGAATGGCATACATTTGTATAGGTCATCCAAAGTAGGTTACAAATCTACTTAACGTAAATCGTATTTTAATCCCCCAAACCTAATTTTGTTATTTCCTAACTGTCAAGTAAAAATAATTATAAACAAACAAAAAATATATAGTATAGGCTACCTCTATGGAATCAAAATATCAAAAGCGTTAAGCTTTATTTATTTGGTCTTTCGTTCGTTTCGGATAGGCAGTAATAATATAGACTGCTTTTGAAAAGATGTTATGAAATGTAAGTGACACCCATGAACAGATCTTCGAAAGCATTGCAACAGACATGTCAGCTGAATTATGTTACACCAAACTGCAGGTTTCACATGTATTCAGTGTGCAAGGACTAGGCTATCAAATCCGGGAAATAGCCCATCATTCAGACTTATTTTCAGCCATGTAAGCAGGCCTTGATAGGCAATACATGCGGCGTCCAAAATATTTGTACATTTTATATTAGCCTTTCTACTAGTTTGTTAAACTATTTCGGTATTATTTTTCCAATGTCTCCATTTGAATTTAAATGTAATCACGTTTCACACATTTCAAAAAAAGTTAAACTTTGTAGATCATCATGCAAACAGGAATTTAATTTGAGCGTCACCACCCACATTAAAATACTTTAATATTTACTATAAACTGTAGTAAAATATCAGATACTATATTGTTTTCAACCTATAGTAAATATTAAAGTATACTACAGTATTTACTACTGTTTACTAGATTAATTACTATATTAAAAACTATCTTACTACAGTTCTTTTTTATGTGAGAACGACTGGATTAGCTTCAGGTGTTTTTTTTTTTTAAATTTTCAACAGTTTTATTTTTCATTATCAATACTTCCACAACAGTGTAAGTTTTTCTTGGTGACGAAATAAAATCGAATTCTTGCTTATTAAAATGAATTTGATCAAAATCAATGATACATTTAAACATTTCAAGTTTTTATGTGTTTTTTTTTTAAAGCATGTAGCGTCAATGCTTTAATAAATGTTTTAAGATTATTTCCTGACAAACAACCTATCTTGTTAGTTCAAAGTGAATGATACTTTAAAATTAAAAACACAAGTGATTTTTTTTCTTGGTTTTTGACACGTTCCGCATAGTCTACAAATTGTAGGTTATTATATATTGTGTTTACACGAGCTAATGATGAAATTACACCTTTTTAAATATTCATCTCGTGTTTGTTATTAAAGAATGAGTTTTTCACGTTTTAACGAGAACTTTCGTTTGTTCTGATTTAGACTTTAATATAATCAGATATTTGTGCGTGAGATTTAAATCTGTTATACTATCGTTAATATTATTATAATTGCGTTTACGAAAAATGGTCTTAAACATATGTGAACACAGCCTCTGAAACAGCATTTAAAGTAATTTTTTGTGATTTACCGTTTTCTAAAGTCGTTTTACATCATGTGCAGAACATTGCGTAAAAAACAACCTTGACAGGCCTATAGCTAGAGCATGTCAAATATTGAAATCAATAAGTGAAATCAAACATTAATGCTCATAATCTCACAATTAAATTAAAGATTTCACAGACAGGGTCACATATTTCCTAATCTTGAGTTACTTTGTGACATCAGACTAAAACGTTACGCGCTCCGTCTCTTTCGTCTGACAACTTGTCAATATTTCTAAAAAAAATCAAATTAATAAATGGCACTGGGTAGATGATGAAGAGATTCAATTAAATTCGTTCCTTTGTGAAAGCACACATACTAAATTCAGTGACCACACCGCTTGAGATGGAGGTCGCAAAAGTTTACACATGTTGACCCGTGGTCAAACTACACAAATCAAGTCTTAGCAAATGTAAGGCTCTAATCTAGTTTGGGAGTTCATAACCTCTTGCGTGGGAATTTGAGCTCCAATTGTGGGATTATTGGCCTTAATTGTGGATTTTCCACCAGAATGCAACAAAGAGCTCAAAGATAATTGTTTCTTTTCTGCATAACGATATAATGCGAGCAAAAGTTCATCACGCTAGCAGCGAGGTGAATCAGGATCCAAAAAAGCCCTAAGAAAGAGCTGGCATTGATGAGGTTTATAGAGGATTAACTCTTATCAACCTGTGTGTGCGCGTGCGTGTGTGGTCCTTCTGCCCCAGTTTAACCAAGAAGCCTATAACTTCAGTATTTTAAAAGTGTAGATTCCTGAAACTTCTGATAGTTTTTATATAATCATAACCTTGCTGTACTGAATACTGTTTTTTTAGCAGCACAAAATCCCTTCATCTAGATACAAGAAAAATGACAGTAGATTTTTAACAAACTTACTTTAGTAAACCTTTTTAAGCCTCAATGAGCATCATTAAGGACCAATATCAGATATCTCTTGTATTGAAAAAAAAACCCACCTACAAAACAGATGCTCTTGGTCGAAGTATAAAGCAGCATTTGAAAATGTTGATGAGATTTAAGTGACCCCTAGAGATGGAAAAAAGTAAAAGAGAAGGTCTAACACTTTTTGTGGTACAAAGTTCATAACACAATGAAGTAATTTTATCGAGCAAACGACTTTATTAATAAAGATTTTCATATTTCTAGAGGGCATACAACCATAGTGTAAGCAGCAACTACAGCATGGAAACTTGCTGATTGGATCTCAAAGCCTCACCGCAACATATGAGATCATGTCTTTAATGAATTTAATATCTTCGGAACATGCCTACGATGTTTGCACCCCAAAGAAAAAAGCCTACATAATTTTGTCTGACCAATTGTAATCTAAGCATGCATAACAAAAAAAAAAAAGGAATGAACTACTATTCGATGGAAGTTGAGGTTTTTAAAAAGGGACCATAAATATATAAATTGCAATGTTTGAAATCCCATTCATTATACATTTTGTAAATCTATGGCAAAGCTGTATGTATTCCATGTTAATGTAAGCAGTGACCTTACAACTCCATATTGATTAGTGAACACATCAAGGCTTAATACGACATCAAGCAACACATGATGCTTAAGCATTAGCGGCGGACAGTGGTCCATCCATCATCATCCGTCTCATTCTTGGTCCGGCGTGGGATCTCTTTATCTTTGTCTGAGCGCCAGGTGCTCTTCTCGCCACCCTCACGGTCACGTGGTCTGGGAGGAGCCTCTCTTTCATCCTTGCGCTCCTCTCCACCACGACGCCATGAACCACCTGAAGTTAAGAAATAAAATATAAAGGGGCATGTTTAGTGGTCTTTTCTTGTTTAATAGTATTGGGGTGTATACTGGCATATCATATCAGTGTGGATTATCGTGAGGTTAACCTTGCAACACTTACAAATATAGCCAACATAAACACATCCCCCTTGGAAAACCCACCACGTGTCTGATAGCTACACCTTGTTTTGGCCACTGACAATAACTCATCCTCATTGAGTGTGCTATGTAGTTATTCTCAAAAGTGTTACATTTTAAGATGATGAGTGAGAGGTGAGACTCTGACCTTCATCATGGTCTCTTTGAGGGGGTCTGTGGTCACGTTCACCATCATCTCTGCGGTCTCTCATGTCGCGGCGCTCACCACGGTCCAAGTCTTCACGGCGTGAGTCTCTCCAGCTGCTGGTCTCCTCACCGCCACCTCTTCTCCAACCACCCCCCTCTTCCCTGCAAATGCACAAACCAATACTTTCAAGTTAACAAGCTACACCCAAAAACCTGAGCCTTGCTTCAAAGGAAATAAAAGTTTTTACGTTTCAGATCTAGCACAAGAAAAATACAAATTTCACCAATGAAGTATAATAATAACAGTTTAAAGACTCAAACACAATGGTATATTATTCATTACAGAAAGCATTTATAGAAAATCAAATGTGTCAAATTTTTTCTGCACCTTGGAGGGCGGCGATCTCTGAATCGATCCACGTCAGTACGGTCATCTCCCTCACGGTCAGCATCATCATCATTATCATCATGACCAGCTTCTCGAGGAGGTCCCCAGCTATCCTCTCGAGCCTTCTCTCTCTCCCTCCAACCACCTGCAAAGAATACAGTAACACTCAAGTTTACAGGAGGAAAGCAAATAAGTATTAAAACAATGTGAATGGTAGCTGTAAATGCATTGACAGCAAGCAAGCTGTTTAAAGGGCTCATATCAAATGCTTTTTAAAACATTTGTTTATGTCTGTATATGTTAATCAGCTTGCTTCAGGAAAGCTGCAAAAGTACAGAATGAGGCATTTTGGCAGCCAAGCGTTGAAAGTTACAGCATGTTTTCATAGAAAAAAATTATTAATTTCTCCTGATCATACGCATTTATCAAGCAAGATGCATACATGGGTGATTCTCACGAAATAAGACTTATGAGGTGTCATGAAACATTTTGATAAATACAAAGTAAGAGTATCAAAATAAGCAGCATAGAGTTACAAACCTCTCTTCACGTACTATTTTGCACATGATTTCAAATGACATCAAAAACCAATGTTCATTACCGCAACGTGTCCATGACTGGATTTGGGTTCTTTGACATGGAAATATTTATAATTAAAAAATCTAAAAAATAAAAAGCTTCAGTGCATGTTATACTATAAACATTTACAGTAAAGAAACATGTGGTATTTGGTGATCATTGGTAAATGGAGAGACAATAATAAGGAATATAAATGTGTCCAAAACCAATTTTCTCATCCTCCGCAACAATTTTCAACCATTGTTTAAGCCCTCAAGAAATGAACAGTTTCAATTTCATTTTGTTTGTCATAGTACTTTTTAGTTCTCATTACCGAAACATGAGTTTGTTTAATGTAATATCATGTTGCGGTAATGATAATTTTTGATAATGATAATCTTAAAAAAATTTAATAATTCTAAAAGAAATATTTTTTAAATCCTCTAAAAATAATGGTTATAGTACGTTCAGACCTTAATCTTATATGTGCAAAAAAATTGCCTTCCTAGGACTTTCAAAATTCAGATGCTGGACACCTTCCAAGTCTGAATTTCGTGAGAATCACCCACATGTATGTACAACATAAGTTAAGTACCGGGTCTTCCCAGAGGTTTCCACGGTTTAAGGTCATCTCCACGACGTGGTCCAGACTCATCCATACCTCTGCGGCTACCCCTCTCATCATCCCCTCCTCTTCTGGGACCCCAGTCATCATCGGCCCCACGTCGAGGTCCTCTAGGTTCATCCATGCCTCGACGGGGCCCACGGTCATCATCAAAGGCTCGTCTTGGGGCACGGTCGTCATCAAAGCCTCGTCTTGGGGCACGGTCGTCATCAAAGCCTCGTCTTGGGGCACGGTCGTCATCCATTCCACGCCTCGGCCCGCGATCATCATCTCCTCTCCTGAACCCTCCTCGATCATCATCAAAGCCTCGTCTGGGCCCGCGATCGTCATCAAAGCCACGCCTGGGTGCACGGTCATCTTCACCCGCCCTGCGTGGACCTCTGTCATCTTCAAATGCACGACGGGGTCCCCTGTCTTCTGTACCACCACCACGACGGGAGCTGTCAGGTCCTTTCCTGAAGGGCATTTCCCGCTCGCGATCTTCCCGTTCAGGTTCTTCACGTGCTTCCTGACGCCATTCCCTGGTAGAGAACAAATGAGGTTAAATTCAATGCCAACACAACAACAATGCTAATGCAATCTTATTTAACCGAATTTCCACTTTTAAAGGGCCACTAATCTAAGTGTTTTCAGCAATATAAAAATATGGCATCCCTAGAATGTTTCTGTAAAGTTTTAGCTCAAAATATACCATAGATCTTTCATTATACAATATTGAACATGGCCATATGTGGCTACAATGAAAAACGTGCTGTTTTTCTGTGCGTTTCTTTAAATGCAAAGAAAGCTTCTGTTCCCCTCCCCGTATGCAAAGTATGGAGTAAAGCGCTTACACATGTGCTTTGAACTACATCAAAACATGTGTCTCCGGCAGAAGGTTGAACTATGCGCTCATAAGGCGGAGTCTGTGAGCGGTTATGGTTGGGGCGTAATCAATGTTACATCACATTGATAGGGGATCCCCAACAGGCTGTTTTGTGTGACTGTTGCAGTTTAAAGAAGATTACACAATAAAAGAATAGGTGGATTTGTATAAAAATATGATGTTTCTGCACACACAGGTGACTAATGTTTTGCTAGAAACACATTTAAAAGTGCATTTTCTAGTTTAACCCAAAATCTAAAGATTTACTTGTTTTCAGCAACAGGACGTCGCCATTCTGATTCTCCTTCAACACGCTTCCTCCAGCCACCTTCCTCTCGTTCACTCCATTCCTGAAGAGAAGTACATTTTCAATTATTTGAACCAAAATTATATCTGTATATCTTGAAACTGAACAATGATTTTAATCAACATCTCATATTTGAGTTACCTTGGCGGGCTTCTCTTCCGGCACCCTCCTTTCCTCCTCTTTACGGCGCTCACGCTCCTCAATTTCCTGTTGTCGGGCACGCTGCTTTCTTTCCTGCTCCTCAAGCTTCCGTAAACGCTCCTGGTATTCTCGTTCTTCCTCCTCTCTCTGCTCTTGTTCCAAACGTTCACGCTCTTCCCGCTCTGAAACAAAAAAAAAACACTGATCAGCCCTTGTAAGAATGAACCTGTAATTTTGGCACATTTAGAGTTCCTTTTATTGTCATTTGAATTTTGAATGTTGTAAAACGGCAAATATACGGACCTTTTTTGAGCTGTTCCTCATGGATTCTCTGAGCCTCCTCTTCTTTCTGGTTATAGTAGGCCTTTCGTCTGTCCTCTTTGCGCTGCTTCTTTCGTTCCTCGAGGCGCTTTTTCCTCTCTTCAACTAAACGTTCCTGGAATTGCTTGAGTTTTTCCTGTGCAGGTAAGAATTGTTTTAAGGTTTTTTTCTTAGTTAAAATGTCTTTAACATCCAAAAGCATCCATTAATAATTCTCATTATTAAAACATCTAATTGGATCTATTAAAATATTCAAATTTAGGGATCAACTACAACAAATTTATCATACACACATACTAGCGATTACATTAAAGGGAGAGGTCGTCCAAAAATGAAAATTCTGTCATCATTTACTCAACCTCATATCGTTCTTAATCTGTTTGAGTTTCTTTATTAACACAAAAGAAGATATTTTGATAAATAATGGTAAGCACACAGCTGACGGTACTCCTTGACTTCCATAGTATTTGTTTGTCCTACTATAGAAGTCAGTGGGCCAAGTCAATTGTGTATTTAACATAATTTATCAAAATATCTTATTTTGTGTTCAACAGAATAAAGAAACTCATACAGGTTAAGAATGACATGTGGGAGAGTAAATTAATTGGAAACTAACTCCGAATGAATGACATGTGAAAAGAAATGCTGAAAGTTTTCCTTACCTCATAGATGAAGCTTCGAGCAGCTTTGATTTTGGACAGGAAGTTTTCCTTGTCCTCCATCATCCTGGACATTCTTTGTTTGTGTTCTAGTGCCTTCTCGCGCTCCATCTTCATATTGCAGATCTGAGCAACGGACATGAACAACAACTTTCAGCTCAGACTACACTAAGCAATATTGTATCTAGACGTTATTTCATTTGGTAAAATATATGTAATTCACATTTGAGCATAATTACAACATGGTAATTCCTCAATAAATTAAAAAAAGATTGCTTGCCTTTTCACTGGTTATAACCAGTTAAAGTACAATTCATTAAGTGAAGGATTTAATTCTTTTTAATTCATAGTAAAAAAAAACAAGTGAAACAAGAACCAGCTGGTGAAGCATCCCATGCCATGTAATTTAGACAAGTGAGTAAAGAAGAATTAGGTGATGATTACCCTCTCCTCCTCCTGCAGCTCCCATAACTCCATGTCTTTGATGCGCTGCTCCTCGTAGGCTTTCTTAATCAGAGGAATCTCCTCAAGGCGCTTGGCCCTCTCGAAGTAGTCGATCTGGAAGATGCCATAAAACACATAAAAATATAACTTCATGCATATTGCATTTAAAACATCTTTTTACATAATTGTTGACAACAATAAAGTTTTAAAATTGAAGAAATAGTTTAATATGTAAGGAATGCTGTACCTTCTTTTCTTGGTTCTTCAGACGCTCCTGAAGTTCTTTCTTTTCCTTCTCCAGTTGTTCTACTTGTTTGGCCATGATGAAATCAGGATCCAGTTCCTCCAGATCCTACAACATACATAATGTATAATACGATAAGCGACAAGTAAACCTTTCAAACCTAAGGATTAAGTAGCAATTGCAGATTTAAACAGCAAGTTTAACTTCAGTATCAGGGTCACTCATTTTCTCAAATTGCATGTTCCGGTGCTCTACAGTACCTCAATATCAATGTCTTTGAAGGCCTTGGCTCCCAGTTCAGTCTTCTTGATCTGCTCCAATCGTTCACGCACAGTCTTCTTTTTAATCTGCTCGTGTTCTTGCATGATGCGCTCTTTCTCTCGCTCTTTGGCCTCCTGTTTGAGACGTTCCTCTTCGGCTTTGCGTACCTTCTGAAGCTCCGCCTCGCGCTGCTCAAGCTCTTCTTTCTCCCGCTGGATGTTGAGGCTCTCCAGACGCTCCTTTCGCTCTTCGATGGTCTGTCGGCGAGCAAGGATGCGCTGATGTTCCTTGCGGGCATTCTTCAGGTAGGCTGTGATGGCCAGTTGGCTCTGTTCCTCTTGTTCTTGCTGTGGGTGAAGTGGAAATTTAGAAATGAAACAGAAAAATGAAAACTGACTAGCAAAGAAATCTTCTGTGATAGAAAACAGCTGCTTTCTTACCAGCATGGAAGCAGGTTTGATGACTTGGATGGCTTTGCCCAAGGAGGATGACATGGCGGTGAGCTGATTCCGGATCTGTTCGGAGGGCATGTTCTGTAGGAATGGACCTACTGGGGAGTCCTCTTTAGTGGAGTAGTTAAGATCTGAACCGAAACTCAGTGTGCGAGATGTATGATCGATGCGTACCTTCAGGTTAAAAGAATATAAAGTGAAATTTAACAAAGCAAATTACAAGTCACATTTAATAACGTCATAAAACAAATTTACTTATTTTGCCAAAACACTGCACAAGTAATAGGTCTGAGCATGATTTGAGAAAGGTTATATTATTTCTTTTTTTGCAAAATTTTATAGTAAAAATTACACTAGGATAAATTATTAACATCCTTGTTAAGGAACATAAATGCGAAAATCGCTGATCAATAACCAAATTTGTTTAATTACTGTACCTGCAGGTCACAGTGGCGGGCAGCATCAACAATGGAACGTTCCAGTTGAAAAGCATCTACAAATGGGATCAGAGATGCTAGCCTGCTGAAGTCAATGCTCTGGTAGATCTGAGCCACCTGATTAAGACCAAGAAAAATGCCATGAACACACTGAAAATCTGCAGAGCCATGCATAAATTCTTCTAATTAATCTCACTCTGTGAAATCTATGGGCAGATAATGAGACTGACCTGTTGTAGCAGCCTGAGGATGGTGTTGTTCTGCAAGTGTGGCACATACTGCTGCAGGTCAGATTCCTTCTCAGCTTGATCCCTCACCCAGTTCAGCACCTAAACAACAGCAGCACAATCACATAAACAATAAACAAAACCTATCGAGGCACCACATTTTCACAACAATAGTAAAAAAATGTAAAGAGTTTAGCAATACAACATGTGTTTCTTTAAATTAGAACAGAGATGCCCTTTCTCTTATTTTGCATTATCAGATATTTGTGCAAACCCAGCTAATCAACGTGAAGTCACATTTTATTCAGTAAGAATGGTACGCAATATGGATTAACTCTTTCCCTGCCATTGACGAGTTCTCGTCAATTAAGAGAAAACATTTGCCTGAAAAAACTGTTGTGATAAGTTTTATGGTAATCTGTAATACGGCAATTATCTACTGGATGGATATTACCCAATTCATAAAAAACTGAAGCAAATTTGTTTTGTTAATTTTACACTCCATGTATGTTTAGAAAAAATTTCTGAACCTGATTTCAAAGAAATTATTATGTCTGCAATTATTTCAGCTTTTTGCTTAAAATATTAAAAATAAAAGTTTATCAACAGAGAAAAAAATAAATACAGGAAATGTTTTTTTTTTTAAAGCAGAGGGTCTGTTCTTTCATTTGATATATTTGTATGTTTATATATTTTTAAAATAAAATTTTCCTGGAAGGCATTCTGTGAAAAGCTACTTTTCAAAACAAAGCTGGCGGCGAATGAGATAATTAAGAGGTAAATTTGCAGGCTGATGTGTCAGATCATTCTCCGCTCACCCGTCAAGAGATGGACATGAAGGGTGAAGCACGCCCAGGGTTTCGGAGTGCTCGACTCGCATGACGGAGCGATTACAGAGGAAGCTAAATGTTTGCTAATATTATCACTAATACTTATTTGTGTTTTATGACATATAACTGAGTAAGCCATTAAACTTCATTATCAGACTACACAACAAAACATGTCACAATTAAAAATCAAATTAACTAATAAAACATCTTACATTTTGAGATTAAGACAACTGTAAGGTTATCCTACCTTTAAGATGTTATTTAAGACAAAATAAGAACTTTCTAGAAGCTTTTTTGAGAATACAAAATACTCTTAACTTGTTTCTTAAACTTGAATTTAAGATAAAAATAGCAGGTAAGAAGAATTTTCTTATGAATGTTTTGTAAATCTGGCCCCTGATTTATATTGGCCTTAACTGATATACATAAGCAAATATATACTGATGTCTTGTGTATGTTAAATACGGTAATAATAAGGTTATTATTTTCGGTGATTATTTCAATGTTGACTTGTTTATATCTGACTGTGATTTGTTGATTGTATTTGTTGAATGCTTACGATAGGTCAAATATGTCAAGTGTTTCTCACCTTTGTCACTCTTCCACAAAGCTTAAGAGGATGGAAGTCCACCTCCAACAAGTTGTACAGCTCCTTGACTTCAGGGACAATATACTGAAGCAGATTGAACCTCACCTATAATAAAATCAAAAGCCCAGACAATAAACAAATAGAAATGTGATGCATCTTTGAAGTATCAAAATAAAAAAAACTTCATAAAGATTTATTTGCCATCTCTTGCCAGTGCCATTAAAGGGGATTACCATGTCATTGATGAGACTCTGGCGGGTTGGTGGTGACTGTACACCAAGCAGAGTAGCCAATCGGCGGTGTTTCTCCACAATAATACCATCCATGTCCAGCAGACGAGCGATATCAGTGCGTTCAGGGGTGATGGGAATAGAGAGCGTGGCCAAGAGCACTCGAGTGGACATTCTAAACAAAAGAAAACATGGCAGTAAGATACCAATTTTAAATGTGATAAAATGCTAAACGACTATATGATTTAAAAAAAACTTTAGCCTACCGTAAAATGTCAGCAAAAACATTCCACAAAAGATAAACCCCAGAAATCCTTCATCTATAAGCTCACCTCTGCATCTCCTCCTGGGTAAGGTTCTTGCGCATTTCCCTGGAAAGGTGATAGAGTCTGTGTAGTGTACAGGCATGAAACAAGGCATTGCCAGACTTCCAGAAAACAGTGGACACCTTATTGTAATAGTTTGCCATAAGTTGAGGCTTAGGGGGCTTCTTAGACAGTGCAAACAATCCATGGATGTCTTCAACTGCTTTGAATGCTTCCTGTGTGTGGATAACAAAATATGTAAGCAACAGGAGTAATTTGTAGGCAATAGTACAGAAAGACAATGTCAAATAACTGTCCACCATAAAGGTTTATTGTGTTTAAATAAAATGTATCCTTTAAAAGAGTAAAGTACTCTCCTTTGCACTATAATAACAGCTGAAAGTTTCAAAAATGCAATCTAATGTGAACTAAATACAAATACATTGAAATCTAACAGTCTACATAACAATTCCAAGCATTGAGCACAGAGACCTGCCACAACTCCATGCTGATAGCGCTGTCCAACTGAACCAGACGTGTCTCAAGGTGCATAGACTGGCTCTCAGGGTTGTTCAGGTTAATGGCGGTGCTCTGGTTGTGATGCCGTTGGATCTGCCCAAGGTGCATTCGCAGGTTATCGCACAGCTTACGGAACTCTGCTTTACGGGTGTACTGTAGGCAAAACTTGAACGCTGCCAAAAAACATTTAAAAAAATGAGCCTGAGTACAATCTAAGAGCAGTAATATAACACACAATGCTTTTATAATATTATCGAGGAGTGTTCAAGTTAAACGCAGTAGTTTTACACCTTATCTCTACTACCAGGGAACTACACTGCGACCATTTTGGTCGCATATGCGACCTATTGAAATGCCATTGGTTCGGTGCGACGGGAAGCAAGTAGGGCTGAACGATACATCGAATTTTCATCGTCATCGCGATATGAACTCACGCGATGAACACATCGCAACAGACAGCCTTGACGCGATGAATGAAGGGAAAACAGTAAGCGCATGTAATAAACGTTTGATCTATCACGTTTAGTCCTGAAGACATGTGCTGCGTCCGAAATCGCCTACTACCATACTATATAGTATGCAAAAAGCACTACTTTGCCTACTATATATTATGGAAGTAGGCGGTTTCGGACGCAGCGATGGTTTGCGCGTTCATGCTATGAGGCCAATCAGGGGAACCCCCAAGTCAGCTACGCTCAGATTGATTTGGGAGGTGTCAGTTGCGACGCTGTGCCTGTTAGCAAAAACTATGGCAGAGGAAGGAGAGAAGAGTGAGGAAAATGTGTTGTCAGACGAAGACCTTGTGGTGAAAATGAACAGCACTTCAGCTATATCATGGAATTATTTTGGATTTAGGAGAGATGACGCCGCAAACACAGGTACTGTGGAAGCGGTGATTCTCATATTGCGTTTATTGCGCGCTCAAGTTCATTATTTCAAATGTATGTGTGCTCTTGGAGCGCCGCGGTCGCGACACGCTCGTTTTTCCAGGTATTTCAAAAACATTTTAACTTTTCAGAATGACACAAGCGCAGCGTGCAGTTCATGTGACAATAACCTACGTGTCTAGTGTTTTCCACGTGTTTTAGGCGCGACATGTGAATGGCCCCTAAAACATGAAAAAAAACTATATATATTTATCGCAACTCACATCGTCATCGCAACATTAAACAATGTCATCGCACATCGCAACTTTTCCTCACATCGTTCAGCCCTAGAAGCAAGTGTCACATTGTATCCTTCCATGTGTCTGAACTTGAGCAGAGGTCTTCACGGAATACCCGAGACCCATGCGGTTCCGGGTTTATTCGCGTCGGGGTAAAATTAAAGTAAAAGCACATCTGTATGCAATACAGTTTCATTATTGTTCATTATTATCCATAATATAATATAACTAATTTGTGCGACCAAATCATGTTTTGCACCAGTAACTGAAAAAGTTAGTAGCACAAGTGCCACCAGTGGAAAAGGTTAGTGTAGTTCCCTGACTACCTAAATAGTAACTGTTTCTGTAACACAGCCTGACTTTGTTGATTTTTTTATATGGACTCCACACTGACCTTGTTGAGCAATGTCATGGTAAAGGCGCTCTACTTTGGAGTTATTCCTTAGCAGATCCAGGCACTGGCGGTACGACTCCCACAGAAACTTGACCCAAGGGGTGAGCAGAAGTCTATCAGTACGGTCTTGGGTATCTTCACCACTGACTGCACTCAACAGAACACTGAGGAAAAACATATTTTTATTACATAAACATTTTCTTCTTAACACGCTTATAAGGTCAGACAAATGCAGACTGCTTATAAATAACAACAAAAACAAGTAGGGGTGCAAGGGGCAAAAACTAACACTGGGTTAGTGGTAACACAGACTGTTTGCATTGTTGCACAAGGTTGAACGTTTTGTTTTTCCGGCATTTTTTTACGCTGCCAAAAGACAATCTCCCGCAAATTATAGAAAATGTATAATGTTTTTCCAGAGAGTTATTGATGAACGATTGTTTTGGTGGCATGCAAGTAAATTGATCCCAATTTAGCTACAAGTGTGTACAAGGCCAAGCGGTCAGCAATTCTGAAACATGTTTACACTAAATTGCACAGATAGCATTCTGAGAAATCTGTAGTAGAGATATCATTAGAAAGCAACAGTTTAGACATTTAGGGTCCTGTACCTCTCAGGGGTCTGAATGTTGTCCAGATCTTCGATGTCCAACACCATCTGCTGAGACTCCTCTTTGGCCGTCTCAGTTTTCTCTTCGGCAAGTTTCAGGTAAGCACGGACCACATCTTCCAGTGATTTGATATTCACCTGAACAAAACCAAGACATTTGATTAAAATAATATAGACACACAACTTTTTTCCTGACATTATATGACATGTAAAATCGATATGAGGACATACCTGCTGACATATGTTCTTGTACTGATACAGTCCCTCCTTTGCCAAGTGACTCTTGCGAAGGTCCACGCAGAGCTCCAGATACTTGAGCATAATCGGCTCGTGTATCTTCTGCCATGTTCGGTGTTTTTTGCTCTTGATGACATCATAGAGCACATCCAAAGCTGGCTGCTTTTTACCAACTTCGAGAAACTCTAAGAAAGACAAAAAAATGGTGATCATGCCCCATACATATGCGGAAAGTGACTATTTCTAACATGGCACATTCTACATCCAGGTAGTTAAAACATGAACCTTTCTTAATGTTTAATGATCTCTCTGCTTAATCCAACTTAACACATATCCCCAACCAAGTTTAAACTTGGAACACAAAGACAAATTTTACAGCTGAAACACAAAGACAAATTTACAGCTGACAGCTAGTTTAGAGTACGCCTCATGTCAGGTCTACAATTCTGCTTTTCGACTAAGTTGAATTATCATTCTATTAGTGAACAAATTAAATGAGATTTTTAAAGTACAAGCTGTTCACAAATATGTCAGTTGACATTTCTAGTCGAAAAGCCGATGTCACAAGTTGCCACTGCTAAGCTAACGTACGGAATACAGCGCAACAGTGTAGCTGGCTAACGCGATTTGCTAGCATTGACAAAAGCGGCATCGCGCCTTTTCGAAAAACGTAGTAGATTATCACATTTTCTTCAACGTCTGCTTTATTGCTTTATTCGACGTTTTAACCAAAGAAATGCAGATGCTACAATATTAGAGAAGGTTTGAGATGCTGCATCATACATGACACACGCAGGCCCATTAACTGTGACATACGGCCTTGCACGGCAGCCAGTATGAAACATGGCCACTCCAGCACGCGCCATGTCAAGCTAGCAGCTATACCTAGAACTACAGAGGAAAAGGAGAGCCAACTGCGATATTTACTCACCGTTTGCTCGTTTAAGAGCATTCTCCGGTCGCTGGAAATATGCTGGCATTGTTATGGCTTGCTAGCAGGCTATTTTCTAATAGTCGAGGCTGTTTTATTGGCTCTGTATGTCCATCCGAGCCGTGACTCCTCGCCGCCCAAGCAAGAAAGGACTAGCGCACGTGTACTGCGACCGAGAGCGAGACTAGAGTTCCCGTATGTGCGCGTACACACTTCCTCCTCAAACTGATCCAGGATCTGCGTTTCGTGCAAAATAAATGAACAAATACATTTGTTTAAAAAAAAATTATCATAAATACTCAAATGGACAACTTTTCCGAAATAACTTTGATTCTTGGTTATTTTGATACGCTCTCAATTTATACCAAATGCACAAATAAAAGTCAATTTATTGCTGAACAAATAAATTAGTTATAGTCACAACTATATACAGAGGAAATTAAAATAATTAAAGTGAAGGAGTTTTTAATTTTAAAATAAAATTATATTTATTAGACAGTAAATTTAAAGTTTTTTTTATTATTTTGAAGGTTTTACTATTTTTTATTATTTGTTTATTTTTCAGCACTGCACTGCAAAAAAAATGACTTTCTTACCTAGTATTTTTGTCTTGTTTTCAGTAGAAATAAAAATTCTTAAATGAAGATGCCTCTTCTTGATGAGCAAAATGACCTAAGAAAATATGTCTAGTTTTTAGACAAAAAATAAAAAAAATTAGTGAATTTGTGCTTAAAACAAGCAAAAATATCTGCCAATAGGGTAAAATAACTTTTCTTTTTTTTAAAACACTTAACTCAAGCAAAATTTTTTCACCCCATTGGCAGATATTTTTGCTTGTTTTAAGCACAAATTCACTTAAATTGTATATTTTTTGTCTAAACACTAGACTCATTTTTATTTTGCTCATCAAGAAAATACATCATAATTTAAAAGCTTAAAGATATTTCTACTGAAAACAAGGCAAAAATACTACAAAAGAAATTCATTTTTTGCAGTGTGGAGAAACCTTCACTTCAGTTTTGAAACATATCAAAAGAAAAAGCAGTGTGAAAAAGGTCCACATTTACTAAGAAATTAAGAAAGAACTACCCTGTAACCTTCCTAAAGACAAAGTTGATGAATTTAACTTTAAATAGTACATAGTATTTCAAAAGACTAAAGGCATTGTCTTGTCTGATACTTTTATTGAATAGTTTCATAGACCCAGTTCTTTTTTAGTTCTAGACCCAGCTTTTGTTTATATCATTAGTATCAACAAATGCTTTTTTTTCTTTTTTTAGAATTTATGTTTGTGGTTGTTGGAGGATTTGCAGAATAAGAATTTCATTGTATGTTGTATAGGTTTTTAAAATGTATAGCACTTTGGACAATTGAAATTGTTAATGTGCTATACAAAAAAATAAGTTAACTTGAAGTTGTAAAACACACTGCTTCAACATCTATATGACAATAAAACTCTTAAATGTTGGTGTTTTTTTGTTATTTGTTTACACATTGAGATTATAAGCTTTTTTGCCTCGAATCCTCTCAGCCATATCAATTGTTGATTTTTGTAGACCTTCAAAAGAAATAATAACAATTTACAGCTTTTTCAAGACTTTACTTGGGTGTATTCTCCTTGACCACTCATGAGATATGGGTTCAGCTCTATATTTGCCATGCAGTCTTCTGAGTGGTTTCAGTAGACGAAAGCTGATCTCTAAGCTGCTTTTGATTGATAAGCAACAACCTACATGTAAAGACCAGATGAGAAATGGTAGATAGTGTTAAGCCACACTAACACTAGTACCTCTGTCACACGAAACAAAAGCTTTGTGCCGGGATCTCCTGTGAGCCAAACACAATGCGTCTGGCATGGGGGAGGTTGCATGATCTCTTTCCGGGGGAAAGGGAGGTGCAAGGAATGTGACGCATGACAAAGAACTGGTTCATGTCACCACTCGCTGACCAATCCCAGCTTCCAGAGCCAAATCTGCTTTGCATGCTGTGTAGTGAGAGACTAGGGTGAGAAACACATTAATATCTATAACAAAATGGTTTACAAAATGGTTAATTTTTGGGTTTTAGCTAGTGTCCCAACAAATGGATGTTTCCACCATCAGCACTAGGGGGTGCAATAAAATATATAACAGAGTATAATATGGGCTCTTTCCACTTACCAGCATTCAAAAATGTATGTGGGGCCCCATACTATAAATATACGTCTTCCGGGCCCTCAGTTCGTGCTTGCTCCGGCAGCACATATACTAAAATTGGAACGATACAGAGAAGATTAGCATGGCCCCTGCGCAAGGATGACACGCAAATTCGTGAAGCGTTCCGTCTTTTTGTTTATTATTCATAATTTGTTTGTTTTATTAATGTTTTGCTGACTTCAATGCATGCCATTGTACAATATCAACAAAATGTGCAACGCGCAAGTCAACCACTAGATGGCAGCCTTTACACGCCCAACAGCGTGCCTGGCCACTGCAGGAAAATGTCTCGATTTGTTTAAACAACATTATATTAGATTTATTCATTAATATAATCCTGCAGATACTTGCAAACGAAAACTGCGAAGCAGTTCCCAATTCTACAAATTACGAAATTTAAACATGAATTTTCAATAACAGTACTTTTAGCATTAAAAAATCGCGCAGTACTGCTAATATCCGGTAGTGCGCCCTCTTCTGTTATTACCTTCAGGTTTCGAGCAAACTAAACATGACTTCTGCTATTAGGTTTATAGTTAATTTCTGTAAACGGAAGACATTTATATAACAATACAAGTTTACACTATAAAACCAGTGTTTCCCAACTTTGTTATACAACTCCAGGCCTATGAGTAAGACCTGTCGTCAACTAATGTAAAGAATCGGGTTCCTTTTTTGCACTGAATTTAATGTATAATAATTAACTTGATTGACACACAGTACATATTTAATAAAAAATCAATAAAGTATGACTAAAGTGAAACATTTAGGGCGAAATATCAGTATTAAAGCGTGATACCACCAGGGGCGAAAATCTCATCTAAATGTTGGGGGGGACAATAAACATAAAATTTTTCAAGAACAATTTTTGAAGGGGACACCAATAATACAGGCAAAATTGTACTTGCAAGGAAATGGGTACAGATAGAAAACGTTTCTCTTTCTCTATGAACGGACGCAAATTTAATTTTAATACATATGAATGCAGAGGTGAAAAGAGTAATACAATTTTCTACTTAAGTAATAGTAAAGTTACTTTAATAATATGTTACTTAAGTAAAAGTAAAGTTACTTTAATAATATTTTACTTAAGTAAAAGTAAAGTTACTGGTCTAAAAATCTACTCAAGTAAAAAGTCATTTTAATTTTAAGAGTTACTTTTTTACAGCGGGGAGAGGTTTCTAGTATAGTTCACAAAGGAAGGATATATACATCTCAAACTATGTTTTTAATTGTAAACATCTCTACAATTAAAGTGCAATAACAAATGTTAATAAAATAAAAAGCTTTTTATAACTAAGAAACATTTATGGAATTATTTAATGATTTTTACAGGTGAGTTATGCACTTTTGAAGCAAAAATAATATGAGGTCAGCAGCTAGTAAATACAATCATTATATGAAGGTTGTAATTGATGTATTGCTGGTAACATACATTGTTATTAAACTATATACATAAATGAACATATAATGAGATGAGTGCCATGGCTATACACTATACATCCTTTACACGTTTATTAGCTCCCAGACCTGTGTACCTGATGTCTTTCAATCTATCTCTCTCGCGCTCTCTCTCTCTCTGCAATGTCTAATGATCTGCGCATTCTCGAGGACGTTCTCAAGTTGTTTGACTTGACGCGAAGCTGCTAGACCTCGGAAGATAATGCGCATGTATTAAAAATGCATCGTGCAAATTAGCGGTTAAACACGGTCGGCAATTCTCAAACTCCGTACTCAAGAGCATGAACCCTACCTGAATGAAACAATCGCTTTGCGTCAATGGCCAGGGGTTTCTTTCGTAAGAATTGAATTGAGGGTCTGCATTAGCCTGCGCCTGTCTCGTCCCTCTCCATGGTTCTTTTTGCGCGTTCCCCCGCCCATCAATCAATCATCCGACCGTGGCGCGTCTTTATCACCTTACTTTTTTATTTATTTTTACTCAGTAACGGATATGATTTAACATGTAGCGAAGTAACCAACAATACTTTAAACATACTTAAGTAAAAGTAAAGTACAGATTTTAAAAACTACTCAAAGTAAAAGTACACAAAAAACTCAGTTACAGCAAGGTGAGTAAATGTAATTTGTTACTTTCAGCTCTGCCTCACCTCTGCATGAATGCATAAAAATGTTTTCTTGATCGTTTATCTGCTTCTGTTCTCAGAAAACGAAATATGTTCATGTTTATATGTCAAAATAGTCCAGTTTTAAAACATATGAGGATAAACTGATAAGTGATGGGAAACGTTGTATTGTATATAGCTTATTAACGCGTCGGCTCCGTACACTTCTCTACCACCGGAATGTGTGGTGGTGAGGTAAAAGGGGCGTGGGCAGTGGACCAAACCACTGTGAGGCAAGGGAGGGGGAATCCAAATATTTAAAACGTTTTTTTGTTGTTGCTCCGTTTGCATTTGTATTGTTTCACTTCTTACACAACTAGTTTAAGTATTATAAATCATTAAATTATTTTCAATACACATATTCTAATGATAATTTAGGGGGGACAACCCTCAGATAGGGGGGGTCCTGTCCCCCCCGACCCCCCCGGGATTTCCGCCCATGGATACCACTGCAATTCAAGGGATTTGTACGGTGGGTGACTTGACTTCTGGTGTGACGACTGACAGGCCAACTTCATGTTCACCTGAACCGGTCCCTCCAAAAACCTATAAGACAGTTAAAAAAAAAAAATATATTAGTAATTTGCTAACAACCTTAACAAAACTGAAGGCATAAATATGCTTGGCCCGTGCAGTTTAAACAGCCATAAAGTACTTTTGCTGCTCAAGTGACGAGAAAACACACATTTTAAAAACATTCAACTACAACTTACCTAACTGATATAATGCCAAAAATAGTAAGTTGGTTATCTTCCTTTAGATATTAGCGAAACATTTGACACAAAAACTACATTAATAATCACCAGTGACACATAAAAAATGTGCATCACGTCGTTAATCAAAAATAGACCATTAAAGCTAAAAAAAATCCGTCAGGTTCAATCTTCGAAGTGATGATCTATTATAGGCCAGCATGTTTTGGCACCAGAACACTAGGTGGCGCTGTAAACGTATATATGTTTTTCAGTTGCAATAATCATGCGGAAGAATCTAGTTGATCACTTGATCAGTAGAGTACGATAACTTTCTCGTTTTATGTCTTTATTACTTTTCTCTGATAAAGATACCCGCGGTACTGATTACAACGGTATTATATAACTATATTATCCTAAACTATATTATAGAAAAACATTATTTAGTAGCACAAATATTACAAGGGTCTTAACTGTAACAGCTCAATGTGTCATTTTTCATCGTTAAACTTTTACTCTGCGAGAGCAAAAGTGTCACGCGCTTTTTGACATTTTCATGGTTTCCTGGATCGACTGTCCAGTCTTTCTTCTCTGTGCTGACTACACACACACACACACACATTTAACGTTACAAGTTCATGCCCGTTGGCAACAAAACTGTTCACAAATTAATAAACTGAACTTGGTTCTTTAAAAACGAACTATATGTGAAAACACCCTTGGAGACAGCTTAACGTGGACCAGGAATGGGAATATGGCTACATCTGAGCTGATGCTGAGTATTGGACTTATTGGTAAGTTCAAAATACATTATCAAAATAATCCCTATTAATAAAACATTTTAATGAGACATATACTTTTGATTATTATTGCAAGTAATTTTCATTGTCGCCCATACACAGAGAAAGACGTAAATGTAGACACACTTTGGGTTTGGTGCTACCCGTCCATCAGTGCTGATCTGAGAGAGGTTCTGATGCGGAAATGTTGCCTGGCTCTGGAAAATCAGCTTTTGCACACCTTTCTGTTCGGCCAGTACTGTCGAACCTGGTACTACATCAGCAGTGTAGAGGTTCAGGAGCCAACTGCCCTCAAAAAGGTCCTTTATGATTTATATACTACCAATATCAAAAAATCATAACTTACTTTTCATACACTTTTTGTGTTCTGTGATCTATATATTTTATGGAAACCTTGCCATCTTACGGCTTACTTACTGATCTTTATCACTTAAAGGTGACTCATCTTTCAGTAGCTATTACAGCTAAAGAC